>NW_027441107.1:641804-962706 GCF_949628215.1 Phalacrocorax aristotelis | reverse complement strand
CTGAATGCTGTAAAGACAAAAGCCGAAAGCCGGCTATGGACTGTACGAAGAGTCAGTGCCACGGAAGGAGGTTATTTCTTCAACTGACCATAGGAGGCTTTTTGTGAGAAAACACAACACCTTTCTGCTACGGCGCGGTACCGCAGCAGTAATGGGCCAGAGCGTGCGAGCGCCTTTGGCAGGATCGGTAACGGCCGGGGCACGGCCGAACGGCCAGCCCACCTTCCGCACAAGGAAAACACCATTCCCCTGGAACGCCACGCAGACCCAGGACAGGTAAGGCGGAGGCCGAGCCCAGGCGCCCCCATTGCCAAGGACCACCTTGGCCTTGCAGCGTCTCACGCTTCGGGGTGTTTTGCAGGCCGTGGCTAAGCTCAGGCCCCCTGCTCGTGGCTGCCCCCGGTCGCCCGGCGCCGGTCGGGCCCCAGCCCCCAGCGCGGTGCGGCGCAGGGCAGTGACCCAGCAGGGCGGCCCCCCGGGCCCCAGCCCCCCACCCCCCGCCTGCGGCCAGGCCCCGCGGCCGCCGGCCTCTTCCTCCTCTGCCCGCTCCCGTCGCAGACGGCTCGGTATGTGTCACGAGCGGCAGCCCCGTTCAGCAGCTCTCGGAGGGCGCGCGGCTCTGCCCGGCCGTGACCGGGGCCCGCAGGGGTTTCCCGCTCGCCCCGAGAAGGCGCTGGCCCCGAGCCGGGGCGTCCCGCCCCGCCCCGCCCGGCCCTCGGCGCCCTCGCGAGCTGAGCGCGGCCCGGCCAGCAGGGGGCGCTGGCGCTCACCGGCTGGGCGCGGGGGCGGTCCGGCGCGGGGGCGGGGCCGGTGGGGGCCGCTCCTTCCGGCCGCCCTTTAAGGGCCGCCCCGCGGGGCTCGGGCTTCCGGTGGCGCGTGCGCGGCGCGTCGGAGCGGGGGCGGGAGCGGTGCGTGTGGCGGCCGGGTCGCGAGGCGTCCCTGTGCGGTGCCGGGGCCCCTCTGCGGCCCGGCGTGGGAAGCCCGCGGCCGGCGGAGCCTGCTCGGAGCTGGGCGGGGAGCGCCGCGGCGGTCCGGCCGCCGGCAGCCATCCCCTGCGGTGGCCGGCAGCCCCTCGGGACGCCTGGAGGCCTGGCGGTGCCCGAGCCTCGCCTGCGGCAGCCGCCTGAGAGAGCAGCGCGGCCGTGTCCGGGGGCCGGAGAGCGCTGGTGGGTGAGTTCGGGCAGCGGGTGGGTCTCCGTGTGAGGTGAGGCCTGGCGCGGGCCGGGGGGTATCTCCGTGCGGGTCGGGCCGGGGGCGGGGCGGGGGCCGGGCCCCGCAGAGAAGCCCCGGTCGGGCATCGTTCGCTTTTCCACAATGTAGGGCTCTCCCCGGTTATTTTTTGTGTACTGTGTTTTGGGTCACCTGAAAGCCTTTGGCCGGTTACGTTTGGTGCGGGGAGATGGCAGGTCTGGAGCCTGAAAGATCTCTGGTGGGGGGTGGGGGAGGTATTTCTTGCCTTAAAACTCTGAGCCCACCTCGTGTGTCATGTCGTGAGTCTCGTGACTGTGGCAAATAGCTGAGTCGGGCGTTTTCTGATAACTAACTTCTGAACGTGTGCGTGTGTAGGCACGGGGAGATTTGTGCAGTGTGACGGAGCCCCTTGTGCTTCTGTGCTAATGTCTACCTGTTCTAGACCTCCAGAGTTGGAAAGCCTTTGTTTAGTGCCTAGTTGTGCCTGCGTAACAAATGTTTTAGCTGCTGATGGGTTATACCTCTGCTGCGAACTTCTTGCTGGGTGGCTTGATTGTTTCTGGTTGTCCGTGTAAATCTAGGCAGCTATTTTCTGCCCGGTGGTGAAGCCTATCGCTTTGGATAACAAAGGGCAGGAGTGCAATAAAGAAAAAGGTGATTCGTCTGCTGCAGCTCCTTGGAAACAATTCGTTCCTTATTTTCTGCCCTTGGGCAGGCGTTGTGCTTTCCAGATAATGCAGCCTCTCCTGTGCCTGTCCACGCCGTGCATTTTGTCCTGCCCTTGCTTGAAAAGGCTCTCCTTGCCTTCCTCCCCTCTGCTGCAGTTGCCTTAATCTCTCGCTGCTGCTGCTGCTGCTGCTGGAAGAGGGATAAAGGGAGTGTTGTCGATCGGGTTGTTAAAAGCTTTTTCGCGGGCTGTAACGCGCGGGAAAGGGGGGCCGGGGGGGAGGATCAGTTTGCGGGGAAAATGGGAAACCAACATCACCTTCCCCTCCTACGGCGCAGCCCGGCCGCACGGCTCCCCGGGGATGCCCCTGCCCGCGGGTGTACCGTGTGTGCGCCCCCCGCGTGGGGCGGGGGACGACGACACCCCCCCACACACCGTCGGCGGCACTGGGGCAACCCCTGCCCCAGGGCTCCGCGCTCGTACCCGGCTCTCCCCGCTCCGGCACGGCACGGGGCTGGACGCACCGAGAAGACCCCGGAGCGGCTTCTCGCGTCCGGGCGAGAACAGGGCCCGGCCCCGAGCAGCAGAGCGGGCACCGCCGGTAGCTCGGAGGAGCGGGGCCGGCTCGGCTCGAGGCGTCAGAGCGAAAAGGGACGAGAACCGTCCCGGAGCGTCCGGGGGTTGGGGGGGTTGGCGGATGGTCCGGTGGCCGGGTTCGGCTCCGTGCCGGGCCGTGGGGCAGCCGGAGCCGCGCCAGAGCAGGTGAGGAGCCGCATGGCCGGGCGCGCTGTGGGTCGGCGGGTTTGGGCTGTGGGGTCTCCCGGTCCGCGGAGCCCCCGGGGGGGCGGCGGGGTGCGGGCAGCAGCGGCCCCGGGCCGAGCGCTGTCGTGGGTCGGTGGTTGGGTTTTGGGGCCGAGCCCGTGCCCGTCCCCGGGGAGTAGGGGCAGCCCCACCCGGCTCTCGACTGCTCCTCTTCGGGGTCTGGCGGCGGCGGCGGCGACCCCGGCGGGGGCTCCTGCGGTGCCGGGCGGGTCCCCCCTTGCCCGCGAGGCAGGCAGGGACCCCGGCTGCTGCCGCCGCGGTTTGCTGGAGGCGGGCCGGGCCCGGCCCCCTGTGGGGTTGGGGTGCGGGCCCGGCGCTGCCGGGGAAACGAGGCCTGCGAGAGCAGGAAGAAAGCGCTGCCGGGCCGGCGCTGGGCTGCCCCGCCGGGGTGCGGGGCCGGGCCCGCGCAGTTCAGTTCCCAAGGCCTCCCCGACAGTGCCCGCGTGGGCCGTGGGGGTGCAGGGCTGCGGGGTGGCTGCGCTCTCCGCGGCCCTGAGCGTTGCCCGTGGGGACTGCGGAGGGGACCGGGACGCAGCCAGATTCAGCTGGTTTGGTCCCTGAGCGTGGAGAGCACAGCTCTTCTGTTCCTGGGCCTTGAGAGCAGGCTCCTGTGGCTGACGCCGGGGCCCTGAAACAGATCGAGTCGTGCGTTTTGAGGGCCTGAGCGAGGGGACTAAGTGGTGTGGTTTTGGGCTGAGGAGCAGAGGTCAAGTGCTGCGCTTTTGGGACTTGAGAACAGGCTCAGCAGCTGGGCTTTTTGGCTCAGAACCGGTCCCAAAGTGAGCTGGTTTGGGGGCCAAAAGCAGAAGCCGGTTTGGCTGCTTGTGGGGGTGGCGTGGGGGCATCGGGTGCTGCAGGGGAAAGCAAGGGTTGGGCAGGGTACGAGGACCCTCCCCGGAGGTGGGGGTCCGGTCACATCGGACCCCGAAGTTCGGGAGGCCGGCATGCACCAGAGCGAACTCGCCACCTGAGGCGGGTCTCTGGAGGAAGGGTGCTTTTTGGATCCAGCGCAGCGCACCCTCTTTGGGTCCAGCTCTTCATTCTGCGCTGCTTAGAAGAGTTATTAACCAATTAATTAAACATACAAACTAAGTCACAACAGCTCTATCGGCTCCATCGTGGTTTGGAGCTCTGAATCGGTTTCATTTGGTGTCTAACACATTTTTTCCCCGAGGAGAGGCTACGTTTCAAGTTAATTAGTTTTCTCACAAGTGTGTCAGTCGATAAAATTGAGTTACGATTATTAAAACCACAAAGGTGACAGGAGTCTCACGGATCGGGTCTATTTCTGAAAATGTATTCATCCCATGCAAATGTCATCGGGATACAGATCATCTGCACTTCATGCTCTGACAAGACAAGATGCTGAGACAGGGATGAGCTCCAAAAGGACTACTGAAAAGAAAAAAAACCCACGCACTTCATGAAGTCATGGGGGGTTTTTTTGTTTGCATTTGGGGGGGCGGGGTGGCTTTAACAAAAGAGTGCAGTGTTGGCTGGCAGCAGCCTGCAGAGCATTTTTGCTGCCTGATCTCTCCTGTTCTTCTCTTCCACTCCTCTTTCAGGGCTGTAATTGTCATTTGGATAGTTTTAGAAGAGCAGTTAAGTTCCTCGCCTGTGTCTCAATGTGCTGGTAATACCAGGAAGGTGAATGCTTGAACCGGTCGGGCGGGTGGGAATGAATAACTTGGCTGCAGGTAGAACTTCTGAGGGAAGACCAGCAAAACCAGGAAGCAAATAGCAAGTTCCCAAAAAATGTGCGGGTGTCAAACACATAAAAGTTTTATTGCCGAATGTTTTGTTTTTGGCAATATGTTCCAAATGCCTATTTTTGGTAAACATAACTTTTCAGGAGATTCAGGGTTGTGTGTGGCAAAACATGTCCCTCTGTTTTTGTGTCCTGCCGCACAAACGGCCGGCGGCAGGGCTCTCGTTCCCCGCTCTCGCTATTGCCACAGCAGGGCTGCGATATTTAGACCTAAGGGATGGGTTTAGGAATGGAAGGAGAGAGAACGCCTGTGTTCTGTAAGGGCTATGAATGCTGACCCTTTGCCTCCGTCTGCCGCTTTTCCTGTGCGGGTGATGAAGCCGTTTTACTTTCCTCTGTTGTTCCTGGTCTAAGTAGTTGCAAGGCTGTCGCCGCTGTGGGTGTGCAATTTGTGTTTCTGTGGAGTCCTAGCTACGGCTCGCTTCTAGTGTGGCCAAGCGTCAAGGTAGGGCTTTCAGCTTAAAGCTTCAGAAGCGCTGCGCGCCGAGATGGGTGTAGGTGAAACTGCTGTTGCGCCTGCAGCTGTGCTCGCAGGGATGCTGGGTGGCTCCGCATCAAACCGGCGAGGTGCGCGTGGACCTCCGTCGGGCTGCGCCCTGGGTGCGCGAGCGTGCCGTGTTTTTGCTGTTCCGGCTTGTATGTGCGAGGGCTTAACGTTTGATTTAATGCATTTCCTTTAACGGCAGGCTGTAGTTGGGCTCTAGATGGTATTCCTACGTGGGCGCAGGAGCTGTGGAATGGTTAAGCTGTTGCTGTGCCTCCAGGTGACTTGTTCAGTAACACTGTTTTTCCAGGTGCAGATGGATGAGTCGTGCAGGGCAACGGAGGAGAGCCCAGGGGAGCGCTGTAAGAAGGTGAGTCTGTGTGTAGTACTGGAGGGAAGATGTGACTGATGGCTATAGGGCTCCATTATGGGTTTTACTCTTTTTTTTTTTTTTGTGATCTGAGGGTGCTAAGCGATGAGCCGAGCGTGATGTGGGCCCTGGAGGTGAGTCAGGCAAGGTGACCGGTGCTTGGTGGGCTGGAGTAGGTGTTCTTTTTCAGGTTATTCAGGGTTTTTTCTCCTTCTCTTCACTTTCCCATCCCAATTTGGGGCCGATTCCCTCAAACGGGGACTTCCCCCTGTGGGGCTGCTTATGCAGCCTGGGAGCTGCTGCCTGGGCACAAAAATACCTCAAACCCCTTGACTCTGGGCCTGCAATGAGGGGTGAAAATACAGGAAGAATTCTGGTGGAAAGAAAACAACTTGGGGCTTCTGGGAAAGCCAACTCCAGCTGGATTTGTGCGGCTGGAAAGGAAAAAAAAAAAGGGGGTGGGGGGAAGGAACAACAACCTAAAAGCACCCACCAACCATTCTCATGCACAAAACCGAAAGTGAAAATGACCATTTTTTGTAGGGCAAAAGCACAAAAAATCCCCACAGAACTCAGTAGTTTGGAAAAGCAACCCCAATTATTACATTATGTAAAGAAGGCGGGGGAAAAAAAAAGAAAACCAAACCAAAACCCGATCACAACCCTGATGCCACATGCCTACAAGCAGTTCCTGGGGCTTATTCTGCGGGGGTGGGAACCCAACCTTGTTCCCCAGGTTTGCTGTGCTGCTTCTCCTCCCTCGAGACACTTTGCTGTTTGGTGCAGAGGCAATGAACGGCGCTGCTGGGGCTGCGAGGGGGAAAGGTGCAGAGGAATAGAAGCTCTGTGGATGCAGCCAAGTTACGGTTTCTGGATGGTATTAATCGAGAAGAGTAATTCAGATAATGCTGCTGCCCAGCGACCAGAATTGGGTACTGAGCCCGGGAGCCGCGCACGCGCGGTGGCGTCCCTGTGATCCCCATTGCTCTCTCCGCAGGTAACAGCCCTGCGATGCTGCAGTGCCTGCGAGGTGATGCCGCCGTGCTCGTTGCTGCTTCCTGGTAAGGAAAGGCCTCCTCCGCTCCTGCTGCAGCGTGGTGGTGTGTCGGACACGATTCCCTGTGTCGGGTGAGGCCTAGGGCTGCCGGCGAGGTGAGCGAGCCCCTTTGGTGGGTGCAGGGGTATCTCCTTGTGTGCCTGTACTACTGGGGCTGGTGGGATGGGAAGCTTCAAATGACCCGCCGAGGCAGGCTTCTGGTATGCTAAAGGCGAGCGGGTGAGGGCAGCCCTAGGAGTTACCCGGGAGCTGATAGAAGGGAAGAGGGAAAGGAGGAGGAGGATGATGACCTTTTCCCCCTGCAGCTTCTGGGTGCAGAAGATGGCCGACTCCCCAGCTCACCAGAGCTCCCCCTCAGCCTCCCCTGGCCCCCCTTGCCCCGTGCGCCTGCCCCCAGCTCCAGCACGGGCGAGCTAGGCTACGTGCCTAGGAAGCCTCATCTGGTAAGAGCTGTAAGACACCCACGTATTCTCTTCAGGTGGAGGACGGCCTAGAGTCTGGAGCTGCAGAAGAGGCAGGGAGGAGAGGAGGGGAAAGAAGCATCTGAACGGCTAAATTGTGCCAGCAGCGCTGAGAGCGAGAGTCGCGGTGAGTCCTGGGCCAGTGGGGCCCCGTTGCCTCTCTTGTGCGTCCTGGGCCCTCCCTGTCTCTCTCCCGGCCCCCTCTCTTTCCTTACCTGCTGCAAAATTTACTTTTATTTTTTGCGCCCCCCCCCCCCCCCCCGCACCTTCTTTCTCCATCTCGCTCTGAGTGTCTCCCTGCCTCCCCGTCTTTTCAGTCCTCCCTCTCTCTGTCCTGTAGCCTGTGGCTCCTTTTTCTTTCTCCGCCTCTCTCTGCCTGGCTCTGGCTCCGTGTTTTTTTTTTTATTCCTCCTGCTCTGTCCTGTAGCCTGTCGGTGTTTTGTTGTTCTCTGGCTCTCTTGATCTGACTCCCTGTGTTACCGAAAAACGCGTTAAAATCGGAAACGACTCCTCAACACCAATTTAGTATTAAAGAGCAGGCATTCTTTATTCGCGGCGCCGGATGCACGGGGGATCGCTCCTCCTGGCGTGCGTACCTCACGCACCTTTCCCGTACAATTTGTAGATCAATGTTTTACGTATTCATACATATTCATTATTGTCCTGTCTGCTGATTGGTACAAACTTGCTCGTTCCGTATGTAAATCGCTGCGCAGGCTCGGTTGTCCTCTTCCGTTGTTCTCTTCTGTTACTTGGGTCGGTGGTGGTCTGTGAGTCGGTGGTCGCGATCTCCCCCTGCCGGAATTACCTTTTAGCTTCTCGGCTCTTACTCTTGGCAGTCTTGGCTAGTTTTCTCAGTCCGCTAAGCGAAACAGCGTTTTTTCATCCTTTTCTGACAGAAGCACGTTGTCTGTTGTTCTGTTCGCATTAATGATCGCCTAGGGACTAAAATGCAGATCGACAGGTGCGCTGATTGGTACGCTCCATGTTCCCGTAATGGAACACCGTCTCTGGTTGATTTCATCACTTTGGTTACATTTCCCCTGTTTGGAAGTTCTGAAATAATAATTTTCTCAATACTTCCATCCTAGATCAATAATATTCCACTATGTCAGTTTAGTGTTTGCTTCATGTTCTGAAATTTTTCACTTGATTGTGGTCTCCAGGGTGTATGCAGGTCCCATTTTCTACCCAAAATTTTATTAATTTGTTGAAGTACCTCTGCAAAAAAATGTGGTGCTCTATCAGAGGACATTCCCGTTGGCACTCTAAATCTTGGTATTATTTCCTTCAGCAACGTCTTAACTACTACTCTAGCTTTGTCGGTGCAGCACGAGAAAGCTGCTGGCCATCTAGAAAATTTGTCAATCAGCACTGACAAATACTGCTCTATCTATTTTGTCTGGGTAACTCAGAGAACTTAATTTGCTAATAATTTCCGGGAGAATTTTTTGTTTTGTTACTCCTAAAGGTTGTTTCCTTTGGTTCAGGGGATTATTTCTAGGACAGATTGGACACTTAGCTACTATGGGTTTAACTATTCTTGTCGTGCCTACACACGCTACAGATGTTTTTAAACTCAAAACCGTAGCGCCTACAGCCTAATGTGTTTGCTCATGGTTTTCTTTTGCAAGTTCTGTCATAACTTGTGGGGTGGCTGTTGTTATTACTTGTTTTTCTGGTGTTACCTACCATCTCTCTGTGTTTTGTGATGCTTCCAATTGTTCTGCTAATTGCTCATCCAGTTTATTATATCTCGGTTTCAACTTTGGAATTCTGATCTGTTTTACTGGTACTAGTGCAAGGATACCTTGCTCTGCAGTCCTCTTTGCAGCTTTATCGGTCAGTCGTTTGCTTATGTTTACAGCCGTCTGGCCAAATTGATGAGCTTTGCAACGCTTTACCGCCACTTCTTTTGGTTTCTGCACGTCTTCCGGAAGTTGGAGAATTTCTTCTTTATGCTGTATTGATGATTCTTGGGCTGATGGCAGTCCTTTCTCCTTCCCAATAGCTCCATGATCGTGGATCACACCAAATGCACGTTTGGAATCAGTCTAGATATTTATCCTTTGTCCTTCTGCCATTCGCAGAGCTCGCTTCAATGCTACCAATGCTGCTTTCTGTGCTGAGGTGTTTGCAGGCAGCACCCCTGACTCCATTCCCTCGGCGGCGATAACGACAGCATATCCGGCCATTCGCTTCTCTTCTCGCCCAGAGCTTCTTCCATCTGTAAACAACTCCAGATCAGGATTTTCCCAGAGGTTTGTGTCTCAGGTCTGGTCTGCTGGAATAGACTTGTTCAATAGTTAGCAAGCGATCGTGTTCTAAATTGTCCGTAAGGTTTTCTGTTGTTAAAAACATAGCAGGATTCAGTATAGCAGTAGTCTTCGATTCCACATCGTCTTGTTCTAACAGAACAACTTGATATTTCAACATTCTGCTAAGGGATAGCCAACGACCCCCCTTTTGTTCTAAAACAGTCACCGCTATGTGCGGGACATATACTGTCATCTTCTGTCCCATTGTTAACTTTGGGGCTTCCCGGATCGGCAGCGCTGTTGTTGCTCCTGCCCGTAAACACCTAGGCCATCTTTTACTCGCGTGGTCAGGTTGTTTGGAGAAGTAGCCCACAGGTCTCTTCCAGGTTCCCAGTCGCTGTGTCAGCACTCCAAGGGCTAAATGTTGTCTTTCGTGGACAAACAACTCAAAAGGTTTAGCGAAATCAGGTAGGCCTAATGCAGGGGCCATCATCGAGGCTCTTTTCAGTTCTTTGAATGCCGTTTGGCATCCGGGCATCCAGGTTAAATATTTATCCTTTTGAGTCTTTCAATGCCTCAAATAATGGTTTTACATACAGTCTATAGTTCAGAATCCAGAGCTGATGCTATTTCATTGTTTTCAGAAAAGCTCTCAGTTCCTTCGGGCTGCTAGGTTCGGGAATTTGACAAATAGTTTCTTTCTTTTCACTTTCTAATTGTCTTTGTCTTTGAGATATTTCAAATCCTAAATAAATGGCTGCTTCTTTTCCTATTTGGGTTTTGTTTCTGGAAACTCCGCATCTTCCTTGGCCCAGAAAATTTAAAAATTTCAAAACATTTTTCTTTACTTTGTGCCGCTATCAGAATGTCATCCGCATTCTGTAACAAGATGCCTCTCCCTGGGTTCTGTTTTTTCTATATCTCTAATTTTTTTTTGCCAGCTGAGTCTCAAGTATCGTAGGACTATTTTTAAATCCTTGTGGAAGTACGGTCCATGGTAGCTGTGTCTTTCATTCTGTGGTGGGGCTTTCCCATTGCAAAGCAAATAGGCTTTGACTTTTTATGCCTGGAGGTATGCAAAAGAAGGCGTCCTTCAAATCTAGTACAGTAAACCATTTATGCTCCTCCTTTAAAAGAGGTCAGTAAAGTGTATGGATTAGCTACTACCGGATGTATATCTTGGACCACCTGATTTATAGCCCTTAAATGGTGAACTAGCTAATACTCTTTGCCTCTAGATTTCTTTACTGGCGACACAGGAGTACTATATTCTGATTCACATTCCACTAAAAGCTCATATTCTGAAAAATTTTATAATTAACTTCTGTAATCCTTTTCGAGCCTCTCGCTTAATAGGGTATTGTTTTTGTCTTACGGGCTTGGCTCCAAGCTTTAAGGTTACTTTTACCGGCTCTGCCCACTTAGATCGCTCCGGAGCTCCGCTCGCTCAAACCAAAGGAATTACTACGTTTTCCACTTCCTCGGGAACCCGTTCCTCCCTGGAGGAATCCTGTAACATAAACGCTCTCGCCTCTGTGGCTTTTGATTCTGGTATTAGTGATTTAATCTCTCCATCTTTAAAAGTTACTTGAGCATCTAATTGACCTAATAGATCTCGTCATAACAGAGGCAGTGGACATTCAGGCATAGACAGAAACTGGTGAGTTGCCCATTGCTTCTCCAGTTTAAACTTTAATGGCTCTGAGAGGGGCTAATTTTTCTTTGCCCTGTTGCGCTAGCAACATCTACTGATTTATGATCAAATTTCTCTTCACGTGTATTCAATACCAAATAAGTGGCTCCCGTATCTACCAAAAATTCTATTTCTTCATTCCGTAGCTTCAGTGTAACCAGGTGTTCAGCTAGGGTTGATTCCCCTGGTCTCCTTCATGCCAAGCTACTTCAAGCATTTAACCCAGATCTCTGGATTCAGGTTGTTCTAGTTTCTGAAGGTTGTTTTCTCTCCCCCCGCCCCCATCTGGGGCTGATTGTCTTATGAATATAGAGACCAGCTGAATTGCTTTTTCTGGTTTTTCTGGGTTCAAATGAGTATATTTTCTGGTGGTCACCTTCAGTCTTTCCATAAAGGCTGAAGGGGACTCACTTAATTCTTGTCTCACTTCATAAATTTTGACCAATTTATTGCTTTTGGCATTGCTTGTCTTACTCCAAATAAAATCTCTCTCTGACATCTAGTCAACATTCCCCTGGGTCCTGGCTGATTAGGGTCCCACTCGGGATTTGTAGATGGAAAATTCTTATTCATTGTTCTCTGTAAATTCCCGTTAGCATGTGCTCCCTGCACCTGCCTTCTGGCTGTATTCCATACTATTTTCTTGTCAGTTTCATCAAGCGAAGTATCCAGTATCACAAGTAGAGCAACACTCTTTCAAGTTCTCACCACGTTTTCCTCTTTTCAGAAACATTGCCGTAGAATCTTGTGGACATACCTCACGCTGTTTCTGCTGCTCGGGATGATTCCACGGTGTAAAGAACAAATCAACATATGCCACTTCTTCCCGTTTGCCTTCCCTTTTTACAAAACAACATTAATTGCAAGATGGTACGATATTGCAATGTCTCATGTTCTGGCCATTTGTGCCCACCTTCCAATTGATACGTTGGCCACCAATGATTGCAATATTCAATTAATGGTTTCCGAGTTAGTGGGTCACCGCCCCCGACGTCTTTCCAGTGCTTCAAAATACATCGCAAAGGTGTTCTCTGTGGGATAGGTTTCCTACTCAGTAATGCTCCCGTCTCCCAGTCGACTAGTAGTTGTGATTGTGCGCTATCGCAAATAGTAGTCAGAGGGACTCCAACCCCCGTTAGAGGTCTCACTGGAAATCTGCCACTGGGATCTGTAGCCCCCTGCTAGATATCCCTGGAGACTTCAACCCCCTGTTGAAGACTCCCCTACCCTCGGGTCCCGCTCCACAGGCTTTCGCCTAGCAGAGACTTACCAGCCGAGGCACCTCTTGGCCCCGACCCTGCGTGGCTTTCGCCGCGCCTTACGGGCAGGCCTGTGGGACTCAAACCCGCTATCCTATCCTATGTGGGAAACTAACCCCACGTATTATTCTACCTAAGTTTCTTCTTCAAAGAATGCCTTGTTTACCTCAATCCAGGGGATCTTGCTCAGAATTCTCTGGCCCGGGGATCGGAAGCTCTCCCGGAGAATTCCTCGGGGCCGGCTGCAGGTCCCACGATCCCACGGATCCGTCGAGATTCAAAAGCAGGTTCCCACCTGGGGTGCCAAAACTGTTACCGAAAAACGCGTTAAAATCGGAAACGACTCCTCAACACCAATTTAGTATTAAAGAGCAGGCATTCTATATTCACGGCGCCGGATGCACGGGGGATCGCTCCTCCTGGCGTGCGTACCTCACGCACCTTTCCTGTACAATTTGTAGATGAAAATTTTACATACTCATACATAGTCATTATTGTCTTGTCTAGCGATGGGTACAAACTTGCTCGTTCCGTATGTCAATCACTGCGCAGGCTCGGTTGTCCTCTTCCGTTGTTCTCTTCTGAGTAGGTGGTGTTACTTGGGTCGGTGGTGGTCTGTGAGTCGGTGGTCGCGATCTCCCCCTGCCGGAATTACCTTTTAGCTTCTCGGCTCTTACTCTTGGCAGTCTTGGCTAGTTTTCTCAGTCCGCTAAGCGAAACCGCTTTTTTTCATCCTTTTCTGACAGAAGCATGTTGTCTGTTGTTCTGCTGACATTAACGATCGCCTAGGCACTAAAATGCAGATCGACAGGTGCGCTGATTCGTACGCTCCATGTTCCCGTAATGGAACACCGTCTCTGGTTGGTTGATTTCATCGCTTTGGTTACACCTGTTCCTGTTGTTCAGTTTCTTCTTTTTTGGCTTTGTGTGATTCTCTCTGTGATTCTGTTTTTCTCTGCCTCGCTTTTCCCAGCTCCCCGTCCCTCACTTTTAATGCCCATTATCCTTCACCAGCACACTCTCCCTTGGTTCCCATCCTTGTTTCTGAATTCCTCCTGCTTTGCCACGTAGCCCGTGACTTTTTTCTTAATCTCTCTCTGTCTGCCTCAACGCTCCCCCCGTGCTTTTTAATTCGTCTTCTCTGCTCTGTACCCTGCTACTGTTCTTGCCTTTCTGAGTTCTTCTCTGTCCAGCTCCCTTGCCCTATTCATGAATTCCTGTTCTTCCTGCAGCCACCGCTGTTCCCTGTGACCTCCATCTCTCTCTGTCCAGCTCCCTGTCCCTAGGTTTTAATTCCTGCCTCTGCCCGCTGTAGCCTGTCCAGATGTTTCTCTCGGCCTCTCTCTCTGTCCGGCTCCCTCTCTCTGTGTTCTAATTCCACGTTCTCTGTCACGTGGACCCGTGCTATTTGTTTGTCCTCATCTCTCTCTGTCCAGCTCCTTGCTGCGATGTTTTATTTCCTCATTTCCTCCCTCTCTGTCTTTGTAGCCCATTGCTGTTGGTTTGGTTTTTTTTTTTCACTTGTTTCTTCATGTGTCTCTGTCTGCCTCCCAGTCCCTGATCTTTAATTCCTCCTTCCCTGTAGGCCGCTGTTCCTTTTTTCCATTCTACATTGTGTTCTCTTTGGTCTCGTGTTCTTATTCATTGATTCCCTCCTCGCTGCCCTGTGGCTTGTCCCCATTTTATTGTTGCTTCTCTCTCCCTCTCTCTGGCTTCTTGCCCCTGTTTTTAAAATTCCTCCCTCTCTTCTCTCTTCCCTGTAGGCCGTGTGATCTTTAGCCTTTCTCCATGTCTTTCTGCCCATCTCTCTGTGTCTATTCATTAATTCTTCCCTCTCTGCCCTGTAGCCTGTAGCTTCTGTCCTTTCTCCATCTTGCTGTCCCTGGCTCCCCCGTGACCCTATGCTAGAATTGTTTCTCTCTTCTCTCCGTACGCATTGCGATTCCTTTTGCTCTCTGTCTCCCTTCGGTTTTTTTCTTTTTTTTTTTCTGGCTCCCTGTCCCTAATTCTTAATTCTCTGCCTTCTCGTGCCCCATGGTTTGTTCTGTGGGGTTCTCTCGCGGTTCCCTCGCAGTTCCCTCCAGTCCATACTGGGCTATATTGGTCTAGTCCATACTGGGCTATATTGGTCTAGTCCATACTGGGCTATATTGGTCTGTCCCGGCTTCCTCCCACTTCTTTCCCAGTGCCTCACAGTAGGTCCCGGTTCCGTCCATGGGATGACCTGTGAGGGACCTGTGAGGGACCTGTGAGGGACCTGTGAGGGACCTGTGAGGGACCTGTGAGGGACCTGTGAGGGACCTGTGAGTAGGGGGGCGGCCCCCCAGGCCCCAGCCCCCCCCCCCCGCCTGGGGCCAGGGCGCCGCGGCCGCCGGCCCCTTCCTCCTCTGCCCGCTCCCGTCGCAGACGGCTCGGTATGTGTCACGAGCGGCAGCCCCGTTCAGCAGCTCTCGGAGGGCGCGCGGCTGTGCCCGGCCGTGACCGGGGCCCGCAGGGGTTTCCCGCCCGCCCCGAGAAGGCGCTGGCCCCGAGCCGGCGCGTCCGGCTCGGCGCCCTCGCGAGCTGAGCGCGGCCCGGCCAGCAGGGGGCGCTGGCGCTCACCGGCTGGGCGCGGTGGCGGGGCCGGTGGGGGCCGTTCCTTCCGGCCGCCCTTTAAGGGCCGCCCCGCGGGGCTCGGGCTTCCGGTGGCGCGTGCGCGGCGCGTCGGAGCGGGGGCGGGAGCGGTGCGTGTGGAGGCCGAAGGGCCGGTGCGTGTGGCGGCCGGGTCGCGAGGCGTCCCTGTGCGGTGCCGGGGCCCCTCTGCGGCCCGGCGTGGGAAGCCCGCGGCCGGCGGAGCCTGCTCGGAGCTGGGCGGGGAGCGCCGCGGCGGTCCGGCCGCCGGCAGCCATCCCCTGCGGTGGCCGGCAGCCCCTCGGGACGCCTGGAGGCCTGGCGGTGCCCGAGCCTCGCCTGCGGCAGCCGCCTGAGAGAGCAGCGCGGCCGTGTCCGGGGGCCGGAGAGCGCTGGTGGGTGAGTTCGGGCAGCGGGGGGCGGGTGTGTGTCTCCGGGCGGGGCCGGGGGGCTCCGTGCCCCGCAGAGGAGCCCCGGTCGGGCATCGTTCGCTTCCGAACAATGCAGGTCTGTCCCTGGTTATTTTCTGTGTACAGTGTTTCGGGCCACCTGAAAGCCTTTGGCCGGGTAGGTTTGGTGCGGGGCGATGGCAGGTGTGGACCCTGAAAGATCTCGGGTGGGGGGCGTGGGAGGTATTTCTTGCCTTAAAACTCTGAGCCCACCTCGCGTGTCATGTCGTGTTATCATGTCGTGAGTCTCGTGACTGTGGCAAATGGCTGAGTCGGGCGTTTTCTGATAACTAACTTCTGAACGTGTGCGTGTGTAGGCACGGGGAGATTTGTGCAGGGTGACGGAGCCCCTTGTGCTTCTGTGCTAATGTCTACCTGTTCTAGACCTCCAGTGTTGGAAAGCCTTTGTTTAGTGCCTAGTTGTGGCTGCGTAACTGCTGTTGCGCCTGCAGCTGTGCTCGCAGGGATGCTGGGTGGCTCCGCATCAAACCGGCCGCCGGGCGGCCGGGTTGTGCCGCAGAGCATGCCGGGAGCTGTAGTCCTTGCGGCTGCCGGGCGGCCGGGTTGTGCCGCAGAGCATGCCGGGAGCTGTATTCCTGGCGCAGTGGCTGCCGGCCCTGTCACGTGGTTCGCCGGGCATGGCGGGAGGCGCGGTCTTCCGGCGCTCGGGTGCCGGGCGGCCGTGGCGCGTACGGTACGCGAGGTGTATTTTTGGGGTTGGCTTCGTGTTGATTACTGGGGGCTTGCGGGTGCGGCCGCTTCCCGAGAAGCGGTGAGTTCCCCGGGAGCTGACAGAAGGGAAGAGGGAAAGGAGGAGGACGATGACCTTTTCCCCGTGCCCAGGGCGCAGATGATGGCCGCGTCCCCGGCCCACCGGAGGTCCCGCTCAGCCTCCCCTGGCCCCCCTTGCCCCGTGCGCCTGCCCCCAGCTCCGGCACCTCCCCATAAGCGTGCTGCATAGCCTTAGGCCGCCCCCAGGCCCTGTCGTGAAGGCAGCAAGCCGTCCCTCAAGCGCACTGGATTCCCCCTTGGCGCAGGGGCCCTTAGCAGTAGCGTGGGGAGGGAGCGGTGTGTCCAGAAGCCCCTGCGGAAGGAGAGGCTTTGGCCAGGGTCGATCGACGGTAATGACGGTCGCTGTTTCTTCTTTCCCTCTCCCAGAGACCGTGCTGAGGACGTGGTTGTCTGTCCTTCCCCCGGGGATGCCGTTGCCTGCGGCCGTCTCAGGCTCGCGTGGCTTCTCTCTGCCCGTCCTCGCCGTCCTCGCAGCGCAGGGCCGAAAAGGGATAGACAAAGCCCTTCCCGGCTGCGGACAGGAGCTGCCTCGGCTGAAGCTGGAGACGCCAACGAAAGGTAAAGAAGAAGAAACTGAAGGTGCTCTGGCTGCCAGCTGCCTTCCTGCCGCAGGCAAGAGAGAGCCTGTCCATGCAGGTGGGGGAGGAAGGATCCCCCTTCATAGCCCGCAGCGGGCCAGGCCACCAACGTGCACCGTAGGGTCTGTACGCGTAACCCGGAGTTGGGTACGGGCGTGTAGTGCACGAGCGAGCTAGGCTACGTGCCTAGGAAGCCTCATCTGGTAAGAGCTGTAAGACACCCACGTATTCTCTTCAGGTGGAGGACGGCCTAGAGTCTGGAGCTGCAGAAGAGGCAGGGAGGAGAGGAGGGGAAAGAAGCATCTGAACGGCTAAATTGTGCCAGCAGCGCTGAGAGCGAGAGTCGCGGTGAGTCCTGGGCCACTGGGGCCCCGTTGCCTCTCTTGTGCGTCCTGGGCCCTCCCTGTCTCTCCCCCGGCCCCCTCTCTTTCCTTACCTGCTGCAAAATTTACTTTTTTTTTTGCGCCCCCCCCCCCCGCACCTTCTTTCTCCATCTCGCTCTGAGTGTCTCCCTGCCTCCCCGTCTTTTCAGTCCTCCCTCTCTCTGTCCTGTAGCCTGTGGCTCCTTTTTCTTTCTCCGCCTCTCTCTGCCTGGCTCTGGCTCCGTTTTTTTTTTTTTTATTCCTCCTGCTCTGTCCTGTAGCCTGTCGGTGTTTTGTTGTTCTCTGGCTCTCTTGATCTGACTCCCTGTGTTACCGAAAAACGCGGTAAAATCGGAAACGACTCCTCAACACCAATTTAGTATTAAAGAGCAGGCATTCTTTATTCGCGGCGCCGGACGCACGGGGGATCGCTCCTCCTCGCGTGCGTACCTCACGCACCTTTCCCGTACAATTTGTAGATCAATGTTTTACGTATTCATACATATTCATTATTGTCCTGTCTGCTGATTGGTACAAACTTGCTCGTTCCGTATGTCAATCACTGCGCAGGCTCGGTTGTCCTCCCAGTACAGTGCGAGGAATGGGGACGTACAGTGCGGGGAACGGGGACGTACCAGGATCTACTGGGTTGTACTGGGAGGGAACTGGGACGTACTGGGAGGCTCTACAATGTCCTGGGATGTCCTGGGATGTAGTGTGGAGGAACTAGGATGTACAGGCTTGTACTGGGTTGTACCGGGTGGAACTAGCAGGGATTTGGGATGTACCAGGATCTACTGGGATGTACTGGGATGTACTGGGAGGGAACTGTGAAGTACTGGGATGTACTTAGAGGGAACTGGGATGTACTGGGAGGGAACTGGGATGTACTGGGTGGAAAGTGTTGGGAATTGGGATTTACTGGGAGGGAACTGGGATGGACTGGGAGGGAACTGGGATGTAGTGGGACATACTGGGAGGGAACTGGGATGTACTGGGGTGTACTGGGAGGGGACTGTTATGTACCGAGGGGGAACTGGGATGTACTGGGAGTGAACTGTGAAGTACTGGGATGTACTTAGAGGGAAGTGGGAGGGAACTTGGATGTAGTGGGAGAGAACTGGGATTTACTTGGAGGAAAGTGGCATGTACTGGGCTGTACTGGAATGGAACTGGGAGTGAACTGTGTGTGAACTCTGAGGGAACTGGGATGTACTGTGAGGGAACTGGGATGTACTGGGACAGACTGGGAGGGATCTGGGATGTACTGGGATGCACTGGTAGGGAACTGGGATGTACTGGGAGGAATCTGGAATGTCCCAGTTGACACCCACTTCCCTCCCAGTGCCTCCCAGTATATCCCAGTTTCCTCCCAGTACATCCCAGTAAATCCCAGTTTGCTCCCAGTACATCCCAGTACATCGCAGTACGTTCCAGTTCTGTTCCTGTACATCCCAATACATCCCCGTTCCATGCCAGTACATCCCAGTTCCCTACCAGTTCATCCCCGTACATCCCAATTCCCTCCCGGTTCACTACCACTTCTTTCCCAGTTCCGTCCCATTACATCCCAGTACATCCCAGGTCCCTCCCAGTACATCCCAGGTCCCTCCCAGTACGTCCCAGGTCCCTCCCAGTACATCCCAGGTCCCTCCCAGTACATCCCAGGTCCCTCCCAGTACATCCCAGGTCCCTCCCAGTACATCCCAGGTCCCTCCCAGTACATCCCAGGTCCCTCCCAGTACATCCCAGGTCCCTCCCAGTACATCCCAGGTCCCTCCCAGTACATCCCAGGTCCCTCCCAGTACATCCCAGGTCCCTCCCAGTACATCCCAGGTCCCTCCCAGTACATCCCAGGTCCCTCCCAGTACATCCCAGGTCCCTCCCAGTACTGGGAGGGAACTGGGATGTACTGGGAGGCACTACAATGTGCGGGGATGCCCTGGGATGTACTGTGGAGGAACTAGGATGTACAGGCTTGTACTGGGTTGTACCGGGTGGAACTGGCAGGGATTTGGGATGTACCAGGATGTACTGGGATGTACTGGGATGTACTGGGAGGTAACTGTTATGTACTGGGAAGGAACAGGGAGGTAACTGGGATGTACTGGTAGGGAACTGGGATGTACTGGGAGGGAACTGGGATGTACTGGGAGGGAACTGGGACGTACTGGGAGGGAACTGGGACGTACTGTTATGTACTGGGAGGGAAGTGTTATGTACTGAGGGGAACTGGGACGTACTGGGATGTACTGGGAGGGAACTGTGAAGTACTGGGATGTACTGGGAGTGAACTGGGAGGGAACTGGTATGTAGTAGGATGTACTGGGTGGGAACTGGGATGTACCAGGATGTACTGGGATGTACTGGGAGGGAACTGGTATGTACTGGGAGGGAACTGGGATGTACTGGGATGTACTTAGCAGCAACTGGGAGGGAACTGGGATGTAGTGTGATGTACTGGGAGGGAACTGGCATGTACTGGGATGTACTGGAATGGAACTGGGAGTGAACTGTGAGTGAACTGGGAGTGAACTGTGTGTGAACTGTGAGGGAACTGGGATGTACTGGGAGGGAAATGGGAGAGAACTGAGATGTACTGGAGGGAACTGGGATGTAGTGGGATATACTGGAGGGAACTGGAATGGACTAAGAGGGAACTGGGACGTACTGGGAGGGAACTAGGACGCACTGGTAGGGAACTGGGACGGAACTGGGATGTACTGGGACGTACTGGGAGGGAACTGGGACGTACTGGGAGGTAACTGTTGTGTACTGGGAGTGAACTGGCGGGGAACTGGTATGTAGTAGGATGTACTGGGAGGGAACTGGGATGTACTGGGACGGACTGGGAGGGAACTGGGACGGACTGGGAGGGAAATGGGACGGACTGGGATGCACTGGTAGGGAACTGGGATGTACTGGGAGGAAACTGGAATGTCCCAGTTGACACCCACTTCCCTCCCAGTTTCCTCCCAGTATATCCCAGTTTCCTCCCAGTACATCCCAGTAAATCCCAGTTCGCTCCCAGTACATCCCAGTACATTCCAGTTCCGTTCCTGTACATCCCAATACATCCCCGTTCCATGCCAGTACATCCCAGTTTCCTACCAGTTCATCCCCGTACATCCCAATTCCCTCCCGGTTCACTACCACTTCTTTCCCAGTGCCTCCCAATACATCCCAGTTCCGTCCCATTACATCCCAGTACATCCCAGTTCCCTCCCAGTACATCCCAGGTCCCTCCCAGTACTGGGAGGGAACTGGGATGTACTGGGAGGCACTACAATGTGCGGGGATGCCCTGGGATGTACCGTGGAGGAACTAGGACGTACAGGCTTGTACTGGGTTGTACCGGGTGGAACTGGCAGGGATTTGGGATGTACCAGGATCTACTGGGATGTACTGGGAGGTAACTGTTATGTACTGGGAGTGAACTGGGAGGGAACTGGGATGTACTGGGAGGGAACTGGGACGTACCGTGAGGACACTGGGATGTACTGGTATGTACTGGGAGGGAAGTGTTATGTACTGAGGGGAACTGGGACGTACTGGGATGTACTGGGAGGGAACTGTGAAGTACTGGGATGTACTGGGAGTGAACTGGGAGGGAACTGGTATGTAGTAGGATGTACTGGGTGGGAACTGGGATGTACCAGGATGTACTGGGATGTACTGGGAGGGAACTGGTATGTACTGGGAGGGAACTGGGATGTACTGGGATGTAGTGGGAGGGAACTGGGAGGGAACTGGTATGTACTGGGAGGGAACTGGTATGTACTGGGAGGGAACTGGGATGTACTGGGACATACTGGTAGGGAACTGAGATGTACTGGGAGGGGATTGGGACGGACTGGGAGGGAACTGGGATGTACTGGGCTGCACTGGTAGAGAACTGGGATGTACTGGGAGGAAACTGGAATGTCCCAGTTGACACCCACTTCCCTCCCAATGCCTCCCAGTATATCCCAGTTTCCTCCCAGTATATCCCAGTTTCCTCCCAGTACATCCCAGTATATCCCAGTTTCCTCCCAGTACATCCCAGTAAATCCCAGTTCGCTCCCAGTACATCCCAGTACATCGCAGTACATTCCAGTTCCGTTCCTGTACATCCCAGTTTCCTACCAGTTCATCCCCGTACATCCCAATTCCCTCCCGGTTCACTACCACTTCTTTCCCAGTTCCGTCCCATTACATCCCAGTTCCGTCCCATTACATCCCAGCACATCCCAGTTCCCTCCCAGTACATCCCAGGTCCCTCCCAGTACATCCCAGGTCCCCTCCCAGTACATCCCAGGTCCCTCCCAGTACATCCCAGGTCCCTCCCAGTACTGGGAGGGAACTGGGATGTACTGGGAGGCACTACAATGTGCGGGGATGCCCTGGGATGTACTGTGGAGGAACTAGGATGTACAGGCTTGTACTGGGTTGTACCGGGTGGAACTGGCAGGGATTTGGGATGTACCAGGATCTACTGGGATGTACTGGGAGGTAACTGTTATGTACTGGGAAGGAACAGGGAAGGAACTGGGATGTACTGGGAGGGAACTGGGATGTACTGGGAGGGAACTGGGACTTACTGTGAGGACACTGGGATGTACTGGTATGTACTGGGAGGGAAGTGTTATGTACTGAGGGGAACTGGGACGTACTGGGATGTACTGGGAGGGAACTGTGAAGTACTGGGATGTACTGGGAGTGAACTGGGAGGGAACTGGTATGTAGTAGGATGTACTGGGTGGGAACTGGGACGTACCGTGAGGACACTGGGATGTACTAGAATGTACTGGGAGGGAAGTGTTATGTACTGAGGGGAACTGGGACGTACTGGGATGTACTGGGAGGGAACTGTGAAGTACTGGGATGTAGTGGGAGTGAACTGGGAGGGAACTGGTATGTAGTAGGATGTACTGGGTGGGAACTGGGATGTACCGGGAGGGAACTGGGATGTACCGGGAGGGAACTGGGATGTACTGGGAGGGAACTGGTATGTACTGGGAGGGAACTGGGATGTACTGGGATGTAGTGGGAGGGAACTGGGAGGGAACTGGGATGTACTGGGAGGGAACTGGTATGTACTGGGAGGGAACTGGGATGTACTGGGACATACTGGCAGGGAACTGGGATGTACTGGGAGGGGATTGGGACGGACTGGGAGGGAACTGGGATGTACTGGGCTGCACTGGTAGGGAACTAGGATGTACTGGGAGGAAACTGGAATGTCCCAGTTGACACCCACTTCCCTCCCAATGCCTCCCAGTATATCCCAGTTTCCTCCCAGTATATCCCAGTTTCCTCCCAGTATATCCCAGTTTCCTCCCAGTACATCCCAGTAAATCCCAGCTCGCTGCCAGTACATGCCAATACATCGCTGTACATTCCAGTTCTGTTCCTGTACATCCCAATACATCCCCGTTCCATGCCAGTACATCCCAGTTCCCTACTAGTTCATCCCCGTACATCCCAATTCCTTCCCGGTTCGCTACCACTTCTTTCCCAGTGCCTCCCAATACATCCCAGTTCCGTCCCATTACATCCCAGTACATCCCAGTTCCCTCCCAGTACGTCCCAGTTCCCTCCCAGTACATCCCAGGTCCCTCCCAGTACTGGGAGGGAACTGGGATGTACTGGGAGGCACTACAATGTGCGGGGATGCCCTGGGATGTACTGTGGAGGAACTAGGTTGTACAGGCTTGTACTGGGTTGTACCGGGTGGAACTAGCAGGGATTTGGGATGTACCAGGATCTACTGGGATGTACTGGGAGGTAACTGTTATGTACTGGGAGTGAACTGGGAGGGAACTGGGACGTAGTGGTAGGGAACTGGGATGTACTGGGAGGGAACTGGGACGTACTGTGAGGACACTGGGATGTACTGTTATGTACTGGGAGGGAAGTGTTATGTACTGAGGGGAACTGGGACGTACTGGGATGTACTGGGAGGGAACTGTGAAGTACTGGGATGTACTGGGAGTGAACTGGGAGGGAACTGGTATGTAGTAGGATGTACTGGGTGGGAACTGGGATGTACCAGGATGTACTGGGAGGGAACTGGTATGTAGTGGGAGGGAACTGGGATGTAGGGGTAGGGAACTGGGATGTACTGGGACATACTGGCAGGGAACTGGGATGTACTGTGAGGGGATTGGGATGTACTGGGAGGGAACTTGGATGTATTGGGAGGGAAGTGTTATGTACCAAGGGGGAACTGGGACGTACTGGGATGTAGTGGGAGTGAACTGTGAAGTACGGGGATGTACTTAGAGGGAACTGGGATGTACTGGGAGGGAACTTTGAAGTACTGGGATGTACTTAGAGGAAACTGGGAGGCAACAGGCATGTACTGGGATGTACTGGAATGGAACTGGGAGTGAACTGTGTGTGAACTGTGAGGGAACTGGGATGTACTGTGAGGGAACTGGGATGTACTGGGATGTACTGGGAGGGACTGGGAGGGATCTGGGATGTACTGGGCTGCACTGGTAGGGAACTGGGATGTACTGGGAGGAAACTGGAATGTCCCAGTTGACACCCACTTTCCTCCCAGTTTCCTCCCAGTATATCCCCGTTTCCTCCCAGTATATCCCAGTTTCCTCCCAGTATATCCCAGTTTCCTCCCAGTACATCCCAGTAAATCCCAGCTCGCTCCCAGTACATGCCAATACATCGCCGTACATTCCAGTACATCCCAGTTTCCTACCAGTTCATCCCCTTACATCCCAATTCCCTCCCGGTTCACTACCACTTCTTTCCCAGTGCCTCCCAATACATCCCAGTTCCGTCCCATTACATCCCAGTACATCCCAGGTCCCTCCCAGTACATCCCAGCTCCCTCCCAGTACTGGGAGGGAACTGGGATGTACTGGGAGGCACTACAATGTGCGGGGATGCCCTGGGATGTACCGTGGAGGAACTAGGATGTACAGGCTTGTACTGGGTTGTACCGGGTGGAACTGGCAGGGATTTGAAATGTCCTAGTATCTACTAGGATGTACTGGGATGTACTGGGAGGTAACTGTTGTGTACTGGGAAGGAACTGGGAGGGAACTGGGATGTACTGGGAGGGAACTGGGACGTACTGTGAGGACACTGGGATGTACTGTTATGTACTGGGAGGGAAGTGTTATGTACTGAGGGGAACTGGGACGTACTGGGATGTACTGGGAGGGAACTGTGAAGTACTGGGATGTACTGGGAGTGACCTGGGAGGGAACTGGTATGTAGTAGGATGTACTGGGTGGGAACTGGGATGTACCAGGATGTACTGGGATGTACTGGGAGGGAACTGGGATGTACTGGGATGTAGTGGGAGGGAACGGGGAGGGAACTGGGATGTACTGGGAGGTAACTGTTGTGTACTGGGAGTGAACTGGGAGGGACCTGGGATGTACTGGAAGGCACTACAATGTGCGGGGATGCACAGGGATGTACTGTGGAGGAACTAGGATGTACAGGCTTGTACTCGGTTGTACCGGGTGGAACTGGCAGGGATTTGAAATGTCCTAGTATCTACTAGGATGTACTGGGATGTACTGGGAGGTAACTGTTGTGTACTGGGAGTGAACTGGGAGGGAACTGTGAAGTACTGGGATGTACTTAGAGGGAACTGGGATGTACTGGGAGGGAACTGGGATGTACTGGGTGGAAAGTGTTGGGAATTGGGATTTACTGGGAGGGAACTGGGATGGACTGGGAGGGAACTGGGATGTAGTGGGACATACTGGGAGGGAACTGGGATGTACTGGGGTGTACTGGGAGGGAACTGTTATGTACCGAGGGGGAACTGGGATGTACTGGGAGTGAACTGTGAAGTACTGGGATGTACTTAGAGGGAAGTGGGAGGGAACTTGAATGTAGTGGGAGGGTACTGGGATTTACTTGGAGGAAAGTGGCATGTACTGGGATGTACTGGAATGGAACTGGGAGTGAACTGTGTGTGAACTGTGAGGGAACTGGGATGTACTGTGAGGGAACTGGGATGTACTGGGACGTACTGGGACAGACTGGGAGGGATCTGGGATGTACTGGGAGGGATCTGGGATGTACTGGGAGGCACTACAATGTGCGGGGATGCCCTGGGATGTACTGTGGAGGAACTAGGATGTACAGGCTTGTACTGGGTTGTACCGGGTGGAACTGGCAGGGATTTGGGTGGTACCAGGATCTACTGGGATGTACTGGGATGTACTGGGAGGTAACTGTTATGTACTGGGAAGGAACAGGGAGGGAACTGGGATGTACTGGGAGGAAACTGGGATGTACTGTGAGGGAACTGGGACGTACTGTGAGGACACTGGGATGTACTGTTATGTACTGGGAGGGAAGTGTTATGTACTGAGGGGAACTGGGACGTACTGGGATGTACTGGGAGGGAACTGTGAAGTACTGGGATGTACTGGGAGTGAACTGGGAGGGAACTGGTATGTAGTAGGATGTACTGGGTGGGAACTGGGATGTACCAGGATGTATTGGGAGGGAACTGGGATTTACTGGGAGGGAACTGGGATGTACTGGGACATACTGGCAGGGAACTGGGATGTACTGGGAGGGGATTGGGACGGACTGGGAGGGAACTGGGATGTACTGGGAGGGATCTGGGATGTACTGGGCTGCACTGGTAGGGAACTGGGATGTACTGGGAGGAAACTGGAATGTCCCAGTTGACACCCACTTCCCTCCCAGTGCCTCCCAGTATATCCCAGTTTCCTCCCAGTACATCCCAGTAAATCCCAGTTTGCTCCCAGTACATCCCAGTACATCGCAGTACATTCCAGTTCCGTTCCTGTACATCCCAATACATCCCCATTCCATGCCAGTACATCCCAGTTCCCTACCAGTTCATCCCCGTACATCCCAATTCCCTCCTGGTTCACTACCACTTCTTTCCCAGTGCCTCCCAATACATCCCAGTTCCGTCCCATTACATCCCAGTACATCCCAGTTCCCTCCCAGTACATCCCAGGTCCCTCCCAGTACATCCCAGGTCCCTCCCAGTACATCCCAGGTCCCTCCCAGTACTGGGAGGGAACTGGGATGTACTGGGAGGCACTACAATGTGCGGGGATGCCCTGGGATGTACTGTGGAGGAACTAGGATGTACAGGCTTGTACTGGGTTGTACCGGGTGGAACTGGCAGGGATTTGAAATGTCCTAGGATCTACTAGGATGTACTGGGAGGTAACTGTTATGTACTGGGAAGGAACTGGGAGGGAACTGGGACGTACTGTGAGGACACTGGGATGTACTGGTAAGTCCTGGGAGGGAAGTGTTATGTACTGATGGGAACTGGGACGTACTGGGATGTACTGGGAGGGAACTGTGAAGTACTGGGATGTACTGGGAGTGAACTGGGAGGGAACTGGTATGTATTAGGATGTACTGGGTGGGAACTGGGATGTACCAGGATGTACTGGGATGTACTGGGAGGGAACTGGTATGTACTGGGAGGGAACTGGGATGTACTGGGATGTAGTGGGAGGGAACTGGGAGGGAACTGGGATGTACTGGGAGGGAACTGGGATGTACTGGGACATACTGGCAGGGAACTGGGATGTACTGGGAGGGGATTGGGACAGACTGGGAGGGAACTGGGATGTACTGGGCTGCACTGGTAGGGAACTGGGATGTACTGGGAGGAAACTGGAATGTCCCAGTTGACACCCACTTCCCTCCCAATGCCTCCCAGTATATCCCAGTTTCCTCCCAGTATATCCCAGTTTCCTCCCAGTATATCCCAGTTTCCTCCCGGTACATCCCAGTAAATCCCAGCTCGCTGCCAGTACATGCCAATACATCGCTGTACATTCCAGTTCTGTTCCTGTACATCCCAATACATCCCCGTTCCATGCCAGTACATCCCAGTTTCCTACCAGTTCATCCCCGTACATCCCAGTTCCCTCCCGGTTCACTACCACTTCTTTCCCAGTGCCTCCCAATACATCCCAGTTCCGTCCCATTACATCCCAGTACATCCCAGTTCCCTCCCAGTACATCCCAGTTCCGTCCCAGTACTGGGAGGGAGCTGGGATGTACTGGGAGGCACTACAATGTGCGGGGATGCCCTGGGATGTACCGTGGAGGAACTAGAATGTACAGGCTTGTACTGGGTTGTACCGGGTGGAACTGGCAGGGATTTGGGATGTACCAGGATCTACTGGGATGTACTGGGATGTACTGGGAGGTAACTGTTGTGTACTGGGAGTGAACTGGGAGAGAACTGGGATGTACTGGGAGGGAACTGGGATGTACTGTGAGGACACTGGGATGTACTGGTATGTACTGGGAGGGAAGTGTTATGTACTGAGGGGAACTGGGACGTACTGGGACGTGCTGGGAGGGAACTATGAAGTATTGGGATGTACTTAGAGGGAACTGGGATGTACTGGGAGGGAACTGGGAGTGAACTGGGAGGGAACTGTGAAGTACTGGGATGTACTTAGAGGGAACTGGGATGTACTGGGAGGGAACTGGGATGTACTGGGTGGAAAGTGTTTGGAATTGGGATTTAGTGGGAGGGAACTGGGATGGACTGGGAGGGAACTGGGATGTAGTGGGACATACTGGGAGGGAACTGGGATGTACTGGGGTGTACTGGGAGGGAACTGTTATGTACCGAGGGGGAACTGGGATGTACTGGGAGTGAACTGTGAAGTACTGGGATGTACTTAGAGGGAAGTGGGAGGGAACTTGGATGTAGTGGGAGGGAACTGGGGTTTACTTGGAGGAAAGTGGCATGTACTGGGATGTACTGGAATGGAACTGGGAGTGAACTGTGTGTGAACTGTGAGGGAACTGGGATGTACTGGGATGTACTGGGACGGACTGGGAGGGAACTGGGATGTACTGGGAGGGATCTGGGATGTACTGGGCTGCACTGGTAGGGAACTGGGATGTACTGGAAGGAAACTGGAATGTCCCAGTTGACACCCACTTCCCTCCCAGTGCCTCCCAGTATATCCCAGTTTCCTCCCAGTACATCCCAGTAAATCCCAGTTTGCTCCCAGTACATCCCAGTACATCGCAGTACATTCCAGTTCCGTTCCTGTACATCCCAATACATCCCCGTTCCATGCCAGTACATCCCAGTTCCCTACCAGTTCATCCCCGTACATCCCAATTCCCTCCCGGTTCACTACCACTTCTTTCCCAGTTCCGTCCCATTACATCCCAGTACATCCCAGGTCCCTCCCAGTACATCCCAGTTCCCTCCCAGTACATCCCAGGTCCCTCCCAGTACTGGGAGGGAACTGGGATGTACTGGGAGGCACTACAATGTGCGGGGATGCCCTGGGATGTACTGTGGAGGAACTAGGATGTACAGGCTTGTACTGGGTTGTACCGGGTGGAACTGGCAGGGATTTGGGATGTACCAGGATGTACTGGGAGGTAACTGTTATGTACTGGGAAGGAACAGGGAGGGAACTGGGATGTACTGGTAGGGAACTGGGATGTACTGGGAGGGAACTGGGACGTACCGTGTGGACACTGGGATGTACTGGTATGTACTGGGAGGGAAGTGTTATGTACTGAGGGGAACTGGGACGTACTGGGATGTACTGGGAGGGAACTGTGAAGTACTGGGATGTACTGGGAGTGAACTGGGAGGGAACTGGTATGTAGTAGGATGTACTGGGAGGGAACTGGGATGTACTGGGAGGGAACTGGGATGTACTGGGAGGGAACTGGTAGGGAACTGGGATGTACTGGGAGGGAACTGGGATGTACTGGGACATACTGGCAGGGAACTGGGATGTACTGGGAGGGGATTGGGACGGACTGGGAGGGAACTGGGATGTACTGGGCTGCACTGGTAGGGAACTGGGATGTACTGGGAGGAAACTGGAATGTCCCAGTTGACACCCACTTCCCTCCCAATGCCTCCCAGTATATCCCAGTTTCCTCCCAGTATATCCCAGTTTCCTCCCAGTACATCCCAGTAAATCCCAGCTCGCTGCCAGTACATGCCAATACATTGCTGTACATTCCAGTTCTGTTCCTGTACATCCCAATACATCCCCGTTCCATGCCAGTACATCCCAGTTTCCTACCAGTTCATCCCCGTACATCCCAATTCCCTCCCGGTTCACTACCACTTCTTTCCCAGTGCCTCCCAATACATCCCAGTTCCGTCCCATTACATCCCAGTACATCCCAGGTCCCTCCCAGTACATCCCAGGTCCCTCCCAGTACTGGGAGGGAACTGGGATGTACTGGGAGGCACTACAATGTGCGGGGATGCCCTGGGATGTACTGTGGAGGAACTAGGATGTACAGGCTTGTACTGGGTTGTACCGGGTGGAACTGGCAGGGATTTGGGATGTACCAGGATCTACTGGGATGTACTGGGAGGTAACTGTTATGTACTGGGAAGGAACAGGGAGGGAACTGGGATGTACTGGGAGGGAACTGGGATGTACTGGTAGGGAACTGGGATGTACTGTGAGGGAACTGGGACGTACTGTGAGGACACTGGGATGTACTGGTATGTACTGGGAGGGAAGTGTTATGTACTGAGGGGAGCTGGGACGTACTGGGATGTGCTGGGAGGGAACTGTGAAGTACTGGGATGTACTGGGAGTGAACTGGGAGGGAACTGGTATGTAGTAGGATGTACTGGGTGGGAACTGGGATGTACCAGGATGTACTGGGATGTACTGGGAGGGAACTGGTATGTACTGGGAGAGAACTGGGATGTACTGGGATGTAGTGGGAGGGAACTGGGATGTACTGGGAGGGAACTGGGATGTACTGGGACATACTGGCAGGGAACTGGGATGTACTGGGAGGGGATTGGGACGGACTGGGAGGGAACTGGGATGTACTGGGCTGCACTGGTAGGGAACTGGGATGTACTGGGAGGAAACTGGAATGTCCCAGTTGACACCCACTTCCCTCCCAATGCCTCCCAGTATATCCCAGTTTCCTCCCAGTATATCCCAGTTTCCTCCCAGTACATCCCAGTAAATCCCAGTTCGCTCCCAGTACATCCCAATACATCGCCGTACATTCCAGTTCCATTCCTGTCCATGCCAGTACATCCCAGTTCCCTACCAGTTCATCCCCGTACTTCCCAATTCCCTCCCGGTTCACTACCACTTCTTTCCCAGTGCCTCCCAATACATCCCAGTTCCGTCCCATTACATCCCAGTACATCCCAGGTCCCTCCCAGTACGTCCCAGTTCCCTCCCAGTACTGGGAGGGAACTGGGACGTACTGGGAGGCACTACAATGTGCGGGGATGCCCTGGGATGTACCATGGAGGAACTAGGATGTACAGGCTTGTACTGGGTTGTACCGGGTGGAACTGGCAGGGATTTGGGATGTACCAGGATCTACTGGGATGTACTGGGATGTACTGGGAGGTAACTGTTGTGTACTGGGAGTGAACTGGGAGGGACCTGGGATGTACTGGAAGGCACTACAATGTGCGGGGATGCACAGGGATGTACTGTGGAGGAACTAGGATGTACAGGCTTGTACTGGGTTGTACCGGGTGGAACTGGCAGGGATTTGAAATGTCCTAGTATCTACTAGGATGTACTGGGATGTACTGGGAGGTAACTGTTGTGTACTGGGAGTGAACTGGGAGGGAACTGTGAAGTACTGGGATGTACTGGGAGGGAACTGGGATGTACTGGGTGGAAAGTGTTGGGAATTGGGATTTACTGGGAGGGAACTGGGATGGACTGGGAGGGAACTGGGATGTAGTGGGACATACTGGGAGGGAACTGGGATGTACTGGGGTGTACTGGGAGGGAACTGTTATGTACCGAGGGGGAACTGGGATGTACTGGGAGTGAACTGTGAAGTACTGGGATGTACTTAGAGGGAAGTGGGAGGGAACTTGAATGTAGTGGGAGGGTACTGGGATTTACTTGGAGGAAAGTGGCATGTACTGGGATGTACTGGAATGGAACTGGGAGTGAACTGTGTGTGAACTGTGAGGGAACTGGGATGTACTGTGAGGGAACTGGGATGTACTGGGACGTACTGGGACAGACTGGGAGGGATCTGGGATGTACTGGGAGGGATCTGGGATGTACTGGGAGGCACTACAATGTGCGGGGATGCCCTGGGATGTACTGTGGAGGAACTAGGATGTACAGGCTTGTACTGGGTTGTACCGGGTGGAACTGGCAGGGATTTGGGATGTACCAGGATCTACTGGGATGTACTGGGAGGTAACTGTTATGTACTGGGAAGGAACAGGGAGGGAACTGGGATGTACTGGGAGGGAACTGGGATGTACTGGGAGGGAACTGGGACTTACTGTGAGGACACTGGGATGTACTGGTATGTACTGGGAGGGAAGTGTTATGTACTGAGGGGAACTGGGACGTACTGGGATGTACTGGGAGGGAACTGTGAAGTACTGGGATGTACTGGGAGTGAACTGGGAGGGAACTGGTATGTAGTAGGATGTACTGGGTGGGAACTGGGATGTACCGGGAGGGAACTGGGATGTACTGGGAGGGAACTGGTATGTACTGGGAGGGAACTGGGATGTACTGGGATGTAGTGGGAGGGAACTGGGAGGGAACTGGGATGTACTGGGAGGGAACTGGGATGTACTGGGATATACTGGCAGGGAACTGGGATGTACTGGGAGGGGATTGGGATGTACTGGGAGGGAACTTGGATGTATTGGGAGGGAAGTGTTATGTACCAAGGGGGAACTGGGACGTACTGGGATGTAGTGGGAGTGAACTGTGAAGTACTGGGATGTACTGTGAGGGAACTGGGATGTACTGGGAGGGAACTTTAAAGTACTGGGATGTACTTAGAGGAAACTGGGAGGCAACTGGCATGTACTGGGATGTACTGGAATGGAACTGGGAGTGAACTGTGTGTGAACTGGGAGGGAACTGGGATGTACTGTGAGGGAACTGGGATGTACTGGGATGTACTGGGACAGACTGGGAGGGAACTGGGATGTACTGGGCTGCACTGGTAGGGAACTGGGATGTACTGGGAGGAAACTGGAATGTCCCAGTTGACACCCACTTCCCTCCCAGTTTCCTCCCAGTATATCCCAGTTTCCTCCCAGTATATCCCAGTTTCCTCCCAGTACATCCCAGTAAATCCCAGCTCGCTCCCAGTACATGCCAATACATCGCCGTACATTCCAGTTCCGTTCCTGTACATCCCAATACATCCCCGTTCCATGCCAGTACATCCCAGTTTCCTACCAGTTCATCCCCGTACATCCCAATTCCCTCCCGGTTCACTACCACTTCTTTCCCAGTGCCTCCCAATACATCCCAGTTCCATCCCATTACATCCCAGTACATCCCAGTTCCCTCCCAGTACATCCCAGGTCCCTCCCAGTACTGGGAGGGATCTGGGATGTACTGGGAGGCACTACAATGTGCGGGGATGCCCTGGGATGTACCGTGGAGGAACTAGGATGTACAGGCTTGTACTGGGTTGTACCGGGTGGAACTGGCAGGGATTTGGGATGTACCAGGATGTACTGGGATGTACTGGGATGTACTGGGAGGGAAGTGTTATGTACTGGGAGTGAACTGGGAGGGAACTGGGATGTACTTGGAGGGAAATGGGAGAGAACTGAGATGTACTGGAGGGAACTGGGACGTACTGGGAGGGAACTAGGACGCACTGGTCGGAAACAGGGACGGAACTGGCATGTACTGGGACGTACTGGGATGTACTGGGACGTACTGGGAGGTAACTGTTGTGTACTGGGAGTGAACTGGGAGGGAACTGGTATGTAGTAGGATGTACTGGGAGGGAACTGGGAGGGATCTGGGACGGACTGGGAGGGAACTGGGACGGACTGGGATGCACTGGTAGGGAACTGGGATGCACTGGTAGGGAAGTGGAATGTCCCAGTTGACACCCACTTCCCTCCCAGTTTCCTCCCAGTATATCCCAGTTTCCTCCCAGTACATCCCAGTAAATCCCAGTTCGCTCCCAGTACATCCCAGTACATTCCAGTTCCGTTCCTGTACATCCCAATACATCCCCGTTCCATGCCAGTACATCCCAGTTTCCTACCAGTTCATCCCCGTACATCCCAATTCCCTCCCGGTTCACTACCACTTCTTTCCCAGTGCCTCCCAATACATCCCAGTTCCGTCCCATTACATCCCAGTACATCCCAGGTCCCTCCCAGTACGTCCCAGTTCCCTCCCAGTACATCCCAGTTCCCTCCCAGTACATCCCAGGTCCCTCCCAGTACTGGGAGGGAACTGGGATGTACTGGGAGGGAACTGGGACGTAGTGTGAGGACACTGGGATGTACTGTTATGTACTGGGAGGGAAGTGTTATGTACTGAGGGGAACTGGTGCGTACTGGGATGTACTGGGATGTACTGGGATGGAACTGTGAAGTACTGGGATGTACTGGGAGTGAACTGGGAGGGAACTGGTATGTAGTAGGATGTCTTGGGTGGGAACTGGGATGTACCAGGATGTACTGGGAGGGAACTGGGATGTACTGGGAGGGAACTGGGATGTAGTGGGAGGTAACTGGGATGTACTGGGAGGGAACTGGGATGTACTGGGAGGGAACTGGGATGTACTGGGACATACTGGCAGGGAACTGGGATGTACTGGGAGGGGATTGGGATGTACTGGGAGGGAACTTGGATGTATTGGGAGGGAAGTGTTATGTACCAAGGGGGAACTGGCACGTACTGGGATGTAGTGGGAGTGAACTGTGAAGTACTGGGATGTACTGTGAGGGAACTGGGATGTACTGGGAGGGAACTTTGAAGTACTGGGATGTACTTAGAGGAAACTGGGAGGCAACTGGCATGTACTGGGATGTACTGGAATGGAACTGGGAGTGAACTGTGTGTGAACTGGGAGGGAACTGGGATGTACTGTGAGGGAACTGGGATGTACTGGGAGGGATCTGGGAGGGATCTGGGATGTACTGGGCTGCACTGGTAGGGAACTGGGATGTACTGGGAGGAAACTGGAATGTCCCAGTTGACACCCACTTCCCTCCCAGTTTCCTCCCAGTATATCCCAGTTTCCTCCCAGTATATCCCAGTTTCCTCCCAGTACATCCCAGTAAATCCCAGTTTCCTCCCAGTACATGCCAATACATCGCCGTACATTCCAGTTCCGTTCCTGTACATCCCAATACATCCCCGTTCCATTCCAGTACATCCCAGTTTCCTACCAGTTCATCCCCGTACATCCCAATTCCCTCCCGGTTCACTACCACTTCTTTCCCAGTGCCTCCCAATACATCCCAGTTCCGTCCCATTACATCCCAGTACATCCCAGTTCCCTCCCAGTACATCCCAGGTCCCTCCCAGTACATCCCAGTTCCCTCATAGTACTGGGAGGGACCTGGGATGTACTGGGAGGCACTACAATGTGCGGGGATGCCCTGGGATGTACCGTGGAGGAACTAGGATGTACAGGCTTGTACTGGGTTGTACCGGGTGGAACTGGCAGGGATTTGGGATGTACCAGGATGTACTGGGATGTACTGGGATGTACTGGGAGGTAACTGTTGTGTACTGGGAAGGAACTGGTAGGGAACTGGGATGTACTGGTAGGGAACTGGGATGTACTGGGAGGGAACTGGGACGTAGTGTGAGGACACTGGGATGTACTGGTATGTACTGGGAGGGAAGTGTTATGTACTGAGGGGAACTGGGACGTACTGGGATGTACTGGGATGGAACTGTGAAGTACTGGGATGTACTGGGAGTGAACTGGGAGGGAACTGGTATGTAGTAGGATGTACTGGGTGGGAACTGGGATGTACCGGGATGGAACTGGGATGTACTGGGAGGGAACTGGTATGTACTGGGAGGGAACTGGGATGTAGTGGGAGGGAACTGGGAGGGAACTGGTATGTACTGGGAGGGAACTGGGATGTGCTGGGAGGGAACTGGGATGTACTGGGACATACTGGCAGGGAACTGGGACGTACTGGGAGGGGATTGGGACGGACTGGGAGGGAACTGTTATGTACTGGGAGGGAACTGGGACGTACTGTGAGGACACTGGGATGTACTGGTATGTACTGGGAGGGAAGTGTTATGTACTGAGGGGAACTGGGACGTACTGGGATGTGATGGGAGGGAACTGTGAAGTCCTGGGATGTACTTAGCAGCAACTGGGAGGGAACTGGGATGTAGTGTGATGTACTGGGAGGGAACTGGCATGTACTGGGATGTACTGGAATGGAACTGGGAGTGAACTGTGAGTGAACTGGGAGTGAACTGTGTGTGAACTGTGAGGGAACTGGGATGTACTGGGAGGGAAATGGGAGAGAACTGAGATGTACTGGAGGGAACTGGGATGTAGTGGGATATACTGGAGGGAACTGGAATGGACTAAGAGGGAACTGGGACGTACTGGGAGGGAACTAGGACGCACTGGTAGGGAACTGGGACGGAACTGGGATGTACTGGGACGTACTGGGAGGGAACTGGGACGTACTGGGAGGTAACTGTTGTGTACTGGGAGTGAACTGGCAGGGAACTGGTATGTAGTAGGATGTACTGGGAGGGAACTGGGATGTACTGGGACGGACTGGGAGGGAACTGGGACGGACTGGGAGGGAAATGGGACGGACTGGGATGCACTGGTAGGGAACTGGGATGTACTGGGAGGAAACTGGAATGTCCCAGTTGACACCCACTTTCCTCCCAGTTTCCTCCCAGTATATCCCAGTTTCCTCCCAGTACATCCCAGTAAATCCCAGTTCGCTCCCAGTACATCCCAGTACATTCCAGTTCCGTTCCTGTACATCCCAATACATCCCAGTTCCATGCCAGTACATCCCAGTTACCTACCAGTTCATCCCCGTACATCCCAATTCCCTCCCGGTTCACTACCACTTCTTTCCCAGTGCCTCCCAATACATCCCAGTTCCGTCCCATTACATCCCAGTACATCCCAGTTCCCTCCCAGTACATCCCAGTTCCCTCCCAGTACTGGGAGGGACCTGGGATGTACTGGGAGGCACTACAATGTGCGGGGATGCCCTGGGATGTACCGTGGAGGAACTAGGATGTACAGGCTTGTACTGGGTTGTACCGGGTGGAACTGGCAGGGATTTGGGATGTACCAGGATCTACTGGGATGTACTGGGATGTACTGGGAGGTAACTGTTATGTACTGGGAAGGAACAGGGAGGGAACTGGGATGTACTGGGAGTGAACTGGTATGTAGTAGGATGTACTGGGTGGGAACTGGGATGTACCAGGATGTACTGGGATGTACTGGGAGGGAACTGGTATGTACTGGGAGGGAACTGGGATGTAGTGGGAGGGAACTGGGAGGGAACTGGGATTTACTGGGAGGGAACTGGGATGTACTGGGACATACTGGGAGGGAACTGGGATGTACTGGGAGGGGATTGGGACGGACTGGGAGGGAACTGGGATGTACTGGGAGGGAACTGGGACGTACTGTGAGGACACTGGGATGTACTGGTATGTACTGGGAGGGAAGTGTTATGTACTGAGGGGAACTGGGACGTACTGGGATGTGCTGGGAGGGAACTGTGAAGTACTGGGATGTACTGGGAGGGAACTGGTATGTACTTAGAGGGAACTGGGATGTAGTGGGAGGGAACTGGGAGGGAACTGGGATTTACTGGGAAGGAACTGGGATGTACTGGGACATACTGGCAGAGAACTGGGATGTACTGGGAGGGGATTGGGACGGACTGGGAGGGAACTGGGATGTACTGGGAGGGAACTGGGAGGGAAGTGTTATGTACTCAGGGGAACTGGGACGTACTGGGATGTGCTGGGAGGGAACTGTGAAGTACTGGGGTGTACTTAGCAGGAAGTGGGAGGGAACTGGGATGTAGTGTGATGTACTGGGAGGGAACTGGCATGTACTGGGATGTACTGGAATGGAACTGGGAGTGAACTGTGTGTGAACTGTGAGGGAACTGGGATGTACTGGGAGGGAACTGGCATGTACTGGGATGTAGTGGAATGGAACTGGGAGTGAACTTTGTGTGAACTGTGAGGGAACTGAGATGTACTGGAGGGAACTGGGATGTACTGGGATATACTGGAGGGAACTGGAATGGACTAAGAGGGAACTGGGACGTACTGGGAGGGAACTAGGACGCAGTGGTAGGGAACTGGGACGGAACTGGGATGTACTGGGACGTACTGGGAGGGAACTGGGACGCACTGGGAGGTAACTGTTGTGTACTGGGAGTGAACTGGGAGGGAACTGGTATGTAGTAGGATGTACTGGGAGGGAACTGGGATGTACTGGGACGGAGTGGGAGGGAACTGGGATGTACTGGGAGTGAACTGGGAGGGAACTGGTATGTACTTAGAGGAAACTGGGAGGCAACTGGCATGTACTGGGATGTATTGGAATGGAACTGGGAGTGAACTGTGTGTGAACTGTGAGGGAACTGGGATGTACTGGGAGGGAACTGGGACGGACTGGGAGGGAACTGGGACGGACTGGGAGGGAAATGGGATGTACTGGGCTGCACTGGTAGGGAACTGGGATGTACTGGGAGGAAACTGGAATATCCCAGTTGACACCCACTTCCCTCCCAGTGCCTCCCAGTATATTCCAGTTTCCACCCAGTATATCCCAGTTTCCTCCCAGTACATCCCAGTAAATTCCAATTTGCTCCCAGTACATCCCAGTACATCGCAGTACATTCCAGTTCCGTTCCTGTACATCCCAATACATCCCCGTTCCATGCCAGTACATCCCAGTTTCCTACCAGTTCATCCCCGTACATCCCAATTCCCTCCCGGTTCGCTACCACTTCTTTCCCAGTGCCTCCCAATACATCCCAGTTCCGTCCCATTACATCCCAGTACATCCCAGTTCCCTCCCAGTACATCCCAGTTCCCTCCCAGTACGTCCCACGTCCCTCCCAGTACATCCCAGGTCCCTCCCAGTACTGGGAGGGACCTGGGATGTACTGGGAGGCACTACAATGTGCGGGGATGCCCTGGGATGTACCGTGGAGGAACTAGGATGTACAGGCTTGTACTGGGTTGTACCGGGTGGAACTGGCAGGGATTTGGGATGTACCAGGATCTACTGGGATGTACTGGGATGTACTGGGAGGTAACTGTTATGTACTGGGAAGGAACTGGGAGGGAACTGTGAGGGAACTGTGAGGAGGGGGGCGGCCCCCCGGGCCCCAGCCCCTCACCCCCGCCTGCGGCCAGGCCCCGCGGCCGCCGGCCCCTTCCTCCTCTGCCCGCTCCCGTCGCAGACGGCTCGGTATGTGTCACGAGCGGCAGCCCCGTTCAGCAGCTCTCGGAGGGCGCGCGGCTCTGCCCGGCCGTGACCGGGGCCCGCAGGGGTTTCCCGCTCGCCCCGAGAAGGCGCTGGCCCCGAGCCGGCGCGTCCCGCCCCGCCCCGCCCGGCCCTCGGCGCCCTCGCGAGCTGAGCGCGGCCCGGCCAGCAGGGGGCGCTGGCGCTCACCCGCTGGGCGCGGGGGCGGTCCGGCGCGGGGGCGGGGCCGGTGGGGGCCGTTCCTTCCGGCCGCCCTTTAAGGGCCGCCCCGCGGGGCTCGGGCTTCCGGTGGCGCGTGCGCGTCGGAGCGGGGGCGGGAGCGGTGCGTGTGGCGGCCGAAGGGCCGGTGCGTGTGGCGGCCGGGTCGCGAGGCGTCCCTGTGCGGTGCCGGGGCCCCTCTGCGGCCCGGCGTGGGAAGCCCGCGGCCGGCGGAGCCTGCTCGGAGCTGGGCGGGGAGCGCCGCGGCGGTCCGGCCGCCGGCAGCCATCCCCTGCGGTGGCCGGCAGCCCCTCGGGACGCCTGGAGGCCTGGCGGTGCCCGAGCCTCGCCTGCGGCAGCCGCCTGAGAGAGCAGCGCGGCCGTGTCCGGGGGCCGGAGAGCGCTGGTGGGTGAGTTCGGGCAGCGGGTGGGTCTCCGTGTGAGGTGAGGCCTGGCGCGGGCCGGGGGGTATCTCCGTGCGGGTCGGGCCGGGGGCGGGGCGGGGGCCGGGCCCCGCAGAGAAGCCCCGGTCGGGCATCGTTCGCTTTTCCACAATGTGGGGCTCTCCCCGGTTATTTTTTGTGTACTGTGTTTTGGGTCACCTGAAACCCTTTGGCCGGTTACGTTTGGTGCGGGGAGATGGCAGGTCTGGAGCCTGAAAGATCTCTGGTGGGGGGTGGGGGAGGTATTTCTTGCCTTAAAACTCTGAGCCCACCTCGTGAGTCTCGTGACTGTGGCAAATGGCTGAGTCGGGCGTTTTCTGATAACTAACTTCTGAACGTGTGCGTGTGTAGGCACGGGGAGATTTGTGCAGTGTGACGGAGCCCCTTGTGCTTCTGTGCTAATGTCTACCTGTTCTAGACCTCCAGAGTTGGAAAGCCTTTGTTTAGTGCCTAGTTGTGCCTGCGTAACAAATGTTTTAGCTGCTGATGGGTTATACCTCTGCTGCGAACTTCTTGCTGGGTGGCTTGATTGTTTCTGGTTGTCCGTGTAAATCTAGGCAGCTATTTTCTGCCCGGTGGTGAAGCCTATCGCTTTGGATAACAAAGGGCAGGAGTGCAATAAAGAAAAAGGTGATTCGTCTGCTGCAGCTCCTTGGAAACAATTCGTTCCTTATTTTCTGCCCTTGGGCAGGCGTTGTGCTTTCCAGATAATGCAGCCTCTCCTGTGCCTGTCCACGCCGTGCATTTTGTCCTGCCCTTGCTTGAAAAGGCTCTCCTTGCCTTCCTCCCCTCTGCTGCAGTTGCCTTAATCTCTCGCTGCTGCTGCTGCTGCTGCTGGAAGAGGGATAAAGGGAGTGTTGTCGATCGGGTTGTTAAAAGCTTTTTCGCGGGCTGTAACGCGCGGGAAAGGGGGGCCGGGGGGGAGGATCAGTTTGCGGGGAAAATGGGAAACCAACATCACCTTCCCCTCCTACGGCGCAGCCCGGCCGCACGGCTCCCCGGGGATGCCCCTGCCCGCGGGTGTACCGTGTGTGCGCCCCCCGCGTGGGGCGGGGGACGACGACACCCCCCCACACACCGTCGGCGGCACTGGGGCAACCCCTGCCCCAGGGCTCCGCGCTCGTACCCGGCTCTCCCCGCTCCGGCACGGCACGGGGCTGGACGCACCGAGAAGACCCCGGAGCGGCTTCTCGCGTCCGGGCGAGAACAGGGCCCGGCCCCGAGCAGCAGAGCGGGCACCGCCGGTAGCTCGGAGGAGCGGGGCCGGCTCGGCTCGAGGCGTCAGAGCGAAAAGGGACGAGAACCGTCCCGGAGCGTCCGGGGGTTGGGGGGGTTGGCGGATGGTCCGGTGGCCGGGTTCGGCTCCGTGCCGGGCCGTGGGGCAGCCGGAGCCGCGCCAGAGCAGGTGAGGAGCCGCATGGCCGGGCGCGCTGTGGGTCGGCGGGTTTGGGCTGTGGGGTCTCCCGGTCCGCGGAGCCCCCGGGGGGGCGGCGGGGTGCGGGCAGCAGCGGCCCCGGGCCGAGCGCTGTCGTGGGTCGGTGGTTGGGTTTTGGGGCCGAGCCCGTGCCCGTCCCCGGGGAGTAGGGGCAGCCCCACCCGGCTCTCGACTGCTCCTCGTCGGGGTCGGGCGGCGGCGGCGGCGACCCCGGCGGGGGCTCCTGCGGTGCCGGGCGGGTCCCCCCTTGCCCGCGAGGCAGGCAGGGACCCCGGCTGCTGCCGCCGCGGTTTGCTGGAGGCGGGCCGGGCCCGGCCCCCTGTGGGGTTGGGGTGCGGGCCCGGCGCTGCCGGGGAAACGAGGCCTGCGAGAGCAGGAAGAAAGCGCTGCCGGGCCGGTGCTGGGCTGCCCCGCCGGGGTGCGGGGCCGGGCCCGCGCAGTTTAGTTCCCAAGGCCTCCCCGACAGTGCCCGCGTGGGCCGTGGGGGTGCAGGGCTGCGGGGTGGCTGCGCTCTCCGCGGCCCTGAGCGTTGCCCGTGGGGACTGCGGAGGGGGCCGGGACGCAGCCAGGTTCAGCTGGTTTGGTCCCTGAGCGTGGAGAGCACAGCTCTTCTGTTCCTGGGCCTTGAGAGCAGGCTCCTGTGGCTGACGCCGGGGCCCTGAAACAGATTGAGTCGTGCGTTTTGAGGGCCTGAGCGAGGGGACTAAGTGGTGTGGTTTTGGGCTGAGGAGCAGAGGTCAAGTGCTGCGCTTTTGGGACTTGAGAACAGGCTCAGCAGCTGGGCTTTTTGGCTCAGAACCGGTCCCAAAGTGAGCTGGTTTGGGGGCCAAAAGCAGAAGCCGGTTTGGCTGCTTGTGGGGGTGGCGTGGGGGCATCGGGGGCTGCAGGGGAAAGCAAGGGTTGGGCAGGGTACGAGGACCCTCCCCGGAGGTGGGGGTCCGGTCACATCGGACCCCGAAGTTCGGGAGGCCGGCATGCACCAGAGCGAACTCGCCACCTGAGGCGGGTCTCTGGAGGAAGGGTGCTTTTTGGATCCAGCGCAGCGCACCCTCTTTGGGTCCAGCTCTTCATTCTGCGCTGCTTAGAAGAGTTATTAACCAATTAATTAAACATACAAACTAAGTCACAACAGCTCTATCGGCTCCATCGTGGTTTGGAGCTCTGAATCGGTTTCATTTGGTGTCTAACACATTTTTTCCCCGAGGAGAGGCTACGTTTCAAGTTAATTAGTTTTCTCACAAGTGTGTCAGTCGATAAAATTGAGTTACGATTATTAAAACCACAAAGGTGACAGGAGTCTCACGGATCGGGTCTATTTCTGAAAATGTATTCATCCCATGCAAATGTCATCGGGATACAGATCATCTGCACTTCATGCTCTGACAAGACAAGATGCTGAGACAGGGATGAGCTCCAAAAGGACTACTGAAAAGAAAAAAAACCCACGCACTTCATGAAGTCATGGGGGGTTTTTTTGTTTGCATTTGGGGGGGCGGGGTGGCTTTAACAAAAGAGTGCAGTGTTGGCTGGCAGCAGCCTGCAGAGCATTTTTGCTGCCTGATCTCTCCTGTTCTTCTCTTCCACTCCTCTTTCAGGGCTGTAATTGTCATTTGGATAGTTTTAGAAGAGCAGTTAAGTTCCTCGCCTGTGTCTCAATGTGCTGGTAATACCAGGAAGGTGAATGCTTGAACCGGTCGGGCGGGTGGGAATAACTTGGCTGCAGGTAGAACTTCTGAGGGAAGACCAGCAAAACCAGGAAGCAAATAGCAAGTTCCCAAAAAATGTGCGGGTGTCAAACACATAAAAGTTTTATTGCCGAATGTTTTGTTTTTGGCAATATGTTCCAAATGCCTATTTTTGGTAAACATAACTTTTCAGGAGATTCAGGGTTGTGTGTGGCAAAACATGTCCCTCTGTTTTTGTGTCCTGCCGCACAAACGGCCGGCGGCAGGGCTCTCGTTCCCCGCTCTCGCTATTGCCACAGCAGGGCTGCGATATTTAGACCTAAGGGATGGGTTTAGGAATGGAAGGAGAGAGAACGCCTGTGTTCTGTAAGGGCTATGAATGCTGACCCTTTGCCTCCGTCTGCCGCTTTTCCTGTGCGGGTGATGAAGCCGTTTTACTTTCCTCTGTTGTTCCTGGTCTAAGTAGTTGCAAGGCTGTCGCCGCTGTGGGTGTGCAATTTGTGTTGCTGTGTTTCTGTGGAGTCCTAGCTACGGCTCGCTTCTAGTGTGGCCAAGCGTCAAGGTAGGGCTTTCAGCTTAAAGCTTCAGAAGCGCTGCGTGCCGAGATGGGTGTAGGTGAAACTGCTGTTGCGCCTGCAGCTGTGCTCGCAGGGATGCTGGGTGGCTCCGCATCAAACCGGCGAGGTGCGCGTGGACCTCCGTCGGGCTGCGCCCTGGGTGCGCGAGCGTGCCGTGTTTTTGCTGTTCCGGCTTGTATGTGCGAGGGCTTAACGTTTGATTTAATGCATTTCCTTTAACGGCAGGCTGTAGTTGGGCTCTAGATGGTATTCCTACGTGGGCGCAGGAGCTGTGGAATGGTTAAGCTGTTGCTGTGCCTCCAGGTGACTTGTTCAGTAACACTGTTTTTCCAGGTGCAGATGGATGAGTCGTGCAGGGCAACGGAGGAGAGCCCAGGGGAGCGCTGTAAGAAGGTGAGTCTGTGTGTAGTACTGGAGGGAAGATGTGACTGATGGCTATAGGGCTCCATTATGGGTTTTACTCTTTTTTTTTTTTTTTTTGTGATCTGAGGGCGCTAAGCGATGAGCCGAGCGTGATGTGGGCCCTGGAGGTGAGTCAGGCAAGGTGACCGGTGCTTGGTGGGCTGGAGTAGGTGTTCTTTTTCAGGTTATTCAGGGTTTTTTCTCCTTCTCTTCACTTTCCCATCCCAATTTGGGGCCGATTCCCTCAAACGGGGACTTCCCCCTGTGGGGCTGCTTATGCAGCCTGGGAGCTGCTGCCTGGGCACAAAAATACCTCAAACCCCTTGACTCTGGGCCTGCAATGAGGGGTGAAAATACAGGAAGAATTCTGGTGGAAAGAAAACAACTTGGGGCTTCTGGGAAAGCCAACTCCAGCTGGATTTGTGCGGCTGGAAAGGAAAAAAAAAAAGGGGGTGGGGGGAAGGAACAACAACCTAAAAGCACCCACCAACCATTCTCATGCACAAAACCGAAAGTGAAAATGACCATTTTTTGTAGGGCAAAAGCACAAAAAATCCCCACAGAACTCAGTAGTTTGGAAAAGCAACCCCAATTATTACATTATGTAAAGAAGGCGGGGGAAAAAAAAAGAAAACCAAACCAAAACCCGATCACAACCCTGATGCCACATGCCTACAAGCAGTTCCTGGGGCTTATTCTGCGGGGGTGGGAACCCAACCTTGTTCCCCAGGTTTGCTGTGCTGCTTCTCCTCCCTCGAGACACTTTGCTGTTTGGTGCAGAGGCAATGAATGGCGCTGCTGGGGCTGCGAGGGGGAAAGGTGCAGAGGAATAGAAGCTCTGTGGATGCAGCCAAGTTACGGTTTCTGGATGGTATTAATCGAGAAGAGTAATTCAGATAATGCTGCTGCCCAGCGACCAGAATTGGGTACTGAGCCCGGGAGCCGTGCACGCGCGGTGGCGTCCCTGTGATCCCCATTGCTCTCTCCGCAGGTAACAGCCCTGCGATGCTGCAGTGCCTGCGAGGTGATGCCGCCGTGCTCGTTGCTGCTTCCTGGTAAGGAAAGGCCTCCTCTGCTCTTGCTGCAGCGTGGTGGTGTGTCGGACACGATTCCCTGTGTCGGGTGAGGCCTAGGGCTGCCGGCGAGGTGAGCGAGCCCCTTTGGTGGGTGCAGGGGTATCTCCTTGTGTGCCTGTACTACTGGGGCTGGTGGGATGGGAAGCTTCAAATGACCCGCCGAGGCAGGCTTCTGGTATGCTAAAGGCGAGCGGGTGAGGGCAGCCCTAGGAGTTACCCGGGAGCTGATAGAAGGGAAGAGGGAAAGGAGGAGGAGGATGATGACCTTTTCCCCGTGCCCAGGGCGCAGATGATGGCCGCGTCCCCGGCCCACCGGAGCTCCCCCTCAGCCTCCCCTGGCCCCCCTTGCCCCGTGCGCCTGCCCCCAGCTCCGGCACCTCCCCATAAGCGTGCTGCATAGCCTTAGGCCGCCCCCAGGCCCTGTCGTGAAGGCAGCAAGCCGTCCCTCAAGCGCACTGGATTCCCCCTTGGTGCAGGGGCCCTTAGCAGTAGCGTGGGGAGGGAGCGGTGTGTCCAGAAGCCCCTGCGGAAGGAGAGGCTTTGGCCAGGGTCGATCGACGGTAATGACGGTCACTGTTTCTTCTTTCCCTCTCCCAGAGACCGTGCTGAGGACGTGGTTGTCTGTCCTTCCCCCGGGGATGCCGTTGCCTGTGGCCGTCTCAGGCTCGCGTGGCTTCTCTCTGCCCGTCCTCGCCGTCCTTGCAGCGCAGGGCCGAAAAGGGATAGACAAAGCCCTTCCCGGCTGTGGACAGGAGCTGCCTCAGCTGAAGCTGGAGACGCCAACGAAAGGTAAAGAAGAAGAAACTGAAGGTGCTCTGGCTGCCAGCTGCCTTCCTGCCGCAGGCAAGAGAGAGCCTGTCCATGCAGGTGGGGGAGGAAGGATCCCCCTTCATAGCCCGCAGCGGGCCAGGCCACCAACGTGCACCGTAGGGTCTGTACGCGTAACCCGGAGTTGGGTACGGGCGTGTAGTGCACGAGCGAGCTAGGCTACGTGCCTAGGAAGCCTCATCTGGTAAGAGCTGTAAGACACCCACGTATTCTCTTCAGGTGGAGGACGGCCTAGAGTCTGGAGCTGCAGAAGAGGCAGGGAGGAGAGGAGGGGAAAGAAGCATCTGAACGGCTAAATTGTGCCAGCAGCGCTGAGAGCGAGAGTCGCGGTGAGTCCTGGGCCACTGGGGCCCCGTTGCCTCTCTTGTGCGTCCTGGGCCCTCCCTGTCTCTCCCCCGGCCCCCTCTCTTTCCTTACCTGCTGCAAAATTTACTTTTTTTTTTGCGCCCCCCCCCCCCCCCCCCGCACCTTCTTTCTCCATCTCGCTCTGAGTGTCTCCCTGCCTCCCCATCTTTTCAGTCCTCCCTCTCTCTGTCCTGTAGCCTGTGGCTCCTTTTTCTTTCTCCGCCTCTCTCTGCCTGGCTCTGGCTCCGTTTTTTTTTTTTTTTCCTCCTGCTCTGTCCTGTAGCCTGTCGGTGTTTTGTTGTTCTCTGGCTCTCTTGATCTGACTTCCTGTGTTACCGAAAAACGCGTTAAAATCGGAAACGACTCCTCAACACCAATTTAGTATTAAAGAGCAGGCATTCTTTATTCGCGGCGCCGGATGCACGGGGGATCGCTCCTCCTGGCGTGCGTACCTCACGCACCTTTCCCGTACAATTTGTAGATCAATGTTTTACGTATTCATACATATTCATTATTGTCCTGTCTGCTGATTGGTACAAACTTGCTCGTTCCGTATGTAAATCGCTGCGCAGGCTCGGTTGTCCTCTTCCGTTGTTCTCTTCTGTTACTTGGGTCGGTGGTGGTCTGTGAGTCGGTGGTCGCGATCTCCCCCTGCCGGAATTACCTTTTACCTTCTTGGCTCTTAATCTTGGCAGTCTTGGCTAGTTTTCTCAGTCCGCTAAGCGAAACCGCGTTTTGTCATCCTTTTCTGACAGAAGCACGTTGTCTGTTGTTCTGCTGACATTAACGATCGCCTAGGGACTAAAATGCAGATCGACAGATACGCTGATTGGTACGCTCCATGTTCCCGTAATGGAACACCGTCTCTGGTTGATTTCATCACTTTGGTTACATTTCCCCTGTTTGGAAGTTCTGAAATAATAATTTTCTCAATACTTCCATCCTAGATCAATAATATTCCACTATGTCAGTTTAGTGTTTGCTTCATGTTCTGAAATTTTTCACTTGATTGTGGTCTCCAGGGTGTATGCAGGTCCCATTTTCTACCCAAAATTTTATTAATTTGTTGAAGTACCTCTGCAAAAAAATGTGGTGCTCTATCAGAGGACATTCCCGTTGGCACTCTAAATCTTGGTATTATTTCCTTCAGCAACGTCTTAACTACTACTCTAGCTTTGTCGGTGCAGCACGAGAAAGCTGCTGGCCATCTAGAAAATTTGTCAATCAGCACTGACAAATACTGCTCTATCTATTTTGTCTGGGTAACTCAGAGAACTTAATTTGCTAATAATTTCCGGGAGAATTTTTTGTTTTGTTACTCCTAAAGGTTGTTTCCTTTGGTTCAGGGGATTATTTCTAGGACAGATTGGACACTTAGCTACTATGGGTTTAACTATTCTTGTCGTGCCTACACACGCTACAGATGTTTTTAAACTCAAAACCGTAGCGCCTACAGCCTAATGTGTTTGCTCATGGTTTTCTTTTGCAAGTTCTGTCATAACTTGTGGGGTGGTTGTTGTTATTACTTGTTTTTCTGGTGTTACCTACCATCTCTCTGTGTTTTGTGATGCTTCCAATTGTTCTGCTAATTGCTCATCCAATTTATTATATCTCGGTTTCAACTTTGGAATTCTGATCTGTTTTACTGGTACTAGTGCAAGGATACCTTGCTCTGCAGTCCTCTTTGCAGCTTTATCGGTCAGTCGTTTGCTTATGTTTACAGCCGTCTGGCCAAATTGATGAGCTTTGCAACGCTTTACCGCCACTTCTTTTGGTTTCTGCACGTCTTCCGGAAGTTGGAGAATTTCTTCTTTATGCTGTATTGATGATTCTTGGGCTGATGGCAGTCCTTTCTCCTTCCCAATAGCTCCATGATCGTGGATCACACCAAATGCACGTTTGGAATCAGTCTAGATATTTATCCTTTGTCCTTCTGCCATTCGCAGAGCTCGCTTCAATGCTACCAATGCTGCTTTCTGTGCTGAGGTGTTTGCAGGCAGCACCCCTGACTCCGTTCCCTCGGCGGTGATAACGACAGCATATCCGGCCATTCGCTTCTCTTCTCGCCCAGAGCTTCTTCCATCTGTAAACAACTCCAGATCAGGATTTTCCCAGAGGTTTGTGTCTCAGGTCTGGTCTGCTGGAATAGACTTGTTCAATAGTTAGCAAGCGATCGTGTTCTAAATTGTCCGTAAGGTTTTCTGTTGTTAAAAACATAGCAGGATTCAGTATAGCAGTAGTCTTCGATTCCACATCGTCTTGTTCTAACAGAACAACTTGATATTTCAACATTCTGCTAAGGGATAGCCAACGACCCCCCTTTTGTTCTAAAACAGTCACCGCTATGTGCGGGACATATACTGTCATCTTCTGTCCCATTGTTAACTTTGGGGCTTCCCGGATCGGCAGCGCTGTTGTTGCTACTGCCCGTAAACACCTAGGCCATCTTTTACTCGCGTGGTCAGGTTGTTTGGAGAAGTAGCCCACAGGTCTCTTCCAGGTTCCCAGTCGCTGTGTCAGCACTCCAAGGGCTAAATGTTGTCTTTCGTGGACAAACAACTCAAAAGGTTTAGCGAAATCAGGTAGGCCTAATGCAGGGGCCATCATCGAGGCTCTTTTCAGTTCTTTGAATGCCGTTTGGCATCCGGGCGTCCAGGTTAAATATTTATCCTTTTGAGTCTTTCAATGCCTCAAATAATGGTTTTACATACAGTCTATAGTTCAGAATCCAGAGCTGATGCTATTTCATTGTTTTCAGAAAAGCTCTCAGTTCCTTCGGGCTGCTAGGTTCGGGAATTTGAGAAATAGTTTCTTTCTTTTCACTTTCTAATTGTCTTTGTCTTTGAGATATTTCAAATCCTAAATAAATGGCTGCTTCTTTTCCTATTTGGGTTTTGTTTCTGGAAACTCCGCATCTTCCTTGGCCCAGAAAATTTAAAAATTTCAAAACATTTTTCTTTACTTTGTGCCGCTATCAGAATGTCATCCGCATTCTGTAACAAGATGCCTCTCCCTGGGTTCTGTTTTTTCTATATCTCTAATTTTTTTTTGCCAGCTGAGTCTCAAGTATCGTAGGACTATTTTTAAATCCTTGTGGAAGTACGGTCCATGGTAGCTGTGTCTTTCATTCTGTGGTGGGGCTTTCCCATTGCAAAGCAAATAGGCTTTGACTTTTTATGCCTGGAGGTATGCAAAAGAAGGCGTCCTTCAAATCTAGTACAGTAAACCATTTATGCTCCTCCTTTAAAAGAGGTCAGTAAAGTGTATGGATTAGCTACTACCGGATGTATATCTTGGACCACCTGATTTATAGCCCTTAAATCGTGAACTAGCTAATACTCTTTGCCTCTAGATTTCTTTACTGGCGACACAGGAGTACTATATTCTGATTCACATTCCACTAAAAGCTCATATTCTGAAAAATTTTATAATTAACTTCTGTAATCCTTTTCGAGCCTCTCGCTTAATAGCGTATTGTTTTTGTCTTACGGGCTTGGCTCCAAGCTTTAAGGTTACTTTTACCGGCTCTGCCCACTTAGATCGCTCCGGAGCTCCGCTCGCTCAAACCAAAGGAATTACTACGTTTTCCACTTCCTCGGGAACCCGTTCCTCCCTGGAGGAATCCTGTAACATAAACGCTCTCGCCTCTGTGGCTTTTGATTCTGGTATTAGTGATTTAATCTCTCCATCTTTAAAAGTTACTTGAGCATCTAATTGACCTAATAGATCTCGTCATAACAGAGGCAGTGGACATTCAGGCATATGCAGAAACTGGTGAGTTGCCCATTGCTTCTCCAATTTAAACTTTAATGGCTCTGAGAGGGGCTAATTTTTCTTTGCCCTGTTGCGCTAGCAACATCTACTGATTTATGATCAAATTTCTCTTCACGTGTATTCAATACCAAATAAGTGGCTCCCGTATCTACCAAAAATTCTATTTCTTCATTCCGTAGCTTCAGTGTAACCAGGTGTTCAGCTAGGGTTGATTCCCCTGGTCTCCTTCATGCCAAGCTACTTCAAGCATTTAACCCAGATCTCTGGATTCAGGTTGTTCTAGTTTCTGAAGGTTGTTTTCTCTCCCCCCGCCCCCATCTGGGGCTGATTGTCTTATGAATATAGAGACCAGCTGAATTGCTTTTTCTGGTTTTTCTGGGTTCAAATGAGTATATTTTCTGGTGGTCACCTTCAGTCTTTCCATAAAGGCTGAAGGGGACTCACTTAATTCTTGTCTCACTTCATAAATTTTGACCAATTTATTGCTTTTGGCATTGCTTGTCTTACTCCAAATAAAATCTCTCTCTGACATCTAGTCAACATTCCCCTGGGTCCTGGCTGATTAGGGTCCCACTCGGGATTTGTAGATGGAAAATTCTTATTCATTGTTCTCTGTAAATTCCCGTTAGCATGTGCTCCCTGCACCTGCCTTCTGGCTGTATTCCATACTATTTTCTTGTCAGTTTCATCAAGCGAAGTATCCAGTATCACAAGTAGAGCAACACTCTTTCAAGTTCTCACCACGTTTTCCTCTTTTCAGAAACATTGCCGTAGAATCTTGTGGACATACCTCACGCTGTTTCTGCTGCTCGGGATGATTCCACGGTGTAAAGAACAAATCAACATATGCCACTTCTTCCCGTTTGCCTTCCCTTTTTACAAAACAACATTAATTGCAAGATGGTACGATATTGCAATGTCTCGTGTTCTGGCCATTTGTGCCCACCTTCCAATTGATACGTTGGCCACCAATGATTGCAATATTCAATTAATGGTTTCCGAGTTAGTGGGTCACCGCCCCCGACGTCTTTCCAGTGCTTCAAAATACATCGCAAAGGTGTTCTCTGTGGGATAGGTTTCCTACTCAGTAATGCTCCCGTCTCCCAGTCGACTAGTAGTTGTGATAGTGCACTATCACAAATACTAGTCAGAGGGACTCCAACCCCCGTTAGAGGTCTCACTGGAAATCTGCCACTGGGATCTGTAGCCCCCTGCTAGATATCCCTGGAGACTTCAACCCCCTGTTGAAGACTCCCCTACCCTCGGGTCCCGCTCCACAGGCTTTCGCCTAGCAGAGACTTACCAACCGAGGCACCTCTTGGCCCCGACCCTGCGTGGCTTTCGCCGCGCCTTACGGGCAGGCCTGTGGGACTCAAACCCGCTATCCTATCCTATGTGGGAAACTAACCCCACGTATTATTCTACCTAAGTTTCTTCTTCAAAGAATGCCTTGTTTACCTCAATCCAGGGGATCTTGCTCAGAATTCTCTGGCCCGGGGATCGGAAGCTCTCCCGGAGAATTCCTCGGGGCCGGCTGCAGGTCCCACGATCCCACGGATCCGTCGAGATTCAAAAGCAGGTTCCCACCTGGGGTGCCAAAACTGTTACCGAAAAACGCGTTAAAATCGGAAACGACTCCTCAACACCAATTTAGTATTAAAGAGCAGGCATTCTATATTCGCGGTGCCGGATGCACGGGGGATCGCTCCTCCTGGCGTGCGTACCTCACGCACCTTTCCTGTACAATTTGTAGATGAAAATTTTACATACTCATACATAGTCATTATTGTCTTGTCTAGCGATGGGTACAAACTTGCTCGTTCCGTATGTCAATCACTGCGCAGGCTCGGTTGTCCTCTTCCGTTGTTCTCTTCTGAGTAGGTGGTGTTACTTGGGTCGGTGGTGGTCTGTGAGTCGGTGGTCGCGATCTCCCCCTGCCGGAATTACCTTTTAGCTTCTCGGCTCTTACTCTTGGCAGTCTTGGCTAGTTTTCTCAGTCCGCTAAGCGAAACCGCGTTTTGTCATCCTTTTCTGACAGAAGCATGTTGTCTGTTGTTCTGCTGACATTAACGATCGCCTAGGGACTAAAATGCAGATCGACAGGTGCGCTGATTGGTACGCTCCATGTTCCTGTAATGGAACACCGTCTCTGGTTGGTTGATTTCATCGCTTTGGTTACACCTGTTCCTGTTGTTCAGTTTCTTCTTTTTTGGCTTTGTGTGATTCTCTCTGTGATTCTGTTTTTCTCTGCCTCGCTTTTCCCAGCTCCCCGTCCCTCACTTTTAATGCCCGTTATCCTTCACCAGCACACTCTCCCTTGGTTCCCATCCTCGTTTCTGAATTCCTCCTGCTTTGCCACGTAGCCCGTGACTTTTTTCTTAATCTCTCTCTGTCTGCCTCAACGCTCCCCCCGTGCTTTTTAATTTGTCTTCTCTGCTCTGTACCCTGCTACTGTTCTTGCCTTTCTGAGTTCTTCTCTGTCCAGCTCCCTTTCCCTATTCATGAATTCCTGTTCTTCCTGCAGCCACCGCTGTTCCCTGTGACCTCCATCTCTCTCTGTCCAGCTCCCTGTCCCTAGGTTTTAATTCCTGCCTCTGCCCGCTGTAGCCTGTCTAGATGTTTCTCTCGGCCTCTCTCTCTGTCCGGCTCCCTCTCTCTGTGTTCTAATTCCACGTTCTCTGTCACGTGGACCCGTGCTATTTGTTTGTCCTCATCTCTCTCTGTCCAGCTCCTTGCTGTGATGTTTTATTTCCTCATTTCCTCCCTCTCTGTCTTTGTAGCCCATTGCTGTTGGTTTGTGTTTTTTTTTTTTTTTCCACTTGTTTCTTCATGTGTCTCTGTCTGCCTCCCAGTCCCTGATCTTTAATTCCTCCTTCCCTGTAGGCCGCTGTTCCTTTTTTCCATTCTACATTGTGTTCTCTTTGGTCTCGTGTTCTTATTCATTGATTCCCTCCTCGCTGCCCTGTGGCTTGTCCCCATTTTATTGTTGCTTCTCTCTCCCTCTCTCTGGCTTCTTGCCCCTGTTTTTAAAATTCCTCCCTCTCTTCTCTCTTCCCTGTAGGCCGTGTGATCTTTAGCCTTTCTCCATGTCTTTCTGCCCATCTCTCTGTGTCTATTCATTAATTCTTCCCTCTCTGCCCTGTAGCCTGTAGCTTCTGTCCTTTCTCCATCTTGCTGTCCCTGGCTCCCCCGTGACCCTATGCTAGAATTGTTTCTCTCTTCTCTCCGTACGCATTGCGATTCCTTTTGCTCTCTGTCTCCCTTTGGTTTTTTTCTTTTTTTTTTCTGGCTCCCTGTCCCTAATTCTTAATTCTCTGCCTTCTCGTGCCCCATGGTTTGTTCTGTGGGGTTCTCTCGCGGTTCCCTCGCAGTTCCCTCCAGTCCATACTGGGCTATATTGGTCTAGTCCATACTGGGCTATATTGGTCTGTCCTGGCTTCCTCCCACTTCTTTCCCAGTGCCTCACAGTAGGTCCCGGTTCCGTCCATGGGATGAACTGTGAGGGAACTGTGAGGGAACTGTGAGGGAACTGTGAGGGAACTGTGAGGGAACTGTGAGGGAACTGTGAGGGAACTGTGAGGGAACTGTGAGGGAACTGTGAGGGAACTGTGAGGGAACTGTGAGGGAACTGTGAGGGAACTGTGAGGAGGGGGGCGGCCCCCCGCGCCCCAGCCCCTCCCCCCCGCCTGGGGCCAGGCCCCGCGGCCGCCGGCCCCTTCCTCCTCTGCCCGCTCCCGTCGCAGACGGCTCGGTATGTGTCACGAGCGGCAGCCGCGTTCAGCAGCTCTCGGAGGGCGCGCGGCTGTGCCCGGCCGTGACCGGGGCCCGCAGGGGTTTCCCGCTCGCTCCGAGAAGGCGCTGGCCCCGAGCCGGCGCCTCCCGCCCCGCCCGGCCCTCGGCGCCCTCGCGAGCTGAGCGCGGCCCGGCCAGCAGGGGGCGCTGGCGCTCACCGGCTGGGCGCGGGTGGCGGGGCCGGTGGGGGCCGTTCCTTCCGGCCGCCCTTTAAGGGCCGCCCCGCGGGGCTCGGGCTTCCGGTGGCGCGTGCGCGGCGCGTCGGAGCGGGGGCGGGAGCGGTGCGTGTGGCGGCCGAAGGGCCGGTGCGTGTGGCGGCCGGGTCGCGAGGCGTCCCTGTGCGGTGCCGGGGCCCCTCTGCGGCCCGGCGTGGGAAGCCCGCGGCCGGCGGAGCCTGCTCGGAGCTGGGCGGGGAGCGCCGCGGCGGTCCGGCCGCCGGCAGCCATCCCCTGCGGTGTCCGGCAGCCCCTCGGGACGCCTGGAGGCCTGGCGGTGCCCGAGCCTCGCCTGCGGCAGCCGCCTGAGAGAGCAGCGCGGCCGTGTCCGGGGGCCGGAGAGCGCTGGTGGGTGAGTTTGGGCAGCGGGGGGGCGGGTGTGTGTCTCCGGGCGGGGCCGGGGGGCTCCGTGCCCCGCAGAGGAGCCCAGGTCGGGCATCGTTCGCTTCCGAACAATGCAGGTCTGTCCCTGGTTATTTTCTGTGTACAGTGTTTCGGGCCACCTGAAAGCCTTTGGCCGGGTAGGTTTGGTGCGGGGCGATGGCAGGTGTGGACCCTGAAAGATCTCGGGTGGGGGGCGTGGGAGGTATTTCTTGCCTTAAAACTCTGAGCCCACCTCGCGAGTCATGTCGTGTTATCATGTCGTGAGTCTCGTGACTGTGGCAAATGGCTGAGTCGGGCGTTTTCTGATAACTAACTTCTGAACGTGTGCGTGTGTAGGCACGGGGAGATTTGTGCAGGGTGACGGAGCCCCTTGTGCTTCTGTGCTAATGTCTACCTGTTCTAGACCTCCAGTGTTGGAAAGCCTTTGTTTAGTGCCTAGTTGTGGCTGCGTAACTGCTGTTGCGCCTGCAGCTGTGCTCGCAGGGATGCTGGGTGGCTCCGCATCAAACCGGCCGCCGGGCGGCCGGGTTGTGCCGCAGAGCATGCCGGGAGCTGTAGTCCTTGCGGCTGCCGGGCGGCCGGGTTGTGCCGCAGAGCATGCCGGGAGCTGTATTCCTGGCGCAGTGGCTGCCGGCCCTGTCACGTGGTTCGCCGGGCATGGCGGGAGGCGCGGTCTTCCGGCGCTCGGGTGCCGGGCGGCCGTGGCGCGTACGGTACGCGAGGTGTATTTTTGGGGTTGGCTTCGTGTTGATTACTGGGGGCTTGCGGGTGCGGCCGCTTCCCGAGAAGCGGTGAGTTCCCCGGGAGCTGACAGAAGGGAAGAGGGAAAGGAGGAGGACGATGACCTTTTCCCCGTGCCCAGGGCGCAGATGATGGCCGCGTCCCCGGCCCACCGGAGGTCCCGCTCAGCCTCCCCTGGCCCCCCTTGCCCCGTGCGCCTGCCCCCAGCTCCGGCACCTCCCCATAAGCGTGCTGCATAGCCTTAGGCTGCCCCCAGGCCCTGTCGTGAAGGCAGCAAGCCGTCCCTCAAGCGCACTGGATTCCCCCTTGGTGCAGGGGCCCTTAGCAGTAGCGTGGGGAGGGAGCGGTGTGTCCAGAAGCCCCTGCGGAAGGAGAGGCTTTGGCCAGGGTCGATCGACGGTAATGACGGTCACTGTTTCTTCTTTCCCTCTCCCAGAGACCGTGCTGAGGACGTGGTTGTCTGTCCTTCCCCCGGGGATGCCGTTGCCTGTGGCCGTCTCAGGCTCGCGTGGCTTCTCTCTGCCCGTCCTCGCCGTCCTTGCAGCGCAGGGCCGAAAAGGGATAGACAAAGCCCTTCCCGGCTGCGGACAGGAGCTGCCTCAGCTGAAGCTGGAGACGCCAACGAAAGGTAAAGAAGAAGAAACTGAAGGTGCTCTGGCTGCCAGCTGCCTTCCTGCCGCAGGCAAGAGAGAGCCTGTCCATGCAGGTGGGGGAGGAAGGATCCCCCTTCATAGCCCGCAGCGGGCCAGGCCACCAACGTGCACCGTAGGGTCTGTACGCGTAACCCGGAGTTGGGTACGGGCGTGTAGTGCACGAGCGAGCTAGGCTACGTGCCTAGGAAGCCTCATCTGGTAAGAGCTGTAAGACACCCACGTATTCTCTTCAGGTGGAGGACGGCCTAGAGTCTGGAGCTGCAGAAGAGGCAGGGAGGAGAGGAGGGGAAAGAAGCATCTGAACGGCTAAATTGTGCCAGCAGCGCTGAGAGCGAGAGTCGCGGTGAGTCCTGGGCCACTGGGGCCCCGTTGCCTCTCTTGTGCGTCCTGGGCCCTCCCTGTCTCTCCCCCGGCCCCCTCTCTTTCCTTACCTGCTGCAAAATTTACTTTTTTTTTTTGCGCCCCCCCCCCGCACCTTCTCTCTCCATCTCGCTCTGAGTGTCTCCCTGCCTCCCCGTCTTTTCAGTCCTCCCTCTCTCTGTCCTGTAGCCTGTGGCTCCTTTTTCTTTCTCCGCCTCTCTCTGCCTGGCTCTGGCTCCGTTTTTTTTTTTTTTTTTATTCCTCCTGCTCTGTCCTGTAGCCTGTCGGTGTTTTGTTGTTCTCTGGCTCTCTTGATCTGACTCCCTGTGTTACCGAAAAACGCGTTAAAATCGGAAACGACTCCTCAACACCAATTTAGTATTAAAGAGCAGGCATTCTTTATTCGCGGCGCCGGATGCACGGGGGATCGCTCCTCCTGGCGTGCGTACCTCACGCACCTTTCCCGTACAATTTATAGATGAAAATTTCACATACTCATACATAGTCATTATTGTCTTGTCTAGTGATGGGTACAAACTTGCTCGTTCCCTATGTCAGTCACTGCGCAGGCTCGGTTGTCCTCCCAGTACAGTGCGGGGAACGGGGACGTACAGTGCGGGGAACGGGGACGTACAGTGCGGGGAACGGGGACGTACCAGGATCTACTGGGTTGTACTGGGAGGGAACTGGGACGTACTGGGAGGCTCTACAATGTCCTGGGATGTCCTGGGATGTAGTGTGGAGGAACTAGGATGTACAGGCTTGTACTGGGTTGTACCGGGTGGAACTGGCAGGAATTTGGGATGTACCAGGATGTACTGGGAGGTAACTGTTATGTACTGGGAAGGAAATGGTAGGGAACTGGGATGTACTGGTATGTACTGGGAGGGAAGTGTTATGTACCGAGGGTAACTGGGACGTACTGGGATGTGCTGGGAGGGAACTGTGAAGTACTGGGATGTACTTAGAGGGAACTGGGATGTACTGGGAGGGAACTGGGATGTACTGGGAGGGAACTGGGATGTACTGGGAGGAAAGTGTTTGGAATTGGGATTTACCGGGAGGGAACTGGGATGGACTGGGAGGGAACTGGGATGTAGTGGGACATACTGGGAGGGAACTGGGATGTACTGGGGTGTACTGGGAGGGGACTGTTATGTGCCAAGGGGGAACTGGGATGTACTGGGAGTGAACTGTGAAGTACTGGGATGTACTTAGAGGGAAGTGGGAGGGAACTTGGATGTAGTGGGAGAGAACTGGGATTTACTTGGAGGAAAGTGGCATGTACTGGGATGTACTGGAATGGAACTGGGAGTGAACTGTGTGTGAACTGTGAGGGAACTGGGATGTACTGTGAGGGAACTGGGATGTACTGGGATGTACTGGGACAGACTGGGAGGGATCTGGGATGTACTGGGATGCACTGGTAGGGAACTGGGATGTACTGGGAGGACACTGGAATGTCCCAGTTGACACCCACTTCCCTGCCAGTGCCTCCCAGTATATCCCAGTCTCCTCCCAGTACATCCCAGTAAATCACAGTTTGCTCCCAGTAAATCCCAGTTTCCTCCCAGTAAATCCCAGTTTCCTCCCAGTAAATCCCAGTTTCCTCCCAGTAAATCCCAGTTTCCTCCCAGTAAATCCCAGTTTCCTCCCAGTAAATCCCAGTTTCCTCCCAGTAAATCCCAGTTTCCTCCCAGTAAATCCCAGTTTCCTCCCAGTACATCCCAGTAAATCCCAGTTCGCTCCCAGTACATCCCAATACATCGCCGTACATTCCAGTTCCGTTCCTGTCCATCCCAATACATCCCCGTTCCATGCCAGTACGTCCCAGTTCCCTACTAGTTCATCCCCGTACATCCCAATTCCCTCCCGGTTCACTACCACTTCTTTCCCAGTGCCTCCCAATACATCCCAGTTCCGTCCCATTACATCCCAGCACATCCCAGGTCCCTCCCAGTACATCCCAGGTCCCTCCCAGTACGTCCCAGTTCCCTCCCAGTACTGGGAGGGACCTGGGATGTACTGGGAGGAACTACAATGTGCGGGGATGCCCTGGGATGTACTGTGGAGGAACTAGGATGTACAGGCTTGTACTGGGTTGTACCGGGTGGAACTAGCAGGGATTTGAAATGTCCTAGGATCTACTGGGATGTACTGGGATGTACTGGGAGGTAACTGTTGTGTACTGGGAGTGAACTGGGAGGGAACTGGGATGTACTTGGAGGGAAATGGGAGAGAACTGAGATGTACTGGAGGGAACTGGAATGGAATAAGAGGGAACTAGGACGCACTGGTCGGAAACAGGGACGGAACTGGGATGTACTGGGACGTACTGGGAGGGAACTGGGACGTACTGGGAGGGAACTGGGACGTACTGGGAGGGAACTGTTGTGTACTGGGAGTGAACTGGGAGGGAACTGGTATGTAGTAGGATGTACTGGGAGGGAACTGGGATGTATTGGCACGGACTGGGAGGGAACTGGGACGGACTGGGATGCACTGGTAGGGAACTGGGATGTACTGGGAGGAAACTGGAATGTCCCAGTTGACACCCACTTTCCTCCCAGTTTCCTCCCAGTATATCCCAGTTTCCTCCCAGTACATCCCAGTAAATCCCAGTTTGCTCCCAGTACATCGCAGTACATTCCAGTTCCGTTCCTGTACATCCCAATACATCCCCGTTCCATGCCAGTACATCCCAGTTTCCTACCAGTTCATCCCCGTACATCCCAATTCCCTCCCGGTTCGCTACCACTTCTTTCCCATTGCCTCCAAATACATCCCAGTTCCGTCCCATTACATCCCAGCACATCCCAGTTCCCTCCCAGTACGTCCCAGTTCCCTCCCAGTACGTCCCAGGTCCCTCCCAGTACATCCCAGGTCCCTCCCAGTACATCCCAGGGACCTGGGATGTACTGGGAGGCACTACAATGTGCGGGGATGCCCTGGGATGTACTGTGGAGGAACTAGGATGTACAGGCTTGTACTGGGTTGTACCGGGTGGAACTGGCAGGGATTTGGGATGTACCAGGATGTACTGGGATGTACTGGGAGGTAACTGTTATGTACTGGGAGTGAACTGGGAGGGAACTGGGACGTACTGGTAGGGAACTGGGATGTACTGTGAGGACACTGGGATGTACTGTTATGTACTGGGAGGGAAGTGTTATGTACTGAGGGGAACTGGTGCGTACTGGGATGTACTGGGATGGAACTGTGAAGTACTGGGATGTACTGGGAGGGAACTGGTATGTACTGGGAGTGAACTGGGAGGGAACTGGGATGTACTGGGAGGGAACTGGGACGTACTGTGAGGACACTGGGATGTACTGTTATGTACTGGGAGGGAAGTGTTATGTACAGAGGGGAACTGGTGCGTACTGGGATGTACTGGGGGGAACTGTGAAGTACTGGGATGTACTGGGAGTGAACTGGGAGGGAACTGGTATGTAGTAGGATGTACTGGGTGGGAACTGGGATGTACCAGGATGTACTGGGAGGGAACTGGTATGTACTGGGAGGGAACTGGGATGTAGTGGGAGGGAACTGGGAGGGAACTGGGATTTACTGCGAGGGAACTGGTATGTACTGGGAGGGAACTGGGATGTAGTGGGAGGGAACTGGGAGGGAACTGGGATGTACTGGGACATACTGGCAGGGAACTGGGATGTACTGGGAGGGGATTGGGATGTACTGGGAGGGAACTTGGATGTATTGGGAGGGAAGTGTTATGTACCAAGGGGGAACTGGGACGTACTGGGATGTAGTGGGAGTGAACTGTGAAGTACTGGGATGTACTGGGAGGGAACTGGGATGTACTGGGAGGGAACTTTGAAGTACTGGGATGTACTTAGAGGAAACTGGGAGGCAACAGGCATGTACTGGGATGTACTGGAATGGAACTGGGAGGGAACTGTGTGTGAACTGGGAGGGAACTGTGTGTGAACTGTGAGGGAACTGGAATGTACTGTGAGGGAACTGGGATGTACTGGGAGGGACTGGGAGGGACTGGGAGGGATCTGGGATGTACTGGGCTGCACTGGTAGGGAACTGGGATGTACTGGGAGGAAACTGGAATGTCCCAGTTGACACCCACTTTCCTCCCAGTTTCCTCCCAGTATATCCCCGTTTCCTCCCAGTATATCCGCTTTTCCTCCCAGTATATCCCAGTTTCCTCCCAGTACATCCCAGTAAATCCCAGCTCGCTCCCAGTACATGCCAATACATCGCCGTACATTCCAGTACATCCCAGTTTCCTACCAGTTCATCCCCTTACAGCCCAATTCCCTCCCGGTTCACTACCACTTCTTTCCCAGTGCCTCCCAATACATCCCAGTTCCGTCCCATTACATCCCAGTACATCCCAGTTCCCTCCCAGTACATCCCAGCTCCCTCCCAGTACTGGGAGGGAACTGGGATGTACTGGGAGGCACTACAATGTGCGGGGATGCCCTGGGATGTACCGTGGAGGAACTAGGGTGTACAGGCTTGTACTGGGTTGTGCCAGGTGGAACTGGCAGGGATTTGGGATGTACCAGGATCTACTGGGATGTACTGGGAGGTAACTGTTATGTACTGGGAAGGAACTGGGAGGGAACTGGGACGTACTGTGAGGACACTGGGATGCACTGTTATGTACTGGGAGGGAAGTGTTATGTACTGAGGGGAACTGGGACGTACTGGGATGTACTGGGAGGGAACTGTGAAGTACTGGGATGTACTGGGAGTCAACTGGGAGGGAACTGGTATGTAGTAGGATGTACTGGGTGGGAACTGGGATGTACCAGGATGTACTGGGATGTACTAGGAGGGAACTGGTATGTACTGGGAGGGAACTGGGATGTACCGGGATGTAGTGGGAGGGAACTGGGAGGGAACTGGGATGTACTGGGAGGGAACTGGTATGTACTGGGAGGGAACTGGGATGTACTGGGACATACTGGCAGGGAACTGGGATGTACTGGGATGGGATTGGGATGTACTGGGAGGGAACTTGGATGTATTGGGAGGGAAGTGTTATGTACCAAGGGGGAACTGGGACGTACTGGGATGTAGTGGGAGTGAACTGTGAAGTACTGGGATGTACTTAGAGGGAACTGGGAGGCAACTGGCATGTACTGGGATGTACTGGAATGGAACTGGGAGTGAACTGTGTGTGAACTGTGAGGGAACTGGGATATACTGTGAGGGAACTGGGATGTACTGGGAGGGACTGGGAGGGATCTGGGATGTACTGGGCTGCACTGGTAGGGAACTGGGATGTACTGGGAGGAAACTGGAATGTCCCAGTTGACACCCACTTCCCTCCCAGTTTCCTCCCAGTATATCCCAGTTTCCTCCCAGTATATCCCAGTTTCCTCCCAGTACATCCCAGTAAATCCAGCTCGCTGCCAGTACATGCCAATACATCGCCGTACATTCCAGTTCCGTTCCTGTCCATCCCAATACATCCCCGTTCCATGCCAGTACATCCCAGTTCCCTACCAGTTCATCCCCGTACATCCCAATTCCCTCCCGGTTCACTACCACTTCTTTCCCAATGCCTCCCAATACATCCCAGTTCCGTCCCATTACATCCCAGTACATCCCAGTTCCCTCCCAGTACATCCCAGTTCCCTCCCAGTACTGCGAGGGAGCTGGGATGTACTGGGAGGCACTACAATGTGCGGGGATGTCCTGGGATGTACCGTGGAGGAACTAGGATGTACAGGCTTGTACTCGGTTGTACCAGGTGGAACTGGCAGGGATTTGAAATGTCCTAGTATCTACTAGGATGTACTGGGATGTACTGGGAGGTAACTGTTGTGTACTGGGAGTGAACTGGGAGGGAACTGTGAAGTACTGGGATGTACTTAGAGGGAACTGGGATGTACTGGGAGGGAACTGGGATGTACTGGGTGGAAAGTGTTGGGAATTGGGATTTACTGGGAGGGAACTGGGATGGACTGGGAGTGAACTGGGATGTAGTGGGACATACTGGGAGGGAACTGGGATGTACTGGGGTGTACTGGGAGGGAATTGTTATGTTCCGAGGGGGAACTGGGACGTACTGGGAGTGAACTGTGAAGTACTGGGATGTACTTAGATGGAAGTGGGAGGGAACTTGAATGTAGTGGGAGGGTACTGGGATTTACTTGGAGGAAAGTGGCATGTACTGGGCTGTACTGGAATGGAACTGGGAGTGAACTGTGTGTGAACTGTGAGGGAACTGGGATGTACTGTGAGGGAACTGGGATGTACTGGGACGTACTGGGACAGACTGGGAGGGATCTGGGATGTACTGGGAGGGATCTGGGATGTACTGGGAGGGATCTGGGATGTACTGGGAGGCACTACAATGTGCGGGGATGCCCTGGGATGTACTGTGGAGGAACTTGGATGTACAGGCTTGTACTGGGTTGTACCGGGTGGAACTGGCAGGGATTTGGGATGTACCAGGATCTACTGGGATGTACTGGGAGGTAACTGTTATGTACTGGGAAGGAACAGGGAGGGAACTGGGATGTACTGGGAGGAAACTGGGATGTACTGTGAGGGAACTGGGACGTACTGTGAGGACACTGGGATGTACTGTTATGTACTGGGAGGGAAGTGTTATGTACTGAGGGGAACTGGGACGTACTGGGAGGGAACTGTGAAGTACTGGGATGTACTGGGAGTGAACTGGGAGGGAACTGGTATGTAGTAGGATGTACTGGGTGGGAACTGGGATGTACCAGGATGTACTGGGAGGGAACTGGTATGTACTGGGAGGGAAGTGGGATGTACTGGGAGGGGATTGGGACGGACTGGGAGGGAACTGGGATGTACTGGGCTGCACTGGTAGGGAACTGGGATGTACTGGGAGGAAACTGGAATGTCCCAGTTGACACCCACTTCCCTCCCAATGCCTCCCAGTATATCCCAGTTTCCTCCCAGTATATCCCAGTTTCCTCCCAGTATATCCCAGTTTCCTCCCAGTACATCCCAGTAAATCCCAGCTCGCTCCCAGTACATGCCAATACATCGCTGTACATTCCAGTTCTGTTCCTGTACATCCCAATACATCCCCGTTCCATGCCAGTACATCCCAGTTCCCTACCAGTTCATCCCCGTACATCCCAATTCCCTCCCGGTTCACTACCACTTCTTTCCCAGTGCCTCCCAATACATCCCAGTTCCGTCCCATTACATCCCAGTACATCCCAGTTCCCTCCCAGTACATCCCAGGTCCCTCCCAGTACTGGGAGGGAACTGGGATGTACTGGGAGGCACTACAATGTGCGGGGATGCCCTGGGATGTACTGTGGAGGAACTAGGATGTACAGGCTTGTACTGGGTTGTACCGGGTGGAACTGGCAGGGATTTGGGATGTACCAGGATCTACTGGGATGTACTGGGAGGGTACTGGGATGTACTGGGTGGAAAGTGTTGGGAATTGGGATTTACTGGGAGGGAACTGGGACGTACTGTGAGGACACTGGGATGTACTGGTATGTACTGGGAGGGAAGTGTTATGTACTGAGGGGAACTGGGACGTACTGGGGCGTGCTGGGAGGGAACTATGAAGTATTGGGATGTACTTAGAGGGAACTGGGATGTACTGGGAGGGAACTGGGAGTGAACTGGGAGGGAACTGTGAAGTACTGGGATGTACTTAGAGGGAACTGGGATGTACTGGGAGGGAACTGGGATGTACTGGGTGGAAAGTGTTGGGTTTGGGATTTACTGGGAGGGAACTGGGATGTAGTGGGACAATCTGGGAGGGAACTGGGATGTACTGGGGTGTACTGGGAGGGAACTGTTATGTACCGAGGGGGAACTGGGATGTAGTGGGAGTGAACTGTGAAGTACTGGGATGTACTTAGAGGGAAGTGGGAGGGAACTTGGATGTAGTGGGAGGGAACTGGGATGTACTGGGACGTACTGGGACAGACTGGGAGGGATCTGGGATGTACTGTGAGGGATCTGGGATGTACTGGGAGGCACTACAATGTGCGGGGATGCCCTGGGATGTACTGTGGAGGAACTAGGATGTACAGGCTTGTACTGGGTTGTACCGGGTGGAACTGGCAGGGATTTGGGATGTACCAGGATCTACTGGGATGTACTGGGATGTACTGGGAGGTAACTGTTATGTACTGGGAAGGAACAGGGAGGGAACTGGGATGTACTGGGAGGGAACTGGGACGTACTGTGAGGACACTGGGATGTACTGGTATGTACTGGGAGGGAAGTGTTATGTACTGAGGGGAACTGGGACGTACTGGGATGTACTGGGAGGGAACTGTGAAGTACTGGGATGTACTGGGAGTGAACTGGGAGGGAACTGGTATGTAGTAGGATGTACCGGGAGGGAACCGGTATGTACCGGGAGGGAACCGGTATGTACCGGGAGGGAACCGGTATGTACTGGGAGGGAACTGGGATGTACTGGGAGGGAACTGGGATGTACTGGGATGTAGTGGGAGGGAACTGGGAGGGAACTGGGATGTACTGGGAGGGAACTGGTATGTACTGGGAGGGAACTGGGATGTACTGGGACATACTGGCAGGGAACTGGGATGTACTGGGAGGGGATTGGGACGGACTGGGAGGTAACTGGGATGTACTGGGCTGCACTGGTAGGGCACTGAGATGTACTGGGAGGAAACTGGAATGTCCCAGTTGACACCCACTTCCCTCCCAATGCCTCCCAGTATATCCCAGTTTCCTCCCAGTATATCCCAGTTTCCTCCCAGTACATCCCAGTAAATCCCAGTTTGCTCCCAGTACATCGCAGTACATTCCAGTTCCGTTCCTGTACATCCCAATACATCCCCGTTCCATGCCAGTACATCCCAGTTTCCTACCAGTTCATCCCCGTACATCCCAATTCCCTCCCGGTTCACTACCACTTCTTTCCCAGTGTCTCCCAATACATCCCAGTTCCGTCCCATTACATCCCAGTACATCCCAGTTCCCTCCCAGTACATCCCAGTTCCCTCCCAGTACGTCCCAGTTCCCTCCCAGTACATCCCAGTTCCCTCCCAGTACGTCCCAGTTCCCTCCCAGTACGTCCCAGTTCCCTCCCAGTACGTCCCAGTTCCCTCCCAGTACATCCCAGGTCCCTCCCAGTACATCCCAGGTCCCTCCCAGTACTGGGAGGGAACTGGGATGTACTGGGAGGCACTACAATGTGCGGGGATGCCCTGGGATGTACTGTGGAGGAACTAGGATGTACAGGCTTGTACTGGGTTGTACCGGGTGGAACTGGCAGGGATTTGGGATGTACCAGGATGTACTGGGATGTACTGGGAGGTAACTGTTATGTACTGGGAGTGAACTGGGAGGGAACTGGGACGTACTGGTAGGGAACTGGGATGTACTGTGAGGACACTGGGATGTACTGTTATGTACTGGGAGGGAAGTGTTATGTACTGAGGGGAACTGGTGCGTACTGGGATGTACTGGGATGGAACTGTGAAGTACTGGGATGTACTGGGAGGGAACTGGTATGTAGTAGGATGTACTGGGTGGGAACTGGGATGTACCAGGATGTACTGGGATGTACTGGGAGGGAACTGGTATGTAGTGGGAGGGAACTGGGAGGGAACTGGGATGTACTGGGACATACTGGGAGGGAACTGGGATGTACTGGGAGGGGATTGGGATGTACTGGGAGGGAACTTGGATGTATTGGGAGGGAAGTGTTATGTACCAAGGGGGAACTGGGACGTACTGGGATGTAGTGGGAGTGAACTGTGAAGTACTGGGATGTACTTAGAGGAAACTGGGAGGCAACAGGCATGTACTGGGATGTACTGGAATGGAACTGGGAGGGAACTGTGTGTGAACTGGGAGGGAACTGTGTGTGAACTGTGAGGGAACTGGAATGTACTGTGAGGGAACTGGGATGTACTGGGAGGGACTGGGAGGGACTGGGAGGGATCTGGGATGTACTGGGCTGCACTGGTAGGGAACTGGGATGTACTGGGAGGAAACTGGAATGTCCCAGTTGACACCCACTTTCCTCCCAGTTTCCTCCCAGTATATCCCCGTTTCCTCCCAGTATATCCGCTTTTCCTCCCAGTATATCCCAGTTTCCTCCCAGTACATCCCAGTAAATCCCAGCTCGCTCCCAGTACATGCCAATACATCGCCGTACATTCCAGTACATCCCAGTTTCCTACCAGTTCATCCCCTTACAGCCCAATTCCCTCCCGGTTCACTACCACTTCTTTCCCAGTGCCTCCCAATACATCCCAGTTCCGTCCCATTACATCCCAGTACATCCCAGTTCCCTCCCAGTACATCCCAGCTCCCTCCCAGTACTGGGAGGGAACTGGGATGTACTGGGAGGCACTACAATGTGCGGGGATGCCCTGGGATGTACCGTGGAGGAACTAGGGTGTACAGGCTTGTACTGGGTTGTGCCAGGTGGAACTGGCAGGGATTTGGGATGTACCAGGATCTACTGGGATGTACTGGGATGTACTGGGAGGTAACTGTTATGTACTGGGAAGGAACTGGGAGGGAACTGGGACGTACTGTGAGGACACTGGGATGCACTGTTATGTACTGGGAGGGAAGTGTTATGTACTGAGGGGAACTGGGACGTACTGGGATGTACTGGGAGGGAACTGTGAAGTACTGGGATGTACTGGGAGTCAACTGGGAGGGAACTGGTATGTAGTAGGATGTACTGGGTGGGAACTGGGATGTACCAGGATGTACTGGGATGTACTAGGAGGGAACTGGTATGTACTGGGAGGGAACTGGGATGTACCGGGATGTAGTGGGAGGGAACTGGGAGGGAACTGGGATGTACTGGGAGGGAACTGGTATGTACTGGTAGGGAACTGGGATGTACTGGGACATACTGGCAGGGAACTGGGATGTACTGGGATGGGATTGGGATGTACTGGGAGGGAACTTGGATGTATTGGGAGGGAAGTGTTATGTACCAAGGGGGAACTGGGACGTACTGGGATGTAGTGGGAGTGAACTGTGAAGTACTGGGATGTACTTAGAGGGAACTGGGAGGCAACTGGCATGTACTGGGATGTACTGGAATGGAACTGGGAGTGAACTGTGTGTGAACTGGGAGGGAACTGGGATATACTGTGAGGGAACTGGGATGTACTGGGAGGGACTGGGAGGGATCTGGGATGTACTGGGCTGCACTGGTAGGGAACTGGGATGTACTGGGAGGAAACTGGAATGTCCCAGTTGACACCCACTTCCCTCCCAGTTTCCTCCCAGTATATCCCAGTTTCCTCCCAGTACATCCCAGTAAATCCAGCTCGCTGCCAGTACATGCCAATACATCGCCGTACATTCCAGTTCCGTTCCTGTCCATCCCAATACATCCCCGTTCCATGCCAGTACATCCCAGTTCCCTACCAGTTCATCGCCGTACATCCCAATTCCCTCCCGGTTCACTACCACTTCTTTCCCAATGCCTCCCAATACATCCCAGTTCCGTCCCATTACATCCCAGTACATCCCAGTTCCCTCCCAGTACATCCCAGTTCCCTCCCAGTACTGCGAGGGAGCTGGGATGTACTGGGAGGCACTACAATGTGCGGGGATGTCCTGGGATGTACCGTGGAGGAACTAGGATGTACAGGCTTGTACTGGGTTGTACCGGGTGGAACTGGCAGGGATTTGAAATGTCCTAGTATCTACTAGGATGTACTGGGATGTACTGGGAGGTAACTGTTGTGTACTGGGAGTGAACTGGGAGGGAACTGTGAAGTACTGGGATGTACTTAGAGGGAACTGGGATGTACTGGGAGGGAACTGGGATGTACTGGGTGGAAAGTGTTGGGAATTGGGATTTACTGGGAGGGAACTGGGATGGACTGGGAGTGAACTGGGATGTAGTGGGACATACTGGGAGGGAACTGGGATGTACTGGGGTGTACTGGGAGGGAATTGTTATGTTCCGAGGGGGAACTGGGACGTACTGGGAGTGAACTGTGAAGTACTGGGATGTACTTAGATGGAAGTGGGAGGGAACTTGAATGTAGTGGGAGGGTACTGGGATTTACTTGGAGGAAAGTGGCATGTACTGGGCTGTACTGGAATGGAACTGGGAGTGAACTGTGTGTGAACTGTGAGGGAACTGGGATGTACTGTGAGGGAACTGGGATGTACTGGGACGTACTGGGACAGACTGGGAGGGATCTGGGATGTACTGGGAGGGATCTGGGATGTACTGGGAGGCACTACAATGTGCGGGGATGCCCTGGGATGTACTGTGGAGGAACTTGGATGTACAGGCTTGTACTGGGTTGTACCGGGTGGAACTGGCAGGGATTTGGGATGTACCAGGATCTACTGGGATGTACTGGGAGGTAACTGTTATGTACTGGGAAGGAACAGGGAGGGAACTGGGATGTACTGGGAGGAAACTGGGATGTACTGTGAGGGAACTGGGACGTACTGTGAGGACACTGGGATGTACTGTTATGTACTGGGAGGGAAGTGTTATGTACTGAGGGGAACTGGGACGTACTGGGAGGGAACTGTGAAGTACTGGGATGTACTGGGAGTGAACTGGGAGGGAACTGGTATGTAGTAGGATGTACTGGGTGGGAACTGGGATGTACCAGGATGTACTGGGAGGGAACTGGTATGTACTGGGAGGGAAGTGGGATGTACTGGGAGGGGATTGGGACGGACTGGGAGGGAACTGGGATGTACTGGGCTGCACTGGTAGGGAACTGGGATGTACTGGGAGGAAACTGGAATGTCCCAGTTGACACCCACTTCCCTCCCAATGCCTCCCAGTATATCCCAGTTTCCTCCCAGTATATCCCAGTTTCCTCCCAGTATATCCCAGTTTCCTCCCAGTACATCCCAGTAAATCCCAGCTCGCTCCCAGTACATGCCAATACATCGCTGTACATTCCAGTTCTGTTCCTGTACATCCCAATACATCCCCGTTCCATGCCAGTACATCCCAGTTCCCTACCAGTTCATCCCCGTACATCCCAATTCCCTCCCGGTTCACTACCACTTCTTTCCCAGTGTCTCCCATTACATCCCAGTTCCGTCCCATTACATCCCAGTACATCCCAGTTCCCTCCCAGTACATCCCAGGTCCCTCCCAGTACTGGGAGGGAACTGGGATGTACTGGGAGGCACTACAATGTGCGGGGATGCCCTGGGATGTACTGTGGAGGAACTAGGATGTACAGGCTTGTACTGGGTTGTACCGGGTGGAACTGGCAGGGATTTGGGATGTACCAGGATCTACTGGGATGTACTGGGAGGGTACTGGGATGTACTGGGTGGAAAGTGTTGGGAATTGGGATTTACTGGGAGGGAACTGGGACGTACTGTGAGGACACTGGGATGTACTGGTATGTACTGGGAGGGAAGTGTTATGTACTGAGGGGAACTGGGACGTACTGGGGCGTGCTGGGAGGGAACTATGAAGTATTGGGATGTACTTAGAGGGAACTGGGATGTACTGGGAGGGAACTGGGAGTGAACTGGGAGGGAACTGTGAAGTACTGGGATGTACTTAGAGGGAACTGGGATGTACTGGGAGGGAACTGGGATGTACTGGGTGGAAAGTGTTGGGTTTGGGATTTACTGGGAGGGAACTGGGATGTAGTGGGACAATCTGGGAGGGAACTGGGATGTACTGGGGTGTACTGGGAGGGAACTGTTATGTACCGAGGGGGAACTGGGATGTAGTGGGAGTGAACTGTGAAGTACTGGGATGTACTTAGAGGGAAGTGGGAGGGAACTTGGATGTAGTGGGAGGGAACTGGGATGTACTGGGACGTACTGGGACAGACTGGGAGGGATCTGGGATGTACTGTGAGGGATCTGGGATGTACTGGGAGGCACTACAATGTGCGGGGATGCCCTGGGATGTACTGTGGAGGAACTAGGATGTACAGGCTTGTACTGGGTTGTACCGGGTGGAACTGGCAGGGATTTGGGATGTACCAGGATCTACTGGGATGTACTGGGATGTACTGGGAGGTAACTGTTATGTACTGGGAAGGAACAGGGAGGGAACTGGGATGTACTGGGAGGGAACTGGGACGTACTGTGAGGACACTGGGATGTACTGGTATGTACTGGGAGGGAAGTGTTATGTACTGAGGGGAACTGGGACGTACTGGGATGTACTGGGAGGGAACTGTGAAGTACTGGGATGTACTGGGAGTGAACTGGGAGGGAACTGGTATGTAGTAGGATGTACCGGGAGGGAACCGGTATGTACCGGGAGGGAACCGGTATGTACCGGGAGGGAACCGGTATGTACTGGGAGGGAACCGGTATGTACTGGGAGGGAACTGGGATGTACTGGGAGGGAACTGGGATGTACTGGGATGTAGTGGGAGGGAACTGGGAGGGAACTGGGATGTACTGGGAGGGAACTGGTATGTACTGGGAGGGAACTGGGATGTACTGGGACATACTGGCAGGGAACTGGGATGTACTGGGAGGGGATTGGGACGGACTGGGAGGTAACTGGGATGTACTGGGCTGCACTGGTAGGGCACTGAGATGTACTGGGAGGAAACTGGAATGTCCCAGTTGACACCCACTTCCCTCCCAATGCCTCCCAGTATATCCCAGTTTCCTCCCAGTATATCCCAGTTTCCTCCCAGTACATCCCAGTAAATCCCAGTTTGCTCCCAGTACATCGCAGTACATTCCAGTTCCGTTCCTGTACATCCCAATACATCCCCGTTCCATGCCAGTACATCCCAGTTTCCTACCAGTTCATCCCCGTACATCCCAATTCCCTCCCGGTTCACTACCACTTCTTTCCCAGTGTCTCCCAATACATCCCAGTTCCGTCCCATTACATCCCAGTACATCCCAGTTCCCTCCCAGTACGTCCCAGTTCCCTCCCAGTACGTCCCAGTTCCCTCCCATTACATCCCAGGTCCCTCCCAGTACTGGGAGGGAACTGGGATGTACTGGGAGGCACTACAATGTGCGGGGATGCCCTGGGATGTACTGTGGAGGAACTAGGATGTACAGGCTTGTACTGGGTTGTACCGGGTGGAACTGGCAGGGATTTGGGATGTACCAGGATGTACTGGGATGTACTGGGAGGTAACTGTTATGTACTGGGAGTGAACTGGGAGGGAACTGGGACGTACTGGTAGGGAACTGGGATGTACTGTGAGGACACTGGGATGTACTGTTATGTACTGGGAGGGAAGTGTTATGTACTGAGGGGAACTGGTGCGTACTGGGATGTACTGGGATGGAACTGTGAAGTACTGGGATGTACTGGGAGGGAACTGGTATGTAGTAGGATGTACTGGGTGGGAACTGGGATGTACCAGGATGTACTGGGATGTACTGGGAGGGAACTGGGATGTAGTGGGAGGGAACTGGGATGTAGTGGGAGGGAACTGGGAGGGAACTGGGATGTACTGGGAGGGAACTGGTATGTACTGGGAGGGAACTGGGATGTACTGGGACATACTGGCAGGGAACTGGGATGTACTGGGAGGGGATTGGGATGTACTGGGAGGGAACTTGGATGTATTGGGAGGGAAGTGTTATGTACCAAGGGGGAACTGGGACGTACTGGGATGTAGTGGGAGTGAACTGTGAAGTACTGGGATGTACTGGGAGGGAACTGGGATGTACTGGGAGGGAACTTTAAAGTACTGGGATGTACTTAGATGAAACTGTGAGGCAACTGGCATGTACTGGGATGTACTGAAATGGAACTGGGAGTGAACTGTGTGTGAACTGGGAGGGAACCGGGATGTACTGTGAGAGAACTGGGATGTACTGGGAGGGATCTGGGATGTACTGGGCTGCACTGGTAGGGAACTGGGATGTACTGGGAGGAAACTGGAATGTCCCAGTTGACACCCACTTCCCTCCCAGTTTCCTCCCAGTATATCCCAGTTTCCTCCCAGTACATCCCAGTTTCCTCCCAGTACATCCCAGTATATCCCAGTTCGCTGCCAGTACATGCCAATACATCGCTGTACATTCCAGTTCCGTTCCTGTCCATCGCAATACATCCCCGTTCCATGCCAGTACATCCCAGTTTCCTACCAGTTCATCCCCGTACATCCCAATTCCCTCCCGGTTCACTACCACTTCTTTCCCAGTGCCTCCCAATACATCCCAGTTCCGTCCCATTACATCCCAGTACATCCCAGTTCCCTCCCAGTACATCCCAGTTCCCTCCCAGTACTGCGAGGGAGCTGGGATGTACTGGGAGGCACTACAATGTGCGGGGATGTCCTGGGATGTACCGTGGAGGAACTAGGATGTACAGGCTTGTACTGGGTTGTACCGGGTGGAACTGGCAGGGATTTGGGATGTACCAGGATCTACTGGGATGTACTGGGAGGTAACTGTTGTGTACTGGGAGTGAACTGGGAGGGACCTGGGATGTACTGGAAGGCACTACAATGTGCGGGGATGCACAGGGATGTACTGTGGAGGAACTAGGATGTACAGGCTTGTACTGGGTTGTACCGGGTGGAACTGGCAGGGATTTGAAATGTCCTAGTATCTACTAGGATGTACTGGGATGTACTGGGAGGTAACTGTTGTGTACTGGGAGTGAACTGGGAGGGAACTGTGAAGTACTGGGATGTACTTAGAGGGAACTGGGATGTATTGGGAGGGAACTGGGATGTACTGGGTGGAAAGTGTTGGGAATTGGGATTTACTGGGAGGGAACTGGGATGGACTGGGAGGGAACTGGGATGTAGTGGGACATACTGGGAGGGAACTGGGATGTACTGGGGTGTACTGGGAGGGAATTGTTATGTACCGAGGGGGAACTGGGATGTACTGGGAGTGAACTGTGAAGTACTGGGATGTACTTAGAGGGAACTGGTATGTACTGGGAGGGAACTGGGATGGACTGGGTGGAAAGTGTTGGGAATTGGGATTTAGTGGGAGGGAACTGGGATGGACTGGGAGGGAACTGGGATGTACTGGGGTGTACTGGGAGGGAACTGTTATGTACCGAGGGGGAACTGGGATGTACTGGGAGTGAACTGTGAAGTACTGGGATGTACTTAGAGGGAAGTGGGAGGGAACTTGGATGTAGTGGGAGGGAACTGGGATGTACTGGGAGGGAACTGGGACGTACTGTGCGGACACTGGGATGTACTGTTATGTACTGGGAGGGAAGTGTTATGTACTGAGGGGAACTGGGACGTACTGGGATGTACTGGGAGGGAACTGTGAAGTACTGGGATGTACTGGGAGTGAACTGGGAGGGAACTGGTATGTAGTAGGATGTACTGGGTGGGAACTGGGATGTACCGGGAGGGAATTGGGATGTAGTGGGAGGGAACTGGTATGTAGTGGGAGGGAACTGGGATGTACTGGGATGTAGTGGGAGGGAACTGGTATGTACTGGGAGGGAACTGGTATGTACTGGGAGGGAACTGGGATGTACTGGGACATACTGGCAGGGAACTGGGATGTACTGGGAGGGGATTGGGACGGACTGGGAGGGAACTGGGATGTACTGGGCTGCACTGGTAGGGAACTGGGATGTACTGGGAGGAAACTGGAATGTCCCAGTTGACACCCACTTCCCTCCCAATGCCTCCCAGTATATCCCAGTTTCCTCCCAGTATATCCCAGTTTCCTCCCAGTACATCCCAGTAAATCCCAGCTCGCTGCCAGTACATCCCAATACATCGCAGTACATTCCAGTTCCGTTCCTGTACATCCCAATACATCCCCGTTCCATGCCAGTACATCCCAGTTTCCTACCAGTTCATCCCCGTACATCCCAATTCCCTCCCGGTTCACTACCACTTCTTTCCCAGTGCCTCCCAATACATCCCAGTTCCGTCCCATTACATCCCAGTACATCCCAGTTCCCTCCCAGTACGTCCCAGTTTCCTCCCAGTACATCCCAGTAAATCCCAGCTCGCTGCCAGTACATGCCAATACATCGCTGTACATTCCAGTTCTGTTCCTGTACATCCCAATACATCCCCGTTCCATGCCAGTACGTCCCAGTTCCCTACCAGTTCAACCCCGTACATCCCAATTCCCTCCCGGTTCACTACCACTTCTTTCCCAGTTCCGTCCCATTACATCCCAGTTCCCTCCCAGTACATCCCAGGTCCCTCCCAGTACATCCCAGGTCCCTCCCAGTACATCCCAGTTCCCTCCCAGTACTGGGAGGCACTACAATGTGCGGGGATGCCCTGGGATGTACTGTGGAGGAACTAGGATGTACAGGCTTGTACTGGGTTGTACCGGGTGGAACTGGCAGGGATTTGGGATGTACCAGGATCTACTGGGATGTACTGGGAGGTAACTGTTATGTACTGGGAAGGAACAGGGAGGGAACTGGGATGTACTGGTAGGGAACTGGGATGTACTGGGAGTGAACTGGTATGTAGTAGGATGTACTGGGTGGGAACTGGGATGTACCAGGATGTACTGGGATGTACTGGGAGGGAACTGGTATGTACTGGGAGGGAACTGGGTTGTAGTGGGAGGGAACTGGGAGGGAACTGGGATGTACTGGGACATACTGGGAGGGAACTGGGATGTACTGGGAGGGGATTGGGACGGACTGGGAGGGAACTGGGATGTACTGGGAGGGAACTGGGACGGACTGGGAGGACACTGGGATGTACTGGTATGTACTGGGAGGGAAGTGTTATGTACTGAGGGGAACTGGGACGTACTGGGATGTGCTGGGAGGGAACTGTGAAGTACTGGGGTGTACTTAGCAGGAACTGGGAGGGAACTGGGATGTAGTGTGATGTACTGGGAGGGAACTGGCATGTACTGGGATGTACTGGAATGGAACTGGGAGTGAACTGTGTGTGAACTGTGAGGGAACTGGGATGTACTGGGAGGGAACTGGCATGTACTGGGATGTACTGGAATGGAACTGGGAGTGAACTGTGTGTGAACTGTGAGGGAACTGAGATGTACTGGAGGGAACTGGGATGTACTGGGATATACTGGAGGGAACTGGAATGGACTAAGAGGGAACTGGGACGTACTGGGAGGGAACTAGGACGCACTGGTAGGGAACTGGGACGGAACTGGGATGTACTGGGACGTACTGGGAGGGAACTGGGACGTACTGGGAGGTAACTGTTGTGTACTGGGAGTGAACTGGGAGGGAACTGGTATGTAGTAGGATGTACTGGGAGGGAACTGGGATGTACTGGGACGGAGTGGGAGGGAACTGGGATGTACTGGGATGGAACTTTGAAGTACTGGGATGTACTTAGAGGAAACTGGGAGGCAACTGGCATGTACTGGGATGTACTGGAATGGAACTGGGAGTGAACTGTGTGTGAACTGTGAGGGAACTGGGATGTATTGGGAGGGAACTGGGACGGACTGGGAGGGAACTGGGACGGACTGGGAGGGAAATGGGATGTACTGGGCTGCACTGGTAGGGAACTGGGATGTACTGGGAGGAAACTGGAATGTCCCAGTTGACACCCACTTCCCTCCCAGTGCCTCCCAGTATATTCCAGTTTCCTCCCAGTATATCCCAGTTTCCTCCCAGTACATCCCAGTAAATTCCAATTTGCTCCCAGTACATCCCAGTACATCGCAGTACATTCCAGTTCCGTGCCTGTACATCCCAATACATCCCCGTTCCATGCCAGTACATCCCAGTTTCCTACCAGTTCATCCCCGTACATCCCAATTCCCTCCCGGTTCGCTACCACTTCTTTCCCAGTGCCTCCCAATACATCCCAGTTCCGTCCCATTACATCCCAGTACATCCCAGTTCCCTCCCAGTACATCCCAGTTCCCTCCCAGTACATCCCAGTTCCCTCCCAGTAATCCCAGGTCCCTCCCAGTACTGGGAGGGACCTGGGATGTACTGGGAGGCACTACAATGTGCGGGGATGCCCTGGGATGTACTGTGGAGGAACTAGGATGTACAGGCTTGTACTGGGTTGTACCGGGTGGAACTGGCAGGGTTTTGGGATGTACCAGGATCTACTGGGATGTACTGGGATGTACTGGGAGGTAACTGTTATGTACTGGGAAGGAACTGGGAGGGAACTGTGAGGGAACTGTGAGGGAACTGTGAGGAGGGGGGCGGCCCCCCGGGCCCCAGCCCCTCCCCCCCGCCTGCGGCCAGGCCCCGCGGCCGCCGGCCCCTTCCTCCTCTGCCCGCTCCCGTCGCAGACGGCTCGGTATGTGTCACGAGCGGCAGCCCCGTTCAGCAGCTCTCGGAGGGCGCGCGGCTCTGGCCGGCCGTGACCGGGGCCCGCAGGGGTTTCCCGCTCGCCCCGAGAAGGCGCTGGCCCCGAGCCGGCGCGTCCCGCCCCGCCCCGCCCGGCCCTCGGCGCCGTCGCGAGCTGAGCGCGGCCCGGCCAGCAGGGGGCGATGGCGCTCACCCGCTGGGCGCGGGGGCGGTCCGGCGCGGGGGCGGGGCCGGTGGGTGCCGTTCCTTCCGGCCGCCCTTTAAGGGCCGCCCCGCGGGGCTCGGGCTTCCGGTGGCGCGTGCGCGTCGGAGCGGGGGCGGGAGCGGTGCGTGTGGAGGCCGAAGGGCCGGTGCGTGTGGCGGCCGGGTCGCGAGGCGTCCCTGTGCGGTGCCGGGGCCCCTCTGCGGCCCGGCGTGGGAAGCCCGCGGCCGGCGGAGCCTGCTCGGAGCTGGGCGGGGAGCGCCGCGGCGGTCCGGCCGCCGGCAGCCATCCCCTGCGGTGTCCGGCAGCCCCTCGGGACGCCTGGAGGCCTGGCGGTGCCCGAGCCTCGCCTGCGGCAGCCGCCTGAGAGAGCAGCGCGGCCGTGTCCGGGGGCCGGAGAGCGCTGGTGGGTGAGTTCGGGCAGCGGGTGGGTCTCCGTGTGAGGTGAGGCCTGGCGCGGGCCGGGGGGTATCTCCGTGCGGGTCGGGCCGGGGGCGGGGCGGGGGCCGTGCCCCGCAGAGGAGCCCCGGTCGGGCATCGTTCGCTTTTCCACAATGTAGGGCTCTCCCCGGTTATTTTTTGTGTACTGTGTTTTGGGTCACCTGAAACCCTTTGGCCGGTTACGTTTGGTGCGGGGAGATGGCAGGTCTGGAGCCTGAAAGATCTCTGGTGGGGGGTGGGGGAGGTATTTCTTGCCTTAAAACTCTGAGCCCACCTCGTGAGTCTCGTGACTGTGGCAAATGGCTGAGTCGGGCGTTTTCTGATAACTAACTTCTGAACGTGTGCGTGTGTAGGCACGGGGAGATTTGTGCAGTGTGACGGAGCCCCTTGTGCTTCTGTGCTAATGTCTACCTGTTCTAGACCTCCAGAGTTGGAAAGCCTTTGTTTAGTGCCTAGTTGTGCCTGCGTAACAAATGTTTTAGCTGCTGATGGGGTATACCTCTGCTGCGAACTTCTTGCTGGGTGGCTTGATTGTTTCTGGTTGTCCGTGTAAATCTAGGCAGCTATTTTCTGCCCGGTGGTGAAGCCTATCGCTTTGGATAACAAAGGGCAGGAGTGCAATAAAGAAAAAGGTGATTCGTCTGCTGCAGCTCCTTGGAAACAATTCGTTCCTTATTTTCTGCCCTTGGGCAGGCGTTGTGCTTTCCAGATAATGCAGCCTCTCCTGTGCCTGTCCACGCCGTGCATTTTGTCCTGCCCTTGCTTGAAAAGGCTCTCCTTGCCTTCCTCCCCTCTGCTGCAGTTGCCTTAATCTCTCGCTGCTGCTGCTGCTGCTGCTGGAAGAGGGATAAAGGGAGTGTTGTCGATCGGGTTGTTAAAAGCTTTTTCGCGGGCTGTAACGCGCGGGAAAGGGGGGCCGGGGGGGAGGATCAGTTTGCGGGGAAAATGGGAAACCAACATCACCTTCCCCTCCTACGGCGCAGCCCGGCCGCACGGCTCCCCGGGGATGCCCCTGCCCGCGGGTGTACCGTGTGTGCGCCCCCCGCGTGGGGCGGGGGACGACGACACCCCCCCACACACCGTCGGCGGCACTGGGGCAACCCCTGCCCCAGGGCTCCGCGCTCGTACCCGGCTCTCCCCGCTCCGGCACGGCACGGGGCTGGACGGACCGAGAAGACCCCGGAGCGGCTTCTCGCGTCCGGGCGAGAACAGGGCCCGGCCCCGAGCAGCAGAGCGGGCACCGCCGGTAGCTCGGAGGAGCGGGGCCGGCTCGGCTCGAGGCGTCAGAGCGAAAAGGGACGAGAACCGTCCCGGAGCGTCCGGGGGTTGGGGGGGTTGGCGGATGGTCCGGTGGCCGGGTTCGGCTCCGTGCCGGGCCGTGGGGCAGCCGGAGCCGCGCCAGAGCAGGTGAGGAGCCGCATGGCCGGGCGCGCTGTGGGTCGGCGGGTTTGGGCTGTGGGGTCTCCCGGTCCGCGGAGCCCCCGGGGGGGCGGCGGGGTGCGGGCAGCAGCGGCCCCGGGCCGAGCGCTGTCGTGGGTCGGTGGTTGGGTTTTGGGGCCGAGCCCGTGCCCGTCCCCGGGGAGTAGGGGCAGCCCCACCCGGCTCTCGACTGCTCCTCGTCGGGGTCGGGCGGCGGCGGCGGCGACCCCGGCGGGGGCTCCTGCGGTGCCGGGCGGGTCCCCCCTTGCCCGCGAGGCAGGCAGGGACCCCGGCTGCTGCCGCCGCGGTTTGCTGGAGGCGGGCCGGGCCCGGCCCCCTGTGGGGTTGGGGTGCGGGCCCGGCGCTGCCGGGGAAACGAGGCCTGCGAGAGCAGGAAGAAAGCGCTGCCGGGCCGGTGCTGGGCTGCCCCGCCGGGGTGCGGGGCCGGGCCCGCGCAGTTCAGTTCCCAAGGCCTCCCCGACAGTGCCCGCGTGGGCCGTGGGGGTGCAGGGCTGCGGGGTGGCTGCGCTCTCCGCGGCCCTGAGCGTTGCCCGTGGGGACTGCGGAGGGGGCCGGGACGCAGCCAGGTTCAGCTGGTTTGGTCCCTGAGCGTGGAGAGCACAGCTCTTCTGTTCCTGGGCCTTGAGAGCAGGCTCCTGTGGCTGACGCCGGGGCCCTGAAACAGATCGAGTCGTGCGTTTTGAGGGCCTGAGCGAGGGGACTAAGTGGTGTGGTTTTGGGCTGAGGAGCAGAGGTCAAGTGCTGCGCTTTTGGGACTTGAGAACAGGCTCAGCAGCTGGGCTTTTTGGCTCAGAACCGGTCCCAAAGTGAGCTGGTTTGGGGGCCAAAAGCAGAAGCCGGTTTGGCTGCTTGTGGGGGTGGCGTGGGGGCATCGGGGGCTGCAGGGGAAAGCAAGGGTTGGGCAGGGTACGAGGACCCTCCCCGGAGGTGGGGGTCCGGTCACATCGGACCCCGAAGTTCGGGAGGCCGGCATGCACCAGAGCGAACTCGCCACCTGAGGCGGGTCTCTGGAGGAAGGGTGCTTTTTGGATCCAGCGCAGCGCACCCTCTTTGGGTCCAGCTCTTCATTCTGCGCTGCTTAGAAGAGTTATTAACCAATTAATTAAACATACAAACTAAGTCACAACAGCTCTATCGGCTCCATCGTGGTTTGGAGCTCTGAATCGGTTTCATTTGGTGTCTAACACATTTTTTCCCCGAGGAGAGGCTACGTTTCAAGTTAATTAGTTTTCTCACAAGTGTGTCAGTCGATAAAATTGAGTTACGATTATTAAAACCACAAAGGTGACAGGAGTCTCACGGATCGGGTCTATTTCTGAAAATGTATTCATCCCATGCAAATGTCATCGGGATACAGATCATCTGCACTTCATGCTCTGACAAGACAAGATGCTGAGACAGGGATGAGCTCCAAAAGGACTACTGAAAAGAAAAAAAACCCACGCACTTCATGAAGTCATGGGGGGTTTTTTTGTTTGCATTTGGGGGGGCGGGGTGGCTTTAACAAAAGAGTGCAGTGTTGGCTGGCAGCAGCCTGCAGAGCATTTTTGCTGCCTGATCTCTCCTGTTCTTCTCTTCCACTCCTCTTTCAGGGCTGTAATTGTCATTTGGATAGTTTTAGAAGAGCAGTTAAGTTCCTCGCCTGTGTCTCAATGTGCTGGTAATACCAGGAAGGTGAATGCTTGAACCGGTCGGGCGGGTGGGAATAACTTGGCTGCAGGTAGAACTTCTGAGGGAAGACCAGCAAAACCAGGAAGCAAATAGCAAGTTCCCAAAAAATGTGCGGGTGTCAAACACATAAAAGTTTTATTGCCGAATGTTTTGTTTTTGGCAATATGTTCCAAATGCCTATTTTTGGTAAACATAACTTTTCAGGAGATTCAGGGTTGTGTGTGGCAAAACATGTCCCTCTGTTTTTGTGTCCTGCCGCACAAACGGCCGGCGGCAGGGCTCTCGTTCCCCGCTCTCGCTATTGCCACAGCAGGGCTGCGATATTTAGACCTAAGGGATGGGTTTAGGAATGGAAGGAGAGAGAACGCCTGTGTTCTGTAAGGGCTATGAATGCTGACCCTTTGCCTCCGTCTGCCGCTTTTCCTGTGCGGGTGATGAAGCCGTTTTACTTTCCTCTGTTGTTCCTGGTCTAAGTAGTTGCAAGGCTGTCGCCGCTGTGGGTGTGCAATTTGTGTTGCTGTGTTTCTGTGGAGTCCTAGCTACGGCTCGCTTCTAGTGTGGCCAAGCGTCAAGGTAGGGCTTTCAGCTTAAAGCTTCAGAAGCGCTGCGTGCCGAGATGGGTGTAGGTGAAACTGCTGTTGCGCCTGCAGCTGTGCTCGCAGGGATGCTGGGTGGCTCCGCATCAAACCGGCGAGGTGCGCGTGGACCTCCGTCGGGCTGCGCCCTGGGTGCGCGAGCGTGCCGTGTTTTTGCTGTTCCGGCTTGTATGTGCGAGGGCTTAACGTTTGATTTAATGCATTTCCTTTAACGGCAGGCTGTAGTTGGGCTCTAGATGGTATTCCTACGTGGGCGCAGGAGCTGTGGAATGGTTAAGCTGTTGCTGTGCCTCCAGGTGACTTGTTCAGTAACACTGTTTTTCCAGGTGCAGATGGATGAGTCGTGCAGGGCAACGGAGGAGAGCCCAGGGGAGCGCTGTAAGAAGGTGAGTCTGTGTGTAGTACTGGAGGGAAGATGTGACTGATGGCTATAGGGCTCCATTATGGGTTTTACTCTTTTTTTTTTTTTTTGTGATCTGAGGGCGCTAAGCGATGAGCCGAGCGTGATGTGGGCCCTGGAGGTGAGTCAGACAAGGTGACCGGTGCTTGGTGGGCTGGAGTAGGTGTTCTTTTTCAGGTTATTCAGGGTTTTTTCTCCTTCTCTTCACTTTCCCATCCCAATTTGGGGCCGATTCCCTCAAACGGGGACTTCCCCCTGTGGGGCTGCTTATGCAGCCTGGGAGCTGCTGCCTGGGCACAAAAATACCTCAAACCCCTTGACTCTGGGCCTGCAATGAGGGGTGAAAATACAGGAAGAATTCTGGTGGAAAGAAAACAACTTGGGGCTTCTGGGAAAGCCAACTCCAGCTGGATTTGTGCGGCTGGAAAGGAAAAAAAAAAGGGGGTGGGGGGAAGGAACAACAACCTAAAAGCACCCACCAACCATTCTCATGCACAAAACCGAAAGTGAAAATGACCATTTTTTGTAGGGCAAAAGCACAAAAAATCCCCACAGAACTCAGTAGTTTGGAAAAGCAACCCCAATTATTACATTATGTAAAGAAGGCGGGGGAAAAAAAAAGAAAACCAAACCAAAACCCGATCACAACCCTGATGCCACATGCCTACAAGCAGTTCCTGGGGCTTATTCTGCGGGGGTGGGAACCCAACCTTGTTCCCCAGGTTTGCTGTGCTGCTTCTCCTCCCTCGAGACACTTTGCTGTTTGGTGCAGAGGCAATGAATGGCGCTGCTGGGGCTGCGAGGGGGAAAGGTGCAGAGGAATAGAAGCTCTGTGGATGCAGCCAAGTTACGGTTTCTGGATGGTATTAATCGAGAAGAGTAATTCAGATAATGCTGCTGCCCAGCGACCAGAATTGGGTACTGAGCCCGGGAGCCGCGCACGCGCGGTGGCGTCCCTGTGATCCCCATTGCTCTCTCCGCAGGTAACAGCCCTGCGATGCTGCAGTGCCTGCGAGGTGATGCCGCCGTGCTCGTTGCTGCTTCCTGGTAAGGAAAGGCCTCCTCTGCTCTTGCTGCAGCGTGGTGGTGTGTCGGACACGATTCCCTGTGTCGGGTGAGGCCTAGGGCTGCCGGCGAGGTGAGCGAGCCCCTTTGGTGGGTGCAGGGGTATCTCCTTGTGTGCCTGTACTACTGGGGCTGGTGGGATGGGAAGCTTCAAATGACCCGCCGAGGCAGGCTTCTGGTATGCTAAAGGCGAGCGGGTGAGGGCAGCCCTAGGAGTTACCCGGGAGCTGATAGAAGGGAAGAGGGAAAGGAGGAGGAGGATGATGACCTTTTCCCCCTGCAGCTTCTGGGTGCAGAAGATGGCCGACTCCCCAGCTCACCAGAGCTCCCCCTCAGCCTCCCCTGGCCCCCCTTGCCCCGTGCGCCTGCCCCCAGCTCCGGCACCTCCCCATAAGCGTGCTGCATAGCCTTAGGCCGCCCCCAGGCCCTGTCGTGAAGGCAGCAAGCCGTCCCTCAAGCGCACTGGATTCCCCCTTGGTGCAGGGGCCCTTAGCAGTAGCGTGGGGAGGGAGCGGTGTGTCCAGAAGCCCCTGCGGAAGGAGAGGCTTTGGCCAGGGTCGATCGACGGTAATGACGGTCACTGTTTCTTCTTTCCCTCTCCCAGAGACCGTGCTGAGGACGTGGTTGTCTGTCCTTCCCCCGGGGATGCCGTTGCCTGTGGCCGTCTCAGGCTCGCGTGGCTTCTCTCTGCCCGTCCTCGCCGTCCTCGCAGCGCAGGGCCGAAAAGGGATAGACAAAGCCCTTCCCGGCTGCGGACAGGAGCTGCCTCAGCTGAAGCTGGAGACGCCAACGAAAGGTAAAGAAGAAGAAACTGAAGGTGCTCTGGCTGCCAGCTGCCTTCCTGCCGCAGGCAAGAGAGAGCCTGTCCATGCAGGTGGGGGAGGAAGGATCCCCCTTCATAGCCCGCAGCGGGCCAGGCCACCAACGTGCACCGTAGGGTCTGTACGCGTAACCCGGAGTTGGGTACGGGCGTGTAGTGCACGAGCGAGCTAGGCTACGTGCCTAGGAAGCCTCATCTGGTAAGAGCTGTAAGACACCCACGTATTCTCTTCAGGTGGAGGACGGCCTAGAGTCTGGAGCTGCAGAAGAGGCAGGGAGGAGAGGAGGGGAAAGAAGCATCTGAACGGCTAAATTGTGCCAGCAGCGCTGAGAGCGAGAGTCGCGGTGAGTCCTGGGCCACTGGGGCCCCGTTGCCTCTCTTGTGCGTCCTGGGCCCTCCCTGTCTCTCCCCCGGCCCCCTCTCTTTCCTTACCTGCTGCAAAATTTACTTTTTTTTTTGCGCCCCCCCCCCCCCCCGCACCTTCTTTCTCCATCTCGCTCTGAGTGTCTCCCTGCCTCCCCATCTTTTCAGTCCTCCCTCTCTCTGTCCTGTAGCCTGTGGCTCCTTTTTCTTTCTCCGCCTCTCTCTGCCTGGCTCTGGCTCCGTTTTTTTTTTTTTTTCCTCCTGCTCTGTCCTGTAGCCTGTCGGTGTTTTGTTGTTCTCTGGCTCTCTTGATCTGACTTCCTGTGTTACCGAAAAACGCGTTAAAATCGGAAACGACTCCTCAACACCAATTTAGTATTAAAGAGCAGGCATTCTTTATTCGCGGCGCCGGATGCACGGGGGATCGCTCCTCCTGGCGTGCGTACCTCACGCACCTTTCCCGTACAATTTGTAGATCAATGTTTTACGTATTCATACATATTCATTATTGTCCTGTCTGCTGATTGGTACAAACTTGCTCGTTCCGTATGTAAATCGCTGCGCAGGCTCGGTTGTCCTCTTCCGTTGTTCTCTTCTGTTACTTGGGTCGGTGGTGGTCTGTGAGTCGGTGGTCGCGATCTCCCCCTGCCGGAATTACCTTTTACCTTCTTGGCTCTTAATCTTGGCAGTCTTGGCTAGTTTTCTCAGTCCGCTAAGCGAAACCGCGTTTTGTCATCCTTTTCTGACAGAAGCACGTTGTCTGTTGTTCTGCTGACATTAACGATCGCCTAGGGACTAAAATGCAGATCGACAGATACGCTGATTGGTACGCTCCATGTTCCCGTAATGGAACACCGTCTCTGGTTGATTTCATCACTTTGGTTACATTTCCCCTGTTTGGAAGTTCTGAAATAATAATTTTCTCAATACTTCCATCCTAGATCAATAATATTCCACTATGTCAGTTTAGTGTTTGCTTCATGTTCTGAAATTTTTCACTTGATTGTGGTCTCCAGGGTGTATGCAGGTCCCATTTTCTACCCAAAATTTTATTAATTTGTTGAAGTACCTCTGCAAAAAAATGTGGTGCTCTATCAGAGGACATTCCCGTTGGCACTCTAAATCTTGGTATTATTTCCTTCAGCAACGTCTTAACTACTACTCTAGCTTTGTCGGTGCAGCACGAGAAAGCTGCTGGCCATCTAGAAAATTTGTCAATCAGCACTGACAAATACTGCTCTATCTATTTTGTCTGGGTAACTCAGAGAACTTAATTTGCTAATAATTTCCGGGAGAATTTTTTGTTTTGTTACTCCTAAAGGTTGTTTCCTTTGGTTCAGGGGATTATTTCTAGGACAGATTGGACACTTAGCTACTATGGGTTTAACTATTCTTGTCGTGCCTACACACGCTACAGATGTTTTTAAACTCAAAACCGTAGCGCCTACAGCCTAATGTGTTTGCTCATGGTTTTCTTTTGCAAGTTCTGTCATAACTTGTGGGGTGGTTGTTGTTATTACTTGTTTTTCTGGTGTTACCTACCATCTCTCTGTGTTTTGTGATGCTTCCAATTGTTCTGCTAATTGCTCATCCAATTTATTATATCTCGGTTTCAACTTTGGAATTCTGATCTGTTTTACTGGTACTAGTGCAAGGATACCTTGCTCTGCAGTCCTCTTTGCAGCTTTATCGGTCAGTCGTTTGCTTATGTTTACAGCCGTCTGGCCAAATTGATGAGCTTTGCAACGCTTTACCGCCACTTCTTTTGGTTTCTGCACGTCTTCCGGAAGTTGGAGAATTTCTTCTTTATGCTGTATTGATGATTCTTGGGCTGATGGCAGTCCTTTCTCCTTCCCAATAGCTCCATGATCGTGGATCACACCAAATGCACGTTTGGAATCAGTCTAGATATTTATCCTTTGTCCTTCTGCCATTCGCAGAGCTCGCTTCAATGCTACCAATGCTGCTTTCTGTGCTGAGGTGTTTGCAGGCAGCACCCCTGACTCCGTTCCCTCGGCGGCGATAACGACAGCATATCCGGCCATTCGCTTCTCTTCTCGCCCAGAGCTTCTTCCATCTGTAAACAACTCCAGATCAGGATTTTCCCAGAGGTTTGTGTCTCAGGTCTGGTCTGCTGGAATAGACTTGTTCAATAGTTAGCAAGCGATCGTGTTCTAAATTGTCCGTAAGGTTTTCTGTTGTTAAAAACATAGCAGGATTCAGTATAGCAGTAGTCTTCGATTCCACATCGTCTTGTTCTAACAGAACAACTTGATATTTCAACATTCTGCTAAGGGATAGCCAACGACCCCCCTTTTGTTCTAAAACAGTCACCGCTATGTGCGGGACATATACTGTCATCTTCTGTCCCATTGTTAACTTTGGGGCTTCCCGGATCGGCAGCGCTGTTGTTGCTACTGCCCGTAAACACCTAGGCCATCTTTTACTCGCGTGGTCAGGTTGTTTGGAGAAGTAGCCCACAGGTCTCTTCCAGGTTCCCAGTCGCTGTGTCAGCACTCCAAGGGCTAAATGTTGTCTTTCGTGGACAAACAACTCAAAAGGTTTAGCGAAATCAGGTAGGCCTAATGCAGGGGCCATCATCGAGGCTCTTTTCAGTTCTTTGAATGCCGTTTGGCATCCGGGCGTCCAGGTTAAATATTTATCCTTTTGAGTCTTTCAATGCCTCAAATAATGGTTTTACATACAGTCTATAGTTCAGAATCCAGAGCTGATGCTATTTCATTGTTTTCAGAAAAGCTCTCAGTTCCTTCGGGCTGCTAGGTTCGGGAATTTGACAAATAGTTTCTTTCTTTTCACTTTCTAATTGTCTTTGTCTTTGAGATATTTCAAATCCTAAATAAATGGCTGCTTCTTTTCCTATTTGGGTTTTGTTTCTGGAAACTCCGCATCTTCCTTGGCCCAGAAAATTTAAAAATTTCAAAACATTTTTCTTTACTTTGTGCCGCTATCAGAATGTCATCCGCATTCTGTAACAAGATGCCTCTCCCTGGGTTCTGTTTTTTCTATATCTCTAATTTTTTTTTGCCAGCTGAGTCTCAAGTATCGTAGGACTATTTTTAAATCCTTGTGGAAGTACGGTCCATGGTAGCTGTGTCTTTCATTCTGTGGTGGGGCTTTCCCATTCCAAAGCAAATAGGCTTTGACTTTTTATGCCTGGAGGTATGCAAAAGAAGGCGTCCTTCAAATCTAGTACAGTAAACCATTTATGCTCCTCCTTTAAAAGAGGTCAGTAAAGTGTATGGATTAGCTACTACCGGATGTATATCTTGGACCACCTGATTTATAGCCCTTAAATCGTGAACTAGCTAATACTCTTTGCCTCTAGATTTCTTTACTGGCGACACAGGAGTACTATATTCTGATTCACATTCCACTAAAAGCTCATATTCTGAAAAATTTTATAATTAACTTCTGTAATCCTTTTCGAGCCTCTCGCTTAATAGCGTATTGTTTTTGTCTTACGGGCTTGGCTCCAGGCTTTAAGGTTACTTTTACCGGCTCTGCCCACTTAGATCGCTCCGGAGCTCCGCTCGCTCAAACCAAAGGAATTACTACGTTTTCCACTTCCTCGGGAACCCGTTCCTCCCTGGAGGAATCCTGTAACATAAACGCTCTCGCCTCTGTGGCTTTTGATTCTGGTATTAGTGATTTAATCTCTCCATCTTTAAAAGTTACTTGAGCATCTAATTGACCTAATAGATCTCGTCATAACAGAGGCAGTGGACATTCAGGCATATGCAGAAACTGGTGAGTTGCCCATTGCTTCTCCAATTTAAACTTTAATGGCTCTGAGAGGGGCTAATTTTTCTTTGCCCTGTTGCGCTAGCAACATCTACTGATTTATGATCAAATTTCTCTTCACGTGTATTCAATACCAAATAAGTGGCTCCCGTATCTACCAAAAATTCTATTTCTTCATTCCGTAGCTTCAGTGTAACCAGGTGTTCAGCTAGGGTTGATTCCCCTGGTCTCCTTCATGCCAAGCTACTTCAAGCATTTAACCCAGATCTCTGGATTCAGGTTGTTCTAGTTTCTGAAGGTTGTTTTCTCTCCCCCCGCCCCCATCTGGGGCTGATTGTCTTATGAATATAGAGACCAGCTGAATTGCTTTTTCTGGTTTTTCTGGGTTCAAATGAGTATATTTTCTGGTGGTCACCTTCAGTCTTTCCATAAAGGCTGAAGGGGACTCACTTAATTCTTGTCTCACTTCATAAATTTTGACCAATTTATTGCTTTTGGCATTGCTTGTCTTACTCCAAATAAAATCTCTCTCTGACATCTAGTCAACATTCCCCTGGGTCCTGGCTGATTAGGGTCCCACTCGGGATTTGTAGATGGAAAATTCTTATTCATTGTTCTCTGTAAATTCCCGTTAGCATGTGCTCCCTGCACCTGCCTTCTGGCTGTATTCCATACTATTTTCTTGTCAGTTTCATCAAGCGAAGTATCCAGTATCACAAGTAGAGCAACACTCTTTCAAGTTCTCACCACGTTTTCCTCTTTTCAGAAACATTGCCGTAGAATCTTGTGGACATACCTCACGCTGTTTCTGCTGCTCGGGATGATTCCACGGTGTAAAGAACAAATCAACATATGCCACTTCTTCCCATTTGCCTTCCCTTTTTACAAAACAACATTAATTGCAAGATGGTACGATATTGCAATGTCTCGTGTTCTGGCCATTTGTGCCCACCTTCCAATTGATACGTTGGCCACCAATGATTGCAATATTCAATTAATGGTTTCCGAGTTAGTGGGTCACCGCCCCCGACGTCTTTCCAGTGCTTCAAAATACATCGCAAAGGTGTTCTCTGTGGGATAGGTTTCCTACTCAGTAATGCTCCCGTCTCCCAGTCGACTAGTAGTTGTGATAGTGCACTATCACAAATACTAGTCAGAGGGACTCCAACCCCCGTTAGAGGTCTCACTGGAAATCTGCCACTGGGATCTGTAGCCCCCTGCCAGATATCCCTGGAGACTTCAACCCCCTGTTGAAGACTCCCCTACCCTCGGGTCCCGCTCCACAGGCTTTCGCCTAGCAGAGACTTACCAACCGAGGCACCTCTTGGCCCCGACCCTGCGTGGCTTTCGCCGCGCCTTACGGGCAGGCCTGTGGGACTCAAACCCGCTATCCTATCCTATGTGGGAAACTAACCCCACGTATTATTCTACCTAAGTTTCTTCTTCAAAGAATGCCTTGTTTACCTCAATCCAGGGGATCTTGCTCAGAATTCTCTGGCCCGGGGATCGGAAGCTCTCCCGGAGAATTCCTCGGGGCCGGCTGCAGGTCCCACGATCCCACGGATCCGTCGAGATTCAAAAGCAGGTTCCCACCTGGGGTGCCAAAACTGTTACCGAAAAACGCGTTAAAATCGGAAACGACTCCTCAACACCAATTTAGTATTAAAGAGCAGGCATTCTATATTCACGGCGCCGGATGCACGGGGGATCGCTCCTCCTGGCGTGCGTACCTCACGCACCTTTCCTGTACAATTTGTAGATGAAAATTTTACATACTCATACATAGTCGTTATTGTCTTGTCTAGCGATGGGTACAAACTTGCTCGTTCCGTATGTCAATCACTGCGCAGGCTCGGTTGTCCTCTTCCGTTGTTCTCTTCTGAGTAGGTGGTGTTACTTGGGTCGGTGGTGGTCTGTGAGTCGGTGGTCGCGATCTCCCCCTGCCGGAATTACCTTTTAGCTTCTCGGCTCTTACTCTTGGCAGTCTTGGCTAGTTTTCTCAGTCCGCTAAGCGAAACCGCGTTTTGTCATCCTTTTCTTACAGAAGCATGTTGTCTGTTGTTCTGCTGACATTAACGATCGCCTAGGCACTAAAATGCAGATCGACAGGTGCGCTGATTGGTACGCTCCATGTTCCCGTAATGGAACACCGTCTCTGGTTGGTTGATTTCATCGCTTTGGTTACGCCTGTTCCTGTTGTTCAGTTTCTTCTTTTTTGGCTTTGTGTGATTCTCTCTGTGATTCTGTTTTTCTCTGCCTCGCTTTTCCCAGCTCCCCGTCCCTCACTTTTAATGCCCGTTATCCTTCACCAGCACACTCTCCCTTGGTTCCCATCCTCGTTTCTGAATTCCTCCTGCTTTGCCACGTAGCCCGTGACTTTTTTCTTAATCTCTCTCTGTCTGCCTCAACGCTCCCCCCGTGCTTTTTAATTCGTCTTCTCTGCTCTGTACCCTGCTACTGTTCTTGCCTTTCTGAGTTCTTCTCTGTCCAGCTCCCTTTCCCTATTCATGAATTCCTGTTCTTCCTGCAGCCACCGCTGTTCCCTGTGACCTCCATCTCTCTCTGTCCAGCTCCCTGTCCCTAGGTTTTAATTCCTGCCTCTGCCCGCTGTAGCCTGTCTAGATGTTTCTCTCGGCCTCTCTCTCTGTCCGGCTCCCTCTCTCTGTGTTCTAATTCCACGTTCTCTGTCACGTGGACCCGTGCTATTTGTTTGTCCTCATCTCTCTCTGTCCAGCTCCTTGCTGCGACGTTTTATTTCCTCATTTCCTCCCTCTCTGTCTTTGTAGCCCATTGCTGTTGGTTTGTTGTTTTTTTTTTTTTTCACTTGTTTCTTCATGTGTCTCTGTCTGCCTCCCAGTCCCTGATCTTTAATTCCTCCTTCCCTGTAGGCCGCTGTTCCTTTTTTCCATTCTACATTGTGTTCTCTTTGGTCTCGTGTTCTTATTCATTGATTCCCTCCTCGCTGCCCTGTGGCTTGTCCCCATTTTATTGTTGCTTCTCTCTCCCTCTCTCTGGCTTCTTGCCCCTGTTTTTAAAATTCCTCCCTCTCTTCTCTCTTCCCTGTAGGCCGTGTGATCTTTAGCCTTTCTCCATGTCTTTCTGCCCATCTCTCTGTGTCTATTCATTCATTCTTCCCTCTCTGCCCTGTAGCCTGTAGCTTCTGTCCTTTCTCCATCTTGCTGTCCCTGGCTCCCCCGTGACCCTATGCTAGAATTGTTTCTCTCTTCTCTCCGTACGCATTGCGATTCCTTTTGCTCTCTGTCTCCCTTTGGTTTTTTTTCTTTTTTTTTTTTCTGGCTCCCTGTCCCTAATTCTTAATTCTCTGCCTTCTCGTGCCCCATGGTTTGTTCTGTGGGGTTCTCTCGCGGTTCCCTCGCAGTTCCCTCCAGTCCATACTGGGCTATATTGGTCTAGTCCATACTGGGCTATATTGGTCTGTCCCGGCTTCCTCCCACTTCTTTCCCAGTGCCTCACAGTAGGTCCCGGTTCCGTCCATGGGATGAACTGTGAGGGAACCGTGAGGGAACCGTGAGGGAACTGTGAGGAGGGGGGCGGCCCCCCGGGCCCCAGCCCCCCCCCCCGCCTGGGGCCAGGGTGCCGCGGCTGCCGGCCCCTTCCTCCTCTGCCCGCTCCCGTCGCAGACGGCTCGGTATGTGTCACGAGCGGCAGCCGCGTTCAGCAGCTCTCGGAGGGCGCGCGGCTGTGCCCGGCCGTGACCGGGGCCCGCAGGGGTTTTCCCGCTCGCCCCGAGAAGGCGCTGGCCCCGAGCCGGCGCGTCCCGCCCCGCCCGGCCCTCGGCGCCCTCGCGAGCTGAGCGCGGCCCGGCCAGCAGGGGGCGCTGGCGCTCACCGGCTGGGCGCGGTGGCGGGGCCGGTGGGGGCCGTTCCTTCCGGCCGCCCTTTAAGGGCCGCCCCGCGGGGCTCGGGCTTCCGGTGGCGCGTGCGCGGCGCGGCGGAGCGGGGGCGGGAGCGGTGCGTGTGGAGGCCGAAGGGCCGGTGCGTGTGGCGGCCGGGTCGCGAGGCGTCCCTGTGCGGTGCCGGGGCCCCTCTGCGGCCCGGCGTGGGAAGCCCGCGGCCGGCGGAGCCTGCTCGGAGCTGGGCGGGGAGCGCCGCGGCGGTCCGGCCGCCGGCAGCCATCCCCTGCGGTGGCCGGCAGCCCCTCGGGACGCCTGGAGGCCTGGCGGTGCCCGAGCCTCGCCTGCGGCAGCCGCCTGAGAGAGCAGCGCGGCCGTGTCCGGGGGCCGGAGAGCGCTGGTGGGTGAGTTTGGGCAGCGGGGGGCGGGTGTGTGTCTCCGGGCGGGGCCGGGGGGCTCCGTGCCCCGCAGAGGAGCCCCGGTCGGGCATCGTTCGCTTCCGAACAATGCAGGTCTGTCCCTGGTTATTTTCTGTGTACAGTGTTTCGGGCCACCTGAAAGCCTTTGGCCGGGTAGGTTTGGTGCGGGGCGATGGCAGGTGTGGACCCTGAAAGATCTCGGGTGGGGGGCGTGGGAGGTATTTCTTGCCTTAAAACTCTGAGCCCACCTCGTGTGTCATGTCGTGTTATCATGTCGTGAGTCTCATGACTGTGGCAAATGGCTGAGTCGGGCGTTTTCTGATAACTAACTTCTGAACGTGTGCGTGTGTAGGCACGGGGAGATTTGTGCAGGGTGACGGAGCCCCTTGTGCTTCTGTGCTAATGTCTACCTGTTCTAGACCTCCAGTGTTGGAAAGCCTTTGTTTAGTGCCTAGTTGTGGCTGCGTAACTGCTGTTGCGCCTGCAGCTGTGCTCGCAGGGATGCTGGGTGGCTCCGCATCAAACCGGCCGCCGGGCGGCCGGGTTGTGCCGCAGAGCATGCCGGGAGCTGTAGTCCTTGCGGCTGCCGGGCGGCCGGGTTGTGGCGCAGAGCGTGCCGGGAGCTGTATGCCTGGCGCAGTGGCTGCCGGCCCTGTCACGTGGTTCGCCGGGCGTGGCGGGAGGCGCGGTCTTCCGGCGCTCGGGTGCCGGGCGGCCGTGGCGCGTACGGTACGCGAGGTGTATTTTTGGGGTTGGATTCGTGTTGATTACTGGGGGCTTGCGGGTGCGGCCGCTTCCCGAGAAGCGGTGAGTTCCCCGGGAGCTGACAGAAGGGAAGAGGGAAAGGAGGAGGACGATGACCTTTTCCCTGTGCCCAGGGCGCAGATGATGGCCGCCTCCCCGGCCCACCGGAGGTCCCGCTCAGCCTCCCCTGGCCCCCCTTGCCCCGTGCGCCTGCCCCCAGCTCCGGCACCTCCCTATAAGCGTGCTGCATAGCCTTAGGCCGCCCCCAGGCCCTGTCGTGAAGGCAGCAAGCCGTCCCTCAAGCGCACTGGATTCCCCCTTGGCGCAGGGGCCCTTAGCAGTAGCGTGGGGAGGGAGCGGTGTGTCCAGAAGCCCCTGCGGAAGGAGAGGCTTTGGCCAGGGTCGATCGACGGTAATGACGGTCGCTGTTTCTTCTTTCCCTCTCCCAGAGACCGTGCTGAGGACGTGGTTGTCTGTCCTTCCCCCGGGGATGCCGTTGCCTGCGGCCGTCTCAGGCTCGCGTGGCTTCTCTCTGCCCGTCCTCGCAGCGCAGGGCCGAAAAGGGATAGACAAAACCCTTCCCGGCTGCGGACAGGAGCTGCCTCGGCTGAAGCTGGAGACGCCAACGAAAGGTAAAGAAGAAGAAACTGAAGGTGCTCTGGCTGCCAGCTGCCTTCCTGCCGCAGGCAAGAGAGAGCCTGTCCATGCAGGTGGGGGAGGAAGGATCCCCCTTCATAGCCCGCAGCGGGCCAGGCCACCAACGTGCACCGTAGGGTCTGTACGCGTAACCCGGAGTTGGGTACGGGCGTGTAGTGCACGAGCGAGCTAGGCTACGTGCCTAGGAAGCCTCATCTGGTAAGAGCTGTAAGACACCCACGTATTCTCTTCAGGTGGAGGATGGCCTAGAGTCTGGAGCTGCAGAAGAGGCAGGGAGGAGAGGAGGGGAAAGAAGCATCTGAACGGCTAAATTGTGCCAGCAGCGCTGAGAGCGAGAGTCGCGGTGAGTCCTGGGCCACTGGGGCCCCGTTGCCTCTCTTGTACGTCCTGGGCCCTCCCTGTCTCTCCCCCGGCCCCCTCTCTTTCCTTACCTGCTGCAAAATTATTTTTTTTTGCGCCCCCCCCGCACCTTCTTTCTCCGTCTCGCTCTGAGTGTCTCCCTGCCTCCCCGTCTTTTCAGTCCTCCCTCTCTCTGTCCTGTAGCCTGTGGCTCCTTTTTCTTTCTCCGCCTCTCTCTGCCTGGCTCTGGCTCCGTTTTTTTTTTTTTTTTTATTCCTCCTGCTCTGTCCTGTAGCCTGTCGGTGTTTTGTTGTTCTCTGGCTCTCTTGATCTGACTCCCTGTGTTACCGAAAAACGCGTTAAAATCGGAAACGACTCCTCAACACCAATTTAGTATTAAAGAGCAGGCATTCTTTATTCGCGGCGCCGGATGCACGGGGGATCGCTCCTCCTGGCGTGCGTACCTCACGCACCTTTCCCGTACAATTTATAGATGAAAATTTCACATACTCATACATAGTCATTATTGTCTTGTCTAGTGATGGGTACAAACTTGCTCGTTCCCTATGTCAGTCACTGCGCAGGCTCGGTTGTCCTCCCAGTACAGTGCGGGGAACGGGGACGTACAGTGCGGGGAACGGGGACGTACAGTGCGGGGAACGGGGACGTACCAGGATCTACTGGGTTGTACTGGGAGGGAACTGGGACGTACTGGGAGGCTCTACAATGTCCTGGGATGTCCTGGGATGTAGTGTGGAGGAACTAGGATGTACAGGCTTGTACTGGGTTGTACCGGGTGGAACTGGCAGGAATTTGGGATGTACCAGGATGTACTGGGATGTACTGGGAGGTAACTGTTATGTACTGGGAAGGAACTGGTAGGGAACTGGGATGTACTGGTATGTACTGGGAGGGAAGTGTTATGTACTGAGGGTAACTGGGACGTACTGGGATGTGCTGGGAGGGAACTGTGAAGTACTGGGATGTACTTAGAGGGAACTGGGATGTACTGGGAGGGAACTGGGATGTACTGGGAGGAAAGTGTTGGGAATTGGGATTTACTGGGAGGGAACTGGGATGGACTGGGAGGGAACTGGGATGTAGTGGGACATACTGGGAGGGAACTGGGATGTACTGGGGTGTACTGGGAGGGGACTGTTATGTACCAAGGGGGAACTGGGATGTACTGGGAGTGAACTGTGAAGTACTGGGATGTACTTAGAGGGAAGTGGGAGGGAACTTGGATGTAGTGGGAGAGAACTGGGATTTACTTGGAGGAAAGTGGCATGTACTGGGATGTACTGGAATGGAACTGGGAGTGAACTGTGTGTGAACTGTGAGGGAACTGGGATGTACTGTGAGGGAACTGGGATGTACTGGGATGTACTGGGAGGGACTGGGAGGGATCTGGGATGTACTGGGCTGCACTGGTAGGGAACTGGGATGTACTGGGAGGAATCTGGAATGTCCCAGTTGACACCCACTTCCCTCCCAGTGCCTCCCAGTATATCCCAGTTTCCTCCCAGTATATCCCAGTTTCCTCCCAGTATATCCCAGTTTCCTCCCAGTATATCCCAGTTTCCTCCCAGTACATCCCAGTAAATCCCAGCTCGCTGCCAGTACATGCCAATACATCGCTGTACATTCCAGTTCTGTTCCTGTCCATCCCAATACATCCCCGTTCCATGCCAGTACATCCCAGTTTCCTACCAGTTCATCCCCGTACATCCCAATTCCCTCCCGGTTCACTACCACTTCTTTCCCAGTGCCTCCCAATACATCCCAGTTCCGTCCCATTACATCCCAGTACATCCCAGTTCCCTCCCAGTACGTCCCAGGTCCCTCCCAGTACTGGGAGGGAACTGGGATGTACTGGGAGGCACTACAATGTGCGGGGATGCCCTGGGATGTACTGTGGAGGAACTAGGATGTACAGGCTTGTACTCGGTTGTACCGGGTGGAACTGGCAGGGATTTGGGATGTACCAGGATCTACTGGGATGTACTGGGATGTACTGGGAGGTAACTGTTGTGTACTGGGAGTGAACTGGGAGAGAACTGGGATGTACTGGTAGGGAACTGGGATGTACTGTGAGGACACTGGGATGTACTGGTATGTACTGGGAGGGAAGTGTTATGTACTGAGGGGAACTGGGACGTACTGGGACGTGCTGGGAGGGAACTATGAAGTATTGGGATGTACTTAGAGGGAACTGGGATGTACTGGGAGGGAACTGGGAGTGAACTGGGAGGGAACTGTGAAGTACTGGGATGTACTTAGAGGGAACTGGGATGTACTGGGAGGGAACTGGGATGTACTGGGTGGAAAGTGTTGGGAATTGGGATTTACTGGGAGGGAACTGGGATGGACTGGGAGGGAACTGGGATGTAGTGGGACATACTGGGAGGGAACTGGGATGAACTGGGGTGTATTGGGAGGGAACTGTTATGTACCGAGGGGGAACTGGGATGTACTGGGAGTGAACTGTGAAGTACTGGGATGTACTTAGAGGGAAGTGGGAGGGAACTTGGATGTAGTGGGAGGGAACTGGGGTTTACTTGGAGGAAAGTGGCATGTACTGGGATGTACTGGAATGGAACTGGGAGTGAACTGTGTGTGAACTGTGAGGGAACTGGGATGTACTGTGAGGGAACTGGGATGTACTGGGATGTACTGGGACGGACTGGGAGGGAACTGGGATGTACTGGGAGGGATCTGGGATGTACTGGGATGCACTGGTAGGGAACTGGGATGTACTGGGAGGAAACTGGAATGTCCCAGTTGACACCCACTTCCCTCCCAGTGCCTCCCAGTATATCCCAGTTTCCTCCCAGTACATCCCAGTAAATCCCAGCTCGCTCCCAGTACATCCCAGTACATCGCAGTACATTCCAGTTCTGTTCCTGTACATCCCAATACATCCCCGTTCGATGCCAGTACATCCCAGTTTCCTACCAGTTCATCCCCGTACATCCCAATTCCCTCCCGGTTCACTACCACTTCTTTCCCAGTTCGGTCCATTACATCCCAGTTCCGTCCCATTACATCCCAGTACATCCCAGTTCCCTCCCAGTACGTCCCAGTTCCCTCCCAGTACGTCCCAGTTCCCTCCCAGTACATCCCAGGTCCCTCCCAGTACTGGGAGGGAACTGGGATGTACTGGGAGGCACTACAATGTGCGGGGATGCCCTGGGATGTTCTGTGGAGGAACTCGGATGTACAGGCTTGTACTGGGTTGTACCGGGTGGAACTGGCAGGGATTTGGGATGTACCAGGATCTACTGGGATGTACTGGGAGGTAACTGGGAGGGAACTGGGACGTACTGGTAGGGAACTGGGATGTACTGGGAGGCACTACAATGTGCGGGGATGCCCTGGGATGTACCGTGGAGGAACTAGGATGTACAGGCTTGTACTGGGTTGTACCGGGTGGAACTGGCAGGAATTTGAAATGTCCTAGGATCTACTGGGATGTACTGGGAGGGAACTGGGACGTACTGTGAGGACACTGGGATGTACTGGTATGTACTGGGAGGGAAGTGTTATGTACTGAGGGGAACTGGGACGTACTGGGATGTACTGGGAGGGAACTGTGAAGTACTGGGATGTACTGGGAGTGAACTGGGAAGGAACTGGTATGTAGTAGGATGTACTGGGTGGGAACTGGGATGTACTGGGAGGGAACTGGTATGTACTGGGAGGGAACTGGGATGTACTGGGATGTAGTGGGAGGGAACTGGGAGGGAACTGGGATGTAGTGGGAGGGAACTGGTATGTACTGGGAGGGAACTGGGATGTACTGGGACATACTGGCAGGGAACTGGGATGTACTGGGAGGGGATTGGGACGGACTGAGAGGGAACTGGGATGTACTGGGCTGCACTGGTAGGGAACTGGGATGTACTGGGAGGAAACTGGAATGTCCCAGTTGACACCCACTTCCCTCCCAATGCCTCCCAGTATATCCCAGTTTCCTCCCAGTATATCCCAGTTTCCTCCCAGTACATCCCAGTAAATCCCAGCTCGCTGCCAGTACATGCCAATACATCGCTGTACATTCCAGTTCTGTTCCTGTACATCCCAATACATCCCCGTTCCATGCCAGTACATCCCAGTTCCCTACCAGTTCATCCCCGTACATCCCAATTCCCTCCCGGTTCACTACCACTTCTTTCCCAGTTCCGTCCCATTACATCCCAGCACATCCCAGTTCCCTCCCAGTACATCCCAGGTCCCTCCCAGTACATCCCAGGTCCCTCCCAGTACTGGGAGGGAACTGGGATGTACTGGGAGGCACTACAATGTGCGGGGATGCCCTGGGATGTACTGTGGAGGAACTAGGATGTACAGGCTTGTACTGGGTTGTACCGGGTGGAACTGGCAGGGATTTGGGATGTACCAGGATCTACTGGGATGTACTGGGAGGTAACTGTTATGTACTGGGAAGGAACAGGGAGGGAACTGGGATGTACTGGTAGGGAACTGGGATGTACTGTGAGGGAACTGGGACGTACTGTGAGGACACTGGGATGTACTGGTATGTACTGGGAGGGAAGTGTTATGTACTGAGGGGAACTGGGACGTACTGGGATGTACTGGGAGGGAACTGTGAAGTACTGGGATGTACTGGGAGTGAACTGGGAGGGAAGTGGTATGTAGTAGGATGTACTGGGTGGGAACTGGGATGTACCAGGATGTACTGGGAGGGAACTGGTATGTACTGGGAGGGAACTGGGATGTACTGGGATGTACTGGGAGGGAACTGGGATGTACTGGGAGGGGATTGGGACGGACTGGGAGGGAACTGGGATGTACTGGGCTGCACTGGTAGGGAACTGGGATGTACTGGGAGGAAACTGGAATGTCCCAGTTGACACCCACTTCCCTCCCAGTTTCCTCCCAGTATATCCCAGTTTCCTCCCAGTATATCCCAGTTTCCTCCCAGTACATCCCAGTAAATCCCAGTTCGCTCCCAGTACATCCCAGTACATCGCAGTACATTCCAGTTCCGTTCCTGTACATCCCAATACATCCCCGTTCCATGCCAGTACATCCCAGTTTCCTACCAGTTCATCCCCGTACATCCCAATTCCCTCCCGGTTCACTACCACTTCTTTCCCAGTGCCTCCCAATACATCCCAGTTCCGTCCCATTACATCCCAGTACATCCCAGTTCCCTCCCAGTACGTCCCAGTTCCCTCCCAGTACATCCCAGGTCCCTCCCAGTACATCCCAGGGACCTGGGATGTACTGGGAGGCACTACAATGTGCGGGGATGCCCTGGGATGTACTGTGGAGGAACTAGGATGTACAGGCTTGTACTGGGTTGTACCGGGTGGAACTGGCATGGATTTGGGATGTACCAGGATCTACTGGGATGTACTGGGAGGTAACTGTTATGTACTGGGAGTGAACTGGGAGGGAACTGGGACGTACTGGTAGGGAACTGGGATGTACTGTGAGGGAACTGGGACGTACTGTGAGGACACTGGGATGTACTGTTATGTACTGGGAGGGAAGTGTTATGTACTGAGGGGAACTGGTGCGTACTGGGATGTACTGGGATGGAACTGTGAAGTACTGGGATGTACTGGGAGTGAACTGGGAGGGAAGTGGTATGTAGTAGGATGTACTGGGTGGGAACTGGGATGTACCAGGATGTACTGGGATGTACTGGGAGGGAACTGGTATGTACTGGGAGGGAACTGGGATGTAGTGGGAGGGAACTGGGAGGGAACTGGGATGTACTGGGAGGGAACTGGTATGTACTGGGAGGGAACTGGGATGTACTGGGACATACTGGCAGGGAACTGGGATGTACTGGGAGGGGATTGGGATGTACTGGGAGGGAACTTGGATGTATTGGTAGGGAAGTGTTATGTACCAAGGGGGAACTGGGACGTACTGGGATGTAGTGGGAGTGAACTGTGAAGTACTGGGATGTACTGGGAGGGAACTGGGATGTACTGGGAGGGAACTTTAAAGTACTGGGATGTACTTAGATGAAACTGGGAGGCAACTGGCATGTACTGGGATGTACTGGAATGGAACTGGGAGTGAACTGTGTGTGAACTGTGAGGGAACTGGGATGTACTGTGAGGGAACTGGGATGTACTGGGAGGGGATTGGGACGGACTGAGAGGGAACTGGGATGTACTGGGCTGCACTGGTAGGGAACTGGGATGTACTGGGAGGAAACTGGAATGTCCCAGTTGACACCCACTTCCCTCCCAGTTTCCTCCCAGTATATCCCAGTTTCCTCCCAGTATATCCCAGTTTCCTCCCAGTACATCCCAGTAAATCCCAGTTCGCTCCCAGTACATCCCAATACATCGTCGTACATTCCAGTTCCGTTCCTGTCCATCCCAATACATCCCCGTTCCATGCCAGTACATCCCAGTTTCCTACCAGTTCATCCCCGTACATCCCAATTCCCTCCCGGTTCACTACCACTTCTTTCCCAGTTCCGTCCCATTACATCCCAGTTCCGTCCCATTACATCCCAGTACATCCCAGTTCCCTCCCAGTACATCCCAGTTCCCTCCCAGTACATCCCAGTTCCCTCCCAGTACTGGGTGGGAACTGGGACGTACTGTGAGAACACTGGGATGTACTGGTATGTACTGGGAGGGAAGTGTTATGTACTGAGGGGAACTGGGACGTACTGGGATGTACTGGGAGTGAACTGGGAGGGAACTGGTATGTAGTAGGATGTACTGGGTGGGAACTGGGATGTACCAGGATGTACTGGGATGTACTGGGAGGGAACTGGTATGTACTGGGAGGGAACTGGGATGTACTGGGATGTAGTGGGAGGGAACTGGGAGGGAACTGGGATGTACTGGGAGGGAACTGGTATGTACTGGGAGGGAACTGGGATGTACTGGGACATACTGGCAGGGAACTGGGATGTACTGGGAGGGGATTGGGACGGACTGGGAGGGAACTGGGATGTACTGGGCTGCACTGGTAGGGAACTGGGATGTACTGGGAGGAAACTGGAATGTCCCAGTTGACACCCACTTCCCTCCCACTGCCTCCCAGTATATCCCAGTTTCCTCCCAGTATATCCCAGTTTCCTCCCAGTACATCCCAGTAAATCCCAGTTCGCTCCCAGTACATCGCAGTACATTCCAGTTCCGTTCCTGTACATCCCAATACATCCCCGTTCCATGCCAGTACATCCCAGTTTCCTACCAGTTCATCCCCGTACATCCCAATTCCCTCCCGGTTCACTACCACTTCTTTCCCAGTTCCGTCCCATTACATCCCAGTTCCGTCCCATTACATCCCAGTACATCCCAGTTCCCTCCCAGTACATCCCAGGTCCCTCCCAGTACTGGGAGGGAACTGGGATGTACTGGGAGGCACTACAATGTGCGGGGATGCCCTGGGATGTACTGTGGAGGAACTAGGATGTACAGGCTTGTACTGGGTTGTACCGGGTGGAACTGGCAGGGATTTGGGATGTACCAGGATCTACTGGGATGTACTGGGAGGTAACTGTTATGTACTGGGAAGGAACAGGGAGGTAACTGGGATGTACTGGTAGGGAACTGGGATGTACTGTGAGGGAACTGGGACGTACTGTGAGGACACTGGGATGTACTGGTATGTACTGGGAGGGAAGTGTTATGTACTGAGGGGAACTGGGACGTACTGGGATGTACTGGGAGGGAACTGTGAAGTACTGGGATGTACTGGGAGTGAACTGGGAGGGAACTGGTATGTAGTAGGATGTACTGGGTGGGAACTGGGATGTACCAGGATGTACTGGGATGTAGTGGGAGGGAACTGGTATGTAGTGGGAGGGAACTGGGATGTACTGGGATGTAGTGGGAGGGAACTGGGAGGGAACTGGTATGTACTGGGAGGGAACTGGTATGTACTGGGAGGGAACTGGGATGTACTGGGACATACTGGCAGGGAACTGGGATGTACTGGGAGGGGATTGGGACGGACTGGGAGGGAACTGGGATGTACTGGGCTGCACTGGTAGGGAACTGGGATGTACTGGGAGGAAACTGGAATGTCCCAGTTGACACCCACTTCCCTCCCAATGCCTCCCAGTATATCCCAGTTTCCTCCCAGTATATCCCAGTTTCCTCCCAGTACATCCCAGTAAATCCCAGCTCGCTGCCAGTACATCCCAGTACATTGCTGTACATTCCAGTTCTGTTCCTGTACATCCCAATACATCCCCGTTCCATGCCAGTACATCCCAGTTCCCTACCAGTTCATCCCCGTACATCCCAATTCCCTCCCGGTTCACTACCACTTCTTTCCCAGTTCGGTCCATTACATCCCAGTTCCGTCCCATTACATCCCAGTACATCCCAGTTCCCTCCCAGTACATCCCAGGTCCCTCCCAGTACATCCCAGGTCCCTCCCAGTACTGGGAGGGAACTGGGATGTACTGGGAGGCACTACAATGTGCGGGGATGCCCTGGGATGTACTGTGGAGGAACTAGGATGTACAGGCTTGTACTGGGTTGTACCGGGTGGAACTGGCAGGGATTTGGGATGTACCAGGATGTACTGGGATGTACTGGGAGGTAACTGTTATGTACTGGGAAGGAACAGGGAGGGAACTGGGATGTACTGGGAGGGAACTGGGATGTACTGGGAGGGAACTGGGACGTACCGTGAGGACACTGGGATGTACTGGTATGTACTGGGAGGGAAGTGTTATGTACTGAGGGGAACTGGGACGTACTGGGATGTACTGGGATGGAACTGTGAAGTACTGGGATGTACTGGGAGTGAACTGGGAGGGAAGTGGTATGTAGTAGGATGTACTGGGTGGGAACTGGGATGTACCAGGATGTACTGGGATGTACTGGGAGGGAACTGGTATGTACTGGGAGGGAACTGGGATGTAGTGGGAGGGAACTGGGAGGGAACTGGGATGTACTGGGAGGGAACTGGTATGTACTGGGAGGGAACTGGGATGTACTGGGACATACTGGCAGGGAACTGGGATGTACTGGGAGGGGATTGGGATGTACTGGGAGGGAACTTGGATGTATTGGTAGGGAAGTGTTATGTACCAAGGGGGAACTGGGACGTACTGGGATGTAGTGGGAGTGAACTGTGAAGTACTGGGATGTACTGTGAGGGAACTGGTATGTACTGGGAGGGAACTTTAAAGTACTGGGATGTACTTAGATGAAACTGGGAGGCAACTGGCATGTACTGGGATGTACTGGAATGGAACTGGGAGTGAACTGTGTGTGAACTGGGAGGGAACTGGGATGTACTGTGAGGGAACTGGGATGTATTGGGATGTACTGGGAGGGACTGGGAGGGATCTGGGATGTACTGGGCTGCACTGGTAGGGAACTGGGATGTACTGGGAGGAAACTGGAATGTCCCAGTTGACACCCACTTCCCTCCCAGTTTACTCCCAGTATATCCCAGTTTCCTCCCAGTATATCCCAGTTTCCTCCCAATACATCCCAGTAAATCCCAGTTCGCTCCCAGTACATCCCAATACATCGTCGTACATTCCAGTTCCGTTCCTGTCCATCCCAATACATCCCCGTTCCATGCCAGTACATCCCAGTTTCCTACCAGTTCATCCCCGTACATCCCAATTCCCTCCCGGTTCACTACCACTTCTTTCCCAGTGCCTCCCAATACATCCCAGTTCCGTCCCATTACATCCCAGTACATCCCAGATCCCTCCCCGTACATCCCAGTTCCCTCCCAGTACTGGGTGGGAACTGGGACGTACTGTGAGGACACTGGGATGTACTGGTATGTACTGGGAGGGAAGTGTTATGTACTGAGGGGAACTGGGACGTACTGGGATGTACTGGGAGGGAACTGTGAAGTACTGGGATGTACTGGGAGTGAACTGGGAGGGAACTGGTATGTAGTAGGATGTACTGGGTGGGAACTGGGATGTACCAGGATGTACTGGGATGTACTGGGAGGGAACTGGTATGTACTGGGAGGGATCTGGGATGTACTGGGACATACTGGCAGGGAACTGGGACGTACTGGGATGTACTGGGAGGGAACTGGGAGGGAACTGGTATGTAGTAGGATGTACTGGGTGGGAACTGGGATGTACCAGGATGTACTGGGATGTACTGGGAGGGAACTGGTATGTACTGGGAGGGAACTGGGATGTACTGGAATGTAGTGGGAGGGAACTGGGAGGGAACTGGTATGTACTGGGATGTACTGGGCTGCACTGGTAGGGAACTGGGATGTACTGGGACATACTGGCAGGGAACTGGGATGTACTGGGAGGGGATTGGGACGGACTGAGAGGGAACTGGGATGTACTGGGCTGCACTGGTAGGGAACTGGGATGTACTGGGAGGAAACTGGAATGTCCCAGTTGACACCCACTTCCCTCCCAATGCCTCCCAGTATATCCCAGTTTCCTCCCAGTATATCCCAGTTTCCTCCCAGTACATCCCAGTAAATCCCAGCTCGCTGCCAGTACATGCCAATACATTGCTGTACATTCCAGTTCTGTTCCTGTACATCCCAATACATCCCCGTTCCATGCCAGTACATCCCAGTTCCCTACCAGTTCATCCCCGTACATCCCAATTCCCTCCCGGTTCACTACCACTTCTTTCCCAGTTCGGTCCATTACATCCCAGTTCCGTCCCATTACATCCCAGTACATCCCAGTTCCCTCCCAGTACATCCCAGGTCCCTCCCAGTACATCCCAGGTCCCTCCCAGTACTGGGAGGGAACTGGGATGTACTGGGAGGCACTACAATGTGCGGGGATGCCCTGGGATGTACTGTGGAGGAACTAGGATGTACAGGCTTGTACTGGGTTGTACCGGGTGGAACTGGCAGGGATTTGGGATGTACCAGGATCTACTGGGATGTACTGGGAGGTAACTGTTATGTACTGGGAAGGAACAGGGAGGGAACTGGGATGTACTGGTAGGGAACTGGGATGTACTGGGAGGGAACTGGGACGTACTGTGAGGACACTGGGATGTACTGGTATGTACTGGGAGGGAAGTGTTATGTACTGAGGGGAACTGGGACGTACTGGGATGTACTGGGAGGGAACTGTGAAGTACTGGGATGTACTGGGAGTGAACTGGGAGGGAACTGGTATGTAGTAGGATGTACTGGGTGGGAACTGGGATGTACCAGGATGTACTGGGATGTACTGGGAGGGAACTGGTATGTACTGGGAGGGAACTGGGATGTACTGGGACATACTGGCAGGGAACTGGGATGTACTGGGAGGGGATTGGGACGGACTGGGAGGTAACTGGGATGTACTGGGCTGCACTGGTAGGGAACTGGGATGTACTGGGAGGAAACTGGAATGTCCCAGTTGACACCCACTTCCCTCCCAATGCCTCCCAGTATATCCCAGTTTCCTCCCAGTATATCCCAGTTTCCTCCCAGTACATCCCAGTAAATCCCAGTTCGCTCCCAGTACATCGCAGTACATTCCAGTTCCGTTCCTGTACATCCCAATACATCCCCGTTCCATGCCAGTACATCCCAGTTTCCTACCAGTTCATCCCCGTACATCCCAATTCCCTCCCGGTTCACTACCACTTCTTTCCCAGTGCCTCCCAATACATCCCATTACATCCCATTACATCCCAGTACATCCCAGTTCCCTCCCAGTACATCCCAGGTCCCTCCCAGTACATCCCAGGTCCCTCCCAGTACTGGGAGGGAACTGGGATGTACTGGGAGGCACTACAATGTGCGGGGATGCCCTGGGATGTACTGTGGAGGAACTAGGATGTACAGGCTTGTACTGGGTTGTACCGGGTGGAACTGGCATGGATTTGGGATGTACCAGGATCTACTGGGATGTACTGGGAGGTAACTGTTATGTACTGGGAGTGAACTGGGAGGGAACTGGGACGTACTGGTAGGGAACTGGGATGTACTGTGAGGGAACTGGGACGTACCGTGAGGACACTGGGATGTACTGTTATGTACTGGGAGGGAAGTGTTATGTACTGAGGGGAACTGGTGCGTACTGGGATGTACTGGGATGGAACTGTGAAGTACTGGGATGTACTGGGAGTGAACTGGGAGGGAAGTGGTATGTAGTAGGATGTACTGGGTGGGAACTGGGATGTACCAGGATGTACTGGGATGTACTGGGAGGGAACTGGTATGTACTGGGAGGGAACTGGGATGTAGTGGGAGGGAACTGGGAGGGAACTGGGATGTACTGGGAGGGAACTGGTATGTACTGGGAGGGAACTGGGATGTACTGGGACATACTGGCAGGGAACTGGGATGTACTGGGAGGGGATTGGGATGTACTGGGAGGGAACTTGGATGTATTGGGAGGGAAGTGTTATGTACCAAGGGGGAACTGGGACGTACTGGGATGTAGTGGGAGTGAACTGTGAAGTACTGGGATGTACTGTGAGGGAACTGGGATGTACTGGGAGGGAACTTTAAAGTACTGGGATGTACTTAGATGAAACTGGGAGGCAACTGGCATGTACTGGGATGTACTGGAATGGAACTGGGAGTGAACTGTGTGTGAACTGGGAGGGAACTGGGATGTACTGTGAGGGAACTGGGATGTACTGGGATGTACTGGGAGGGACTGGGAGGGATCTGGGATGTACTGGGCTGCACTGGTAGGGAACTGGGATGTACTGGGAGGAAACTGGAATGTCCCAGTTGACACCCACTTCCCTCCCAGTTTCCTCCCAGTATATCCCAGTTTCCTCCCAGTATATCCCAGTTTCCTCCCAGTACATCCCAGTAAATCCCAGTTCGCTCCCAGTACATCCCAATACATCGTCGTACATTCCAGTTCCGTTCCTGTCCATCCCAATACATCCCCGTTCCATGCCAGTACATCCCAGTTTCCTACCAGTTCATCCCCGTACATCCCAATTCCCTCCCGGTTCACTACCACTTCTTTCCCAGTGCCTCCCAATACATCCCAGTTCCGTCCCATTACATCCCAGTACATCCCAGTTCCCTCCCAGTACATCCCAGTTCCCTCCCAGTACATCCCAGTTCCCTCCCAGTACTGGGTGGGAACTGGGACGTACTGTGAGGACACTGGGATGTACTGGTATGTACTGGGAGGGAAGTGTTATGTACTGAGGGGAACTGGAACGTACTGGGATGTACTGGGAGGGAACTGGGAGGGAACTGGTATGTAGTAGGATGTACTGGGTGGGAACTGGGATGTACCAGGATGTACTGGGATGTACTGGGAGGGAACTGGTATGTACTGGGAGGGAACTGGGATGTACTGGGATGTAGTGGGAGGGAACTGGGAGGGAACTGGGATGTAGTGGGAGGGAACTGGTATGTACTGGGAGGGAACTGGGATGTACTGGGACATACTGGCAGGGAACTGGGATGTACTGGGAGGGGATTGGGACGGACTGGGAGGGAACTGGGATGTACTGGGCTGCACTGGTAGGGAACTGGGATGTACTGGGAGGAAACTGGAATGTCCCAGTTGACACCCACTTCCCTCCCAATGCCTCCCAGTATATCCCAGTTTCCTCCCAGTATATCCCAGTTTCCTCCCAGTATATCCCAGTTTCCTCCCAGTATATCCCAGTTTCCTCCCAGTACATCCCAGTAAATCCCAGTTCGCTCCCAGTACATTGCAGTACATTCCAGTTCCGTTCCTGTACATCCCAATACATCCCCGTTCCATGCCAGTACATCCCAGTTTCCTACCAGTTCATCCCCGTACATCCCAATTCCCTCCCGGTTCACTACCACTTCTTTCCCAGTTCCGTCCCATTACATCCCAGTACATCCCAGTTCCCTCCCAGTACATCCCAGGTCCCTCCCAGTACATCCCAGGTCCCTCCCAGTACTGGGAGGGAACTGGGATGTACTGGGAGGCACTACAATGTGCGGGGATGCCCTGGGATGTACTGTGGAGGAACTAGGATGTACAGGCTTGTACTGGGTTGTACCGGGTGGAACTGGCAGGGATTTGGGATGTACCAGGATCTACTGGGATGTACTGGGAGGTAACTGTTATGTACTGGGAAGGAACAGGGAGGTAACTGGGATGTACTGGTAGGGAACTGGGATGTACTGTGAGGGAACTGGGACGTACTGTGAGGACACTGGGATGTACTGGTATGTACTGGGAGGGAAGTGTTATGTACTGAGGGGAACTGGGACGTACTGGGATGTGCTGGGAGGGAACTGTGAAGTACTGGGATGTACTGGGAGTGAACTGGGAGGGAACTGGTATGTAGTAGGATGTACTGGGTGGGAACTGGGATGTACCAGGATGTACTGGGATGTAGTGGGAGGGAACTGGTATGTAGTGGGAGGGAACTGGGATGTACTGGGATGTAGTGGGAGGGAACTGGGAGGGAACTGGTATGTACTGGGAGGGAACTGGGATGTACTGGGAGGGAACTGGGATGTACTGGGACATACTGGCAGGGAACTGGGATGTACTGGGAGGGGATTGGGACGGACTGGGAGGGAACTGGGATGTACTGGGCTGCACTGGTAGGGAACTGGGATGTACTGGGAGGAAACTGGAATGTCCCAGTTGACACCCACTTCCCTCCCAATGCCTCCCAGTATATCCCAGTTTCCTCCCAGTATATCCCAGTTTCCTCCCAGTACATCCCAGTAAATCCCAGCTCGCTGCCAGTACATGCCAATACATTGCTGTACATTCCAGTTCTGTTCCTGTACATCCCAATACATCCCCGTTCCATGCCAGTACATCCCAGTTCCCTACCAGTTCATCCCCGTACATCCCAATTCCCTCCCGGTTCACTACCACTTCTTTCCCAGTTCGGTCCATTACATCCCAGTTCCGTCCCATTACATCCCAGTACATCCCAGTTCCCTCCCAGTACATCCCAGGTCCCTCCCAGTACATCCCAGGTCCCTCCCAGTACTGGGAGGGAACTGGGATGTACTGGGAGGCACTACAATGTGCGGGGATGCCCTGGGATGTACTGTGGAGGAACTAGGATGTACAGGCTTGTACTGGGTTGTACCGGGTGGAACTGGCAGGGATTTGGGATGTACCAGGATCTACTGGGATGTACTGGGAGGTAACTGTTATGTACTGGGAAGGAACAGGGAGGGAACTGGGATGTACTGGTAGGGAACTGGGATGTACTGGGAGGGAACTGGGACGTACCGTGAGGACACTGGGATGTACTGGTATGTACTGGGAGGGAAGTGTTATGTACTGAGGGGAACTGGGACGTACTGGGATGTACTGGGAGGGAACTGTGAAGTACTGGGATGTACTGGGAGTGAACTGGGAGGGAACTGGTATGTAGTAGGATGTACTGGGTGGGAACTGGGATGTACCAGGATGTACTGGGATGTAGTGGGAGGGAACTGGTATGTACTGGGAGGGAACTGGGATGTAGTGGGAGGGAACTGGGAGGGAACTGGGATGTACTGGGAGGGAACTGGTATGTACTGGGACATACTGGCAGGGAACTGGGATGTACTGGGAGGGGATTGGGATGTACTGGGAGGGAACTTGGATGTATTGGGAGGGAAGTGTTATGTACCAAGGGGGAACTGGGACGTACTGGGATGTAGTGGGAGTGAACTGTGAAGTACTGGGATGTACTGTGAGGGAACTGGGATGTACTGGGAGGGAACTTTAAAGTACTGGGATGTACTTAGATGAAACTGGGAGGCAACTGGCATGTACTGGGATGTACTGGAATGGAACTGGGAGTGAACTGTGTGTGAACTGGGAGGGAACTGGGATGTACTGTGAGGGAACTGGGATGTACTGGGATGTACTGGGAGGGACTGGGAGGGATCTGGGATGTACTGGGCTGCACTGGTAGGGAACTGGGATGTACTGGGAGGAAACTGGAATGTCCCAGTTGACACCCACTTCCCTCCCAGTTTCCTCCCAGTATATCCCAGTTTCCTCCCAGTATATCCCAGTTTCCTCCCAGTACATCCCAGTAAATCCCAGCTCGCTGCCAGTACATGCCAATACATCGCTGTACATTCCAGTTCCGTTCCTGTACATCCCAATACATCCCCGTTCCATGCCAGTACATCCCAGTTTCCTACCAGTTCATCCCCGTACATCCCAATTCCCTCCCGGTTCACTACCACTTCTTTCCCAGTGCCTCCCAATACATCCCAGTTCCGTCCCATTACATCCCAGTACATCCCAGTTCCCTCCCAGTACATCCCAGTTCCCTCCCAGTACTGGGTGGGAACTGGGACGTACTGTGAGGACACTGGGATGTACTGGTATGTACTGGGAGGGAAGTGTTATGTACTGAGGGGAACTGGGACGTACTGGGATGTACTGGGAGGGAACTGGGAGGGAACTGGTATGTAGTAGGATGTACTGGGTGGGAACTGGGATGTACCAGGATGTACTGGGATGTACTGGGAGGGAACTGGTATGTAGTGGGAGGGAACTGGGATGTACTGGGATGTAGTGGGAGGGAACTGGGAGGGAACTGGGATGTACTGGGAGGGAACTGGTATGTACTGGGAGGGAACTGGGATGTACTGGGACATACTGGCAGGGAACTGGGATGTACTGGGAGGGGATTGGGACGGACTGGGAGGGAACTGGGATGTACTGGGCTGCACTGGTAGGGAACTGGGATGTACTGGGAGGAAACTGGAATGTACAGTTGACACCCACTTCCCTCCCAATGCCTCCCAGTATATCCCAGTTTCCTCCCAGTATATCCCAGTTTCCTCCCAGTACATCCCAGTAAATCCCAGCTCGCTGCCAGTACATGCCAATACATCGCTGTACATTCCAGTTCTGTTCCTGTACATCCCAATACATCCCCGTTCCATGCCAGTACATCCCAGTTTCCTACCAGTTCATCCCCGTACATCCCAATTCCCTCCCGGTTCACTACCACTTCTTTCCCAGTTCGGTCCATTACATCCCAGTTCCGTCCCATTACATCCCAGTACATCCCAGTTCCCTCCCAGTACATCCCAGTTCCGTCCCATTACATCCCAGTACATCCCAGGTCCCTCCCAGTACATCCCAGGTCCCTCCCAGTACTGGGAGGGACCTGGGATGTACTGGGAGGCACTACAATGTGCGGGGATGCCCTGGGATGTACTGTGGAGGAACTAGGATGTACAGGCTTGTACTGGGTTGTACCGGGTGGAACTGGCAGGGATTTGGGATGTACCAGGATCTACTGGGATGTACTGGGAGGTAACTGTTATGTACTGGGAAGGAACAGGGAGGGAACTGGGATGTACTGGTAGGGAACTGGGATGTACTGGGAGGGAACTGGGACGTACCGTGAGGACACTGGGATGTACTGGTATGTACTGGGAGGGAAGTGTTATGTACTGAGGGGAACTGGGACGTACTGGGATGTACTGGGATGGAACTGTGAAGTACTGGGATGTACTGGGAGTGAACTGGGAGGGAACTGGTATGTAGTAGGATGTACTGGGTGGGAACTGGGATGTACCAGGATGTACTGGGATGTACTGGGAGGGAACTGGTATGTACTGGGAGGGAACTGGGATGTAGTGGGAGGGAACTGGGAGGGAACTGGGATGTACTGGGAGGGAACTGGTATGTACTGGGAGGGAACTGGGATGTACTGGGACATACTGGCAGGGAACTGGGATGTACTGGGAGGGGATTGGGATGTACTGGGAGGGAACTTGGATGTATTGGGAGGGAAGTGTTATGTACCAAGGGGGAACTGGGACGTACTGGGATGTAGTGGGAGTGAACTGTGAAGTACTGGGATGTACTGTGAGGGAACTGGTATGTACTGGGAGGGAACTTTAAAGTACTGGGATGTACTTAGATGAAACTGGGAGGCAACTGGCATGTACTGGGATGTACTGGAATGGAACTGGGAGTGAACTGTGTGTGAACTGGGAGGGAACTGGGATGTACTGTGAGGGAACTGGGATGTATTGGGATGTACTGGGAGGGACTGGGAGGGATCTGGGATGTACTGGGCTGCACTGGTAGGGAACTGGGATGTACTGGGAGGAAACTGGAATGTCCCAGTTGACACCCACTTCCGTCCCAGTTTCCTCCCAGTATATCCCAGTTTCCTCCCAGTATATCCCAGTTTCCTCCCAATACATCCCAGTAAATCCCAGTTCGCTCCCAGTACATCCCAATACATCGTCGTACATTCCAGTTCCGTTCCTGTCCATCCCAATACATCCCCGTTCCATGCCAGTACATCCCAGTTTCCTACCAGTTCATCCCCGTACATCCCAATTCCCTCCCGGTTCACTACCACTTCTTTCCCAGTGCCTCCCAATACATCCCAGTTCCGTCCCATTACATCCCAGTACATCCCAGATCCCTCCCCGTACATCCCAGTTCCCTCCCAGTACTGGGTGGCAACTGGGACGTACTGTGAGGACACTGGGATGTACTGGTATGTACTGGGAGGGAAGTGTTATGTACTGAGGGGAACTGGGACGTACTGGGATGTACTGGGAGGGAACTGGGAGGGAACTGGTATGTAGTAGGATGTACTGGGTGGGAACTGGGATGTACCAGGATGTACTGGGATGTACTGGGAGGGAACTGGTATGTAGTGGGAGGGAACTGGGATGTACTGGGATGTAGTGGGAGGGAACTGGGAGGGAACTGGTATGTACTGGGATGTACTGGGCTGCACTGGTAGGGAACTGGGATGTACTGGGACATACTGGCAGGGAACTGGGATGTACTGGGAGGGGATTGGGACGGACTGGGAGGGAACTGGGATGTACTGGGCTGCACTGGTAGGGAACTGGGATGTACTGGGAGGAAACTGGAATGTCCCAGTTGACACCCACTTCCCTCCCAATGCCTCCCAGTATATCCCAGTTTCCTCCCAGTATATCCCAGTTTCCTCCCAGTACATCCCAGTAAATCCCAGCTCGCTGCCAGTACATGCCAATACATTGCTGTACATTCCAGTTCTGTTCCTGTACATCCCAATACATCCCCGTTCCATGCCAGTACATCCCAGTTCCCTACCAGTTCATCCCCGTACATCCCAATTCCCTCCCGGTTCACTACCACTTCTTTCCCAGTGCCTCCCAATACATCCCAGTTCCGTCCCATTACATCCCAGTACATCCCAGTTCCCTCCCAGTACATCCCAGGTCCCTCCCAGTACATCCCAGGTCCCTCCCAGTACTGGGAGGGAACTGGGATGTACTGGGAGGCACTACAATGTGCGGGGATGCCCTGGGATGTACTGTGGAGGAACTAGGATGTACAGGCTTGTACTGGGTTGTACCGGGTGGAACTGGCAGGGATTTGGGATGTACCAGGATCTACTGGGATGTACTGGGAGGTAACTGTTATGTACTGGGAAGGAACAGGGAGGGAACTGGGATGTACTGGTAGGGAACTGGGATGTACTGGGAGGGAACTGGGATGTACTGGGACATACTGGCAGGGAACTGGGATGTACTGGGAGGGGATTGGGACGGACTGGGAGGGAACTAGGATGTACTGGGCTGCACTGGTAGGGAACTGGGATGTACTGGGAGGAAACTGGAATGTCCCAGTTGACACCCACTTCCCTCCCAATGCCTCCCAGTATATCCCAGTTTCCTCCCAGTATATCCCAGTTTCCTCCCAGTACATCCCAGTAAATCCCAGCTCGCTGCCAGTACATCGCAGTACATTCCAGTTCCGTTCCTGTACATCCCAATACATCCCCGTTCCATGCCAGTACATCCCAGTTTCCTACCAGTTCATCCCCGTACATCCCAATTCCCTCCCGGTTCACTACCACTTCTTTCCCAGTGCCTCCCAATACATCCCAGTTCCGTCCCATTACATCCCAGTACATCCCAGTTCCCTCCCAGTACATCCCAGGTCCCTCCCAGTACATCCCAGGGACCTGGGATGTACTGGGAGGCACTACAATGTGCGGGGATGCCCTGGGATGTACTGTGGAGGAACTAGGATGTACAGGCTTGTACTGGGTTGTACCGGGTGGAACTGGCATGGATTTGGGATGTACCAGGATCTACTGGGATGTACTGGGAGGTAACTGTTATGTACTGGGAGTGAACTGGGAGGGAAATGGGACGTACTGGTAGGGAACTGGGATGTACTGTGAGGGAACTGGGACGTACTGTGAGGACACTGGGATGTACTGTTATGTACTGGGAGGGAAGTGTTATGTACTGAGGGGAACTGGTGCGTACTGGGATGTACTGGGATGGAACTGTGAAGTACTGGGATGTACTGGGAGTGAACTGGGAGGGAAGTGGTATGTAGTAGGATGTACTGGGTGGGAACTGGGATGTACCAGGATGTACTGGGATGTACTGGGAGGGAACTGGTATGTACTGGGAGGGAACTGGGATGTAGTGGGAGGGAACTGGGAGGGAACTGGGATGTACTGGGAGGGGATTGGGATGTACTGGGAGGGAACTTGGATGTATTGGGAGGGAAGTGTTATGTACCAAGGGGGAACTGGGACGTACTGGGATGTAGTGGGAGTGAACTGTGAAGTACTGGGATGTACTGTGAGGGAACTGGGATGTACTGGGAGGGAACTTTAAAGTACTGGGATGTACTTAGATGAAACTGGGAGGCAACTGGCATGTACTGGGATGTACTGGAATGGAACTGGGAGTGAACTGTGTGTGAACTGTGAGGGAACTGGGATGTACTGTGAGGGAACTGGGATGTACTGGGATGTACTGGGAGGGACTGGGAGGGATCTGGGATGTACTGGGCTGCACTGGTAGGGAACTGGGATGTACTGGGAGGAAACTGGAATGTCCCAGTTGACACCCACTTCCCTCCCAGTTTCCTCCCAGTATATCCCAGTTTCCTCCCAGTATATCCCAGTTTCCTCCCAGTACATCCCAGTAAATCCCAGCTCGCTCCCAGTACATCCCAATACATCGTCGTACATTCCAGTTCCGTTCCTGTCCATCCCAATACATCCCCGTTCCATGCCAGTACATCCCAGTTTCCTACCAGTTCATCCCCGTACATCCCAATTCCCTCCCGGTTCACTACCACTTCTTTCCCAGTGCCTCCCAATACATCCCAGTTCCATCCCATTACATCCCAGTACATCCCAGTTCCCTCCCAGTACATCCCAGTTCCCTCCCAGTACATCCCAGTTCCCTCCCAGTACTGGGTGGGAACTGGGACGTACTGTGAGGACACTGGGATGTACTGGTATGTACTGGGAGGGAAGTGTTATGTACTGAGGGGAACTGGAACGTACTGGGATGTACTGGGAGGGAACTGGGAGGGAACTGGTATGTAGTAGGATGTACTGGGTGGGAACTGGGATGTACCAGGATGTACTGGGATGTAGTGGGAGGGAACTGGTATGTAGTGGGAGGGAACTGGGATGTACTGGGATGTAGTGGGAGGGAACTGGGAGGGAACTGGGATGTACTGGGAGGGAACTGGTATGTACTGGGAGGGAACTGGGATGTACTGGGACATACTGGCAGGGAACTGGGATGTACTGGGAGGGGATTGGGACGGACTGGGAGGGAACTGGGATGTACTGGGCTGCACTGGTAGGGAACTGGGATGTACTGGGAGGAAACTGGAATGTCCCAGTTGACACCCACTTCCCTCCCAATGCCTCCCAGTATATCCCAGTTTCCTCCCAGTATATCCCAGTTTCCTCCCAGTACATCCCAGTAAATCCCAGTTCGCTCCCAGTACATCGCAGTACATTCCAGTTCCGTTCCTGTACATCCCAATACATCCCCGTTCCATGCCAGTACATCCCAGTTTCCTACCAGTTCATCCCCGTACATCCCAATTCCCTCCCGGTTCACTACCACTTCTTTCCCAGTTCCGTCCCATTACATCCCAGTTCCGTCCCATTACATCCCAGTACATCCCAGTTCCCTCCCAGTACATCCCAGGTCCCTCCCAGTACTGGGAGGGAACTGGGATGTACTGGGAGGCACTACAATGTGCGGGGATGCCCTGGGATGTACTGTGGAGGAACTAGGATGTACAGGCTTGTACTGGGTTGTACCGGGTGGAACTGGCAGGGATTTGGGATGTACCAGGATCTACTGGGATGTACTGGGAGGTAACTGTTATGTACTGGGAAGGAACAGGGAGGTAACTGGGATGTACTGGTAGGGAACTGGGATGTACTGTGAGGGAACTGGGACGTAGTGTGAGGACACTGGGATGTACTGGTATGTACTGGGAGGGAAGTGTTATGTACTGAGGGGAACTGGGACGTACTGGGATGTACTGGGAGGGAACTGTGAAGTACTGGGATGTACTGGGAGTGAACTGGGAGGGAACTGGTATGTAGTAGGATGTACTGGGTGGGAACTGGGATGTACCAGGATGTACCGGGATGTACTGGGAGGGAACTGGTATGTACTGGGAGGGAACTGGGATGTACTGGGATGTAGTGGGAGGGAACTGGGAGGGAACTGGGATGTACTGGGAGGGAACTGGGATGTACTGGGAGGGAACTGGGATGTACTGGGACATACTGGCAGGGAACTGGGATGTACTGGGAGGGGATTGGGACGGACTGGGAGGGAACTGGGATGTACTGGGCTGCACTGGTAGGGAACTGGGATGTACTGGGAGGAAACTGGAATGTCCCAGTTGACACCCACTTCCCTCCCAATGCCTCCCAGTATATCCCAGTTTCCTCCCAGTATATCCCAGTTTCCTCCCAGTACATCCCAGTAAATCCCAGCTCGCTGCCAGTACATGCCAATACATCGCTGTACATTCCAGTTCCGTTCCTGTACATCCCAATACATCCCCGTTCCATGCCAGTACATCCCAGTTCCCTACCAGTTCATCCCCGTACATCCCAGTTCCCTCCCGGTTCACTACCACTTCTTTCCCAGTTCCGTCCCATTACATACCAGTTCCGTCCCATTACGTCCCAGTTCCGTCCCATTACATCCCAGTACATCCCAGGTCCCTCCCAGTACGTCCCAGGTCCCTCCCAGTACATCCCAGGTCCCTCCCAGTACTGGGAGGGAACTGGGATGTACTGGGAGGCACTACAATGTGCGGGGATGCCCTGGGATGTACTGTGGAGGAACTAGGATGTACAGGCTTGTACTGGGTTGTACCGGGTGGAACTGGCAGGGATTTGGGATGTACCAGGATCTACTGGGATGTACTGGGAGGTAACTGTTATGTACTGGGAAGGAACAGGGAGGGAACTGGGATGTACTGGTAGGGAACTGGGATGTACTGGGATGGAACTGGGACGTACCGTGAGGACACTGGGATGTACTGTTATGTACTGGGAGGGAAGTGTTATGTACTGAGGGGAACTGGGACGTACTGGGATGTACTGGGAGGGAACTGTGAAGTACTGGGATGTACTGGGAGTGAACTGGGAGGGAACTGGTATGTAGTAGGATGTACTGGGTGGGAACTGGGATGTACCAGGATGTACTGGGATGTACTGGGAGGGAACTGGTATGTACTGGGAGGGAACTGGGATGTACTGGGACATACTGGCAGGGAACTGGGATGTACTGGGAGGGGATTGGGACGGACTGGGAGGGAACTGGGATGTACTGGGCTGCACTGGTAGGGAACTGGGATGTACTGGGAGGAAACTGGAATGTCCCAGTTGACACCCACTTCCCTCCCAATGCCTCCCAGTATATCCCAGTTTCCTCCCAGTATATCCCAGTTTCCTCCCAGTACATCCCAGTAAATCCCAGTTCGCTCCCAGTACATCGCAGTACATTCCAGTTCCGTTCCTGTACATCCCAATACATCCCCGTTCCATGCCAGTACATCCCAGTTTCCTACCAGTTCATCCCCATACATCCCAATTCCCTCCCGGTTCACTACCACTTCTTTCCCAGTGCCTCCCAATACATCCCAGTTCCGTCCCATTACATCACAGTACATCCCAGTTCCCTCCCAGTACATCCCAGGTCCCTCCCAGTACATCCCATGTCCCTCCCAGTACTGGGAAGTACTGGGATGTACTGGGAGTGAACTGGGAGGGAACTGGTATGTAGTAGGATGTACTGGGTGGGAACTGGGATGTACCAGGATGTACTGGGATGTACTGGGAGGGAACTGGTATGTACTGGGAGGGAACTGGGATGTAGTGGGAGGGAACTGGGAGGGAACTGGGACGTACTGGTAGGGAATTGGGATGTACTGTGAGGGAACTGGGACGTACTGTGAGGACACTGGGATGTACTGTTATGTACTGGGAGGGAAGTGTTATGTACTGAGGGGAACTGGTGTGTACTGGGATGTACTGGGATGGAACTGTGAAGTACTGGGATGTACTGGGAGGGAACTGGTATGTAGTAGGATGTACTGGGTGGGAACTGGGATGTACCAGGATGTACTGGGATGTACTGGGAGGGAACTGGTATGTACTGGGAGGGAACTGGGATGTAGTGGGAGGGAACTGGTATGTACTGGGAGGGAACTGGGATGTACTGGGACATACTGGCAGGGAACTGGGATGTACTGGGAGGGGACTGGGATGTACTGGGAGGGAACTTGGATGTATTGGGAGGGAAGTGTTATGTACCAAGGGGGAACTGGGACGTACTGGGATGTAGTGGGAGTGAACTGTGAAGTACTGGGATGTACTGTGAGGGAACTGGGATGTACTGGGAGGGAACTTTAAAGTACTGGGATGTACTTAGAGGAAACTGGGAGGCAACTGGCATGTACTGGGATGTACTGGAATGGAACTGGGAGTGAACTGTGTGTGAACTGGGAGGGAACTGGGATGTACTGTGAGGGAACTGGGATGTACTGGGATGTACTGGGAGGGACTGGGAGGGATCTGGGATGTACTGGGCTGCACTGGTAGGGAACTGGGATGTACTGGGAGGAAACTGGAATGTACCAGTTGACACCCACTTCCCTCCCAGGTTCCTCCCAGTATATCCCAGTTTCCTCCCAGTATATCCCAGTTTCCTCCCAGTACATCCCAGTAAATCCCAGTTCGCTCCCAGTACATCCCAGTACATCGCAGTACATTCCAGTTCCGTTCCTGTACATCCCAATACATCCCCATTCCATGCCAGTACATCCCAGTTCCCTACCAGTTCATCCCCGTACATCCCAATTCCCTCCCGGTTCACTACCACTTCTTTCCCAGTCCCGTCCCATTACATCCCAGTTCCGTCCCATTACATCCCAGTACATCCCAGGTCCCTCCCAGTACGTCCCAGTTCCCTCCCAGTACCTCCCAGGTCCCTCCCAGTACTGGGAGGGAACTGGGATGTACTGGGAGGCACTACAATGTGCGGGGATGCCCTGGGATGTACTGTGGAGGAACTAGGATGTACAGGCTTGTACTGGGTTGTACCGGGTGGATCTGGCAGGGATTTGAAATGTCCTAGGATCTACTAGGATGTACTGGGAGGTAACTGTTATGTACTGGGAGTGAACTGGGAGGGAACTGGGATGTACTGGGAGGGAACTGGGACGTACCGTGAGGACACTGGGATGTACTGGTATGTACTGGGAGGGAAGTGTTATGTACTGAGGGGAACTGGGACGTACTGGGATGTACTGGGAGGGAACTGTGAAGTACTGGGATGTACTGGGAGTGATCTGGGAGGGAACTGGTATGTAGTAGGATGTACTGGGTGGGAACTGGGATGTACCAGGATGTACCGGGATGTACTGGGAGGGAACTGGTATGTACTGGGAGGGAACTGGGATGTACTGGGATGTAGTGGGAGGGAACTGGGAGGGAACTGGGATGTACTGGGAGGGAACTGGGATGTACTGGGAGGGAACTGGGATGTACTGGGACATACTGGCAGGGAACTGGGATGTACTGGGAGGGGATTGGGACGGACTGGGAGGGAACTGGGATGTACTGGGCTGCACTGGTAGGGAACTGGGATGTACTGGGAGGAAACTGGAATGTCCCAGTTGACACCCACTTCCCTCCCAATGCCTCCCAGTATATCCCAGTTTCCTCCCAGTATATCCCAGTTTCCTCCCAGTACATCCCAGTAAATCCCAGCTCGCTGCCAGTACATGCCAATACATCGCTGTACATTCCAGTTCCGTTCCTGTACATCCCAATACATCCCCGTTCCATGCCAGTACATCCCAGTTCCCTACCAGTTCATCCCCGTACATCCCAGTTCCCTCCCGGTTCACTACCACTTCTTTCCCAGTTCCGTCCCATTACATACCAGTTCCGTCCCATTACGTCCCAGTTCCGTCCCATTACATCCCAGTACATCCCAGGTCCCTCCCAGTACGTCCCAGGTCCCTCCCAGTACATCCCAGGTCCCTCCCAGTACTGGGAGGGAACTGGGATGTACTGGGAGGCACTACAATGTGCGGGGATGCCCTGGGATGTACTGTGGAGGAACTAGGATGTACAGGCTTGTACTGGGTTGTACCGGGTGGAACTGGCAGGGATTTGGGATGTACCAGGATCTACTGGGATGTACTGGGAGGTAACTGTTATGTACTGGGAAGGAACAGGGAGGGAACTGGGATGTACTGGTAGGGAACTGGGATGTACTGGGATGGAACTGGGACGTACCGTGAGGACACTGGGATGTACTGTTATGTACTGGGAGGGAAGTGTTATGTACTGAGGGGAACTGGGACGTACTGGGATGTACTGGGAGGGAACTGTGAAGTACTGGGATGTACTGGGAGTGAACTGGGAGGGAACTGGTATGTAGTAGGATGTACTGGGTGGGAACTGGGATGTACCAGGATGTACTGGGATGTACTGGGAGGGAACTGGTATGTACTGGGAGGGAACTGGGATGTACTGGGACATACTGGCAGGGAACTGGGATGTACTGGGAGGGGATTGGGACGGACTGGGAGGGAACTGGGATGTACTGGGCTGCACTGGTAGGGAACTGGGATGTACTGGGAGGAAACTGGAATGTCCCAGTTGACACCCACTTCCCTCCCAATGCCTCCCAGTATATCCCAGTTTCCTCCCAGTATATCCCAGTTTCCTCCCAGTACATCCCAGTAAATCCCAGTTCGCTCCCAGTACATCGCAGTACATTCCAGTTCCGTTCCTGTACATCCCAATACATCCCCGTTCCCTACCAGTTCATCCCCGTACATCCCAATTCCCTCCCGGTTCACTACCACTTCTTTCCCAGTGCCTCCCAATACATCCCAGTTCCGTCCCATTACATCACAGTACATCCCAGTTCCCTCCCAGTACATCCCAGGTCCCTCCCAGTACATCCCATGTCCCTCCCAGTACTGGGAAGTACTGGGATGTACTGGGAGTGAACTGGGAGGGAACTGGTATGTAGTAGGATGTACTGGGTGGGAACTGGGATGTACCAGGATGTACTGGGATGTACTGGGAGGGAACTGGTATGTACTGGGAGGGAACTGGGATGTAGTGGGAGGGAACTGGGAGGGAACTGGGACGTACTGGTAGGGAATTGGGATGTACTGTGAGGGAACTGGGACGTACTGTGAGGACACTGGGATGTACTGTTATGTACTGGGAGGGAAGTGTTATGTACTGAGGGGAACTGGTGTGTACTGGGATGTACTGGGATGGAACTGTGAAGTACTGGGATGTACTGGGAGGGAACTGGTATGTAGTAGGATGTACTGGGTGGGAACTGGGATGTACCAGGATGTACTGGGATGTACTGGGAGGGAACTGGTATGTACTGGGAGGGAACTGGGATGTAGTGGGAGGGAACTGGTATGTACTGGGAGGGAACTGGGATGTACTGGGACATACTGGCAGGGAACTGGGATGTACTGGGAGGGGACTGGGATGTACTGGGAGGGAACTTGGATGTATTGGGAGGGAAGTGTTATGTACCAAGGGGGAACTGGGACGTACTGGGATGTAGTGGGAGTGAACTGTGAAGTACTGGGATGTACTGTGAGGGAACTGGGATGTACTGGGAGGGAACTTTAAAGTACTGGGATGTACTTAGAGGAAACTGGGAGGCAACTGGCATGTACTGGGATGTACTGGAATGGAACTGGGAGTGAACTGTGTGTGAACTGGGAGGGAACTGGGATGTACTGTGAGGGAACTGGGATGTACTGGGATGTACTGGGAGGGACTGGGAGGGATCTGGGATGTACTGGGCTGCACTGGTAGGGAACTGGGATGTACTGGGAGGAAACTGGAATGTACCAGTTGACACCCACTTCCCTCCCAGGTTCCTCCCAGTATATCCCAGTTTCCTCCCAGTATATCCCAGTTTCCTCCCAGTACATCCCAGTAAATCCCAGTTCGCTCCCAGTACATCCCAGTACATCGCAGTACATTCCAGTTCCGTTCCTGTACATCCCAATACATCCCCATTCCATGCCAGTACATCCCAGTTCCCTACCAGTTCATCCCCGTACATCCCAATTCCCTCCCGGTTCACTACCACTTCTTTCCCAGTCCCGTCCCATTACATCCCAGTTCCGTCCCATTACATCCCAGTACATCCCAGGTCCCTCCCAGTACGTCCCAGTTCCCTCCCAGTACCTCCCAGGTCCCTCCCAGTACTGGGAGGGAACTGGGATGTACTGGGAGGCACTACAATGTGCGGGGATGCCCTGGGATGTACTGTGGAGGAACTAGGATGTACAGGCTTGTACTGGGTTGTACCGGGTGGATCTGGCAGGGATTTGAAATGTCCTAGGATCTACTAGGATGTACTGGGAGGTAACTGTTATGTACTGGGAGTGAACTGGGAGGGAACTGGGATGTACTGGGAGGGAACTGGGACGTACCGTGAGGACACTGGGATGTACTGGTATGTACTGGGAGGGAAGTGTTATGTACTGAGGGGAACTGGGACGTACTGGGATGTACTGGGAGGGAACTGTGAAGTACTGGGATGTACTGGGAGTGATCTGGGAGGGAACTGGTATGTAGTAGGATGTACTGGGTGGGAACTGGGATGTACCAGGATGTACCGGGATGTACTGGGAGGGAACTGGTATGTACTGGGAGGGAACTGGGATGTACTGGGATGTAGTGGGAGGGAACTGGGAGGGAACTGGGATGTACTGGGAGGGAACTGGGATGTACTGGGAGGGAACTGGGATGTACTGGGACATACTGGCAGGGAACTGGGATGTACTGGGAGGGGATTGGGACGGACTGGGAGGGAACTGGGATGTACTGGGCTGCACTGGTAGGGAACTGGGATGTACTGGGAGGAAACTGGAATGTCCCAGTTGACACCCACTTCCCTCCCAATGCCTCCCAGTATATCCCAGTTTCCTCCCAGTATATCCCAGTAAATCCCAGCTCGCTGCCAGTACATGCCAATACATCGCTGTACATTCCAGTTCTGTTCCTGTACATCCCAATACATCCCCGTTCCATGCCAGTACATCCCAGTTCCCTACCAGTTCATCCCCGTACATCCCAATTCCCTCCCGGTTCACTACCACTTCTTTCCCAGTTCCGTCCCATTACATCCCAGTTCCGTCCCATTACATCCCAGTACATCCCAGTTCCCTCCCAGTACATCCCAGTTCCCTCCCAGTACATCCCAGGTCCCTCCCAGTACTGGGAGGGAACTGGGATGTACTGGGAGGCACTACAATGTGCGGGGATGCCCTGGGATGTACTGTGGAGGAACTAGGATGTACAGGCTTGTACTGGGTTGTACCGGGTGGAACTGGCAGGGATTTGGGATGTACCAGGATCTACTGGGATGTACTGGGAGGTAACTGTTATGTACTGGGAAGGAACAGGGAGGGAACTGGGATGTACTGGTAGGGAACTGGGATGTACTGGGAGGGAACTGGGACGTACTGTGAGGACACTGGGATGTACTGGTATGTACTGGGAGGGAAGTGTTATGTACTGAGGGGAACTGGGACGTACTGGGATGTACTGGGAGGGAACTGTGAAGTACTGGGATGTACTGGGAGTGAACTGGGAGGGAACTGGTATGTAGTAGGATGTACTGGGTGGGAACTGGGATGTACCAGGATGTACCGGGATGTACTGGGAGGGAACTGGTATGTACTGGGAGGGAACTGGGATGTACTGGGATGTAGTGGGAGGGAACTGGGAGGGAACTGGGATGTACTGGGAAGGAACTGGGATGTACTGGGAGGGAACTGGGATGTACTGGGACATACTGGCAGGGAACTGGGATGTACTGGGAGGGGATTGGGACGGACTGGGAGGGAACTGGGATGTACTGGGCTGCACTGGTAGGGAACTGGGATGTACTGGGAGGAAACTGGAATGTCCCAGTTGACACCCACTTCCCTCCCAATGCCTCCCAGTATATCCCAGTTTCCTCCCAGTATATCCCAGTTTCCTCCCAGTACATCCCAGTAAATCCCAGCTCGCTGCCAGTACATGCCAATACATCGCTGTACATTCCAGTTCCGTTCCTGTACATCCCAATACATCCCCGTTCCATGCCAGTACATCCCAGTTCCCTACCAGTTCATCCCCGTACATCCCAATTCCCTCCCGGTTCACTACCACTTCTTTCCCAGTTCGGTCCATTACATCCCAGTTCCGTCCCATTACATCCCAGTACATCCCAGTTCCCTCCCAGTACTGGGAGGGACCTGGGATGTACTGGGAGGCACTACAATGTGCGGGGATGCCCTGGGATGTACTGGTATGTACTGGGAGGGAAGTGTTATGTACTGAGGGGAACTGGGACGTACTGGGATGTACTGGGAGGGAACTGTGAAGTACTGGGATGTACTGGGAGTGAACTGGGAGGGAACTGGTATGTAGTAGGATGTACTGGGTGGGAACTGGGATGTACCAGGATGTACTGGGATGTACTGGGAGGGAACTGGTATGTACTGGGAGGGAACTGGGATGTACTGGGACATACTGGCAGGGAACTGGGATGTACTGGGAGGGGATTGGGACGGACTGGGAGGGAACTGGGATGTACTGGGCTGCACTGGTAGGGAACTGGGATGTACTGTGAGGGAACTGGGACGTACTGTGAGGACACTGGGATGTACTGGTATGTACTGGGAGGGAAGTGTTATGTACTGAGGGGAACTGGGACGTACTGGGATGTACTGGGAGGGAACTGTGAAGTACTGGGATGTACTGGGAGTGAACTGGGAGGGAACTGCTATGTAGTAGGATGTACTGGGTGGGAACTGGGATGTACCGGGAGGGAACTGGGATGTACTGGGAGGGAACTGGTATGTACTGGGAGGGAACTGGGATGTACTGGGATGTAGTGGGAGGGAACTGGGAGGGAACTGGGATGTACTGGGAGGGAACTGGTATGTACTGGGAGGGAACTGGGATGTACTGGGACATACTGGCAGGGAACTGGGATGTACTGGGAGGGGATTGGGACGGACTGGGAGGGAACTGGGATGTACTGGGCTGCACTGGTAGGGAACTGGGATGTACTGGGAGGAAACTGGAATGTCCCAGTTGACACCCAATTCCCTCCCAATGCCTCCCAGTATATCCCAGTTTCCTCCCAGTATATCCCAGTTTCCTCCCAGTACATCCCAGTAAATCCCAGCTCGCTGCCAGTACATGCCAATACATCGCTGTACATTCCAGTTCTGTTCCTGTACATCCCAATACATCCCCGTTCCATGCCAGTACATCCCAGTTCCCTACCAGTTCATCCCCGTACATCCCAATTCCCTCCCGGTTCACTACCACTTCTTTCCCAGTTCCGTCCCATTACATCCCAGTTCCGTCCCATTACATCCCAGTACATCCCAGTTCCCTCCCAGTACATCCCAGGTCCCTCCCAGTACATCCCAGGTCCCTCCCAGTACTGGGAGGGAACTGGGATGTACTGGGAGGCACTACAATGTGCGGGGATGCCCTGGGATGTACTGTGGAGGAACTAGGAAGTACAGGCTTGTACTCGGTTGTACCGGGTGGAGCTGGCAGGGATTTGGGATGTACCAGGATCTACTGGGATGTACTGGGATGTACTGGGAGGTAACTGTTGTGTACTGGGAGTGAACTGGGAGGTAACTGGGATGTACTGGGAGGGAACTGGGATGTACTGTGAGGACACTGGGATGTACTGGTATGTACTGGGAGGGAAGTGTTATGTACTGAGGGGAACTGGGACGTACTGGGACGTGCTGGGAGGGAACTATGAGAAGTATTGGGATGTACTTAGAGGGAACTGGGATGTACTGGGAGGGAACTGGGAGGGAACTGGGAGGGAACTGTGAAGTACTGGGACATGTACTGGGAGGGAACTGGTATGTACTGGGTGGGAACTGGGATGTACTGGGTGGAAAGTGTTGGGAATTGGGATTTACTGGGAGGGAACTGGGATGGACTGGGAGGGAACTGGGATGTAGTGGGACATACTGGCAGGGAACTGGGATGTACTGGGGTGTACTGGGAGGGGAACTGTTATGTACCGAGGGGGAACTGGGATGTACTGGGAGTGAACTGTGAAGTACTGGGATGTACTTAGAGGAAGTGGGAGGGAACTTGGATGTAGTGGGAGGGAACTGGGGTTACTTGGAGGAAAGTGGCATGTACTGGGATGTACTGGAATGGAGCTGGGAGTGAACTGTGTGTGAACTGTGAGGGAACTGGGATGTACTGTGAGGGAACTGGGATGTACTGGGATGTACTGGGAGGGACTGGGAGGGAACTGGGAGGGAGTGGGAGGGATCTGGGATGTACTGGGCTGCACTGGTAGGGAGCTGGGATGTACTGGGAGGAAACTGGAATGTCCCAGTTGACACCCACTTCCCTCCCAGTGCCTCCCAGTATATCCCAGTTTCCTCCCAGTACATCCCAGTAAATCCCAGCTCGCTGCCAGTACATCCCAGTGTACATCGCAGTACATTCCAGTTCCGTTCCTGTACATCCCAATACATCCCCGTTCCATGCCAGTACATCCCAGTTCCCTACCAGTTCAACCCCGTACATCCCAATTCCCTCCCGGTTCACTACCACTTCTTTCCCAGTTCCGTCCCATTACATCCCAGTTCCGTCCCATTACATCCCAGTACATCCCAGGTCCCTCCCAGTACATCCCAGTTCCCTCCCAGTACTGGGAGGGACCTGGGATGTACTGGGAGGCACTACAATGTGCGGGGATGCCCTGGGATGTACTGTGGAGGAACTAGGATGTACAGGCTTGTACTGGGTTGTACCGGGTGGAACTAGCAGGGATTTGGGATGTACCAGGATCTACTGGGATGTACTGGTAGGGAACTGGGACGTACTGTGAGGACACTGGGATGTACTGGTATGTACTGGGAGGGAAGTGTTATGTACTGAGGGAAACTGGGACGTACTGGGATGTACTGGGAGGGAACTGTGAAGTACTGGGATGTACTGGGAGTGAACTGGGAGGGAACTGGTATGTAGTAGGATGTACTGGGTGGGAACTGGGATGTACCAGGATGTACTGGGATGTACTGGGAGGGAACTGGTATGTACTGGGAGGGAACTGGGATGTACTGGGATGTAGTGGGAGGGAACTGGGAGGGAACTGGTATGTACTGGGAGGGAACTGGGATGTACTGGGAGGAAACTGGAATGTCCCAGTTGACACCCACTTCCCTCCCAGTTTCCTCCCAGTATATCCCAGTTTCCTCCCAGTATATCCCAGTTTCCTCCCAGTACATCCCAGTAAATCCCAGTTTCCTCCCAGTACATCCCAGTACATCGCAGTACATTCCAGTTCCGTTCCTGTACATCCCAATACATCCCCGTTCCATTCCAGTACATCCCAGTTTCCTACCAGTTCATCCCCGTACATCCCAATTCCCTCCCGGTTCACTACCACTTCTTTCCCAGTGCCTCCCAATACATCCCAGTTCCGTCCCATTACATCCCAGTACATCCCAGTTCCCTCCCAGTACATCCCAGTTCCCTCCCAGTACATCCCAGTTCCCTCCCAGTACTGGGAGGGACCTGGGATGTACTGGGAGGCACTACAATGTGCGGGGATGTCCTGGGATGTACCGTGGAGGAACTAGGATGTACAGGCTTGTACTGGGTTGTACCGGGTGGAACTGGCAGGGATTTGGGATGTACCAGGATCTACTGGGATGTACTGGGAGGTAACTGTTATGTACTGGGAAGGAACAGGGAGGGAACTGGGATGTACTGGTAGGGAACTGGGATGTACTGGGAGGGAACTGGGACGTAGTGTGAGGACACTGGGATGTACTGGTATGTACTGGGAGGGAAGTGTTATGTACTGAGGGGAACTGGGACGTACTGGGATGTACTGGGATGGAACTGTGAAGTACGGGGATGTGCTGGGAGTGAACTGGGAGGGAACTGGTATGTAGTAGGATGTACTGGGTGGGAAGTGGGATGTACCAGGATGTACTGGGAGGGAACTGGTATGTACTGGGAGGGAACTGGGATGTACTGGGTGGAAAGTGTTGGGAATTGGGATGTACTGGTAGGGAACTGGGATGGACTGGGAGGGAACTGGGATGTAGTGGGACATACTGGGAGGGAACTGGGATGTACTGGGGTGTACTGGGAGGGAACTGTTATGTACCGAGGGGGAACTGGGATGTACTGGGAGTGAACTGTGAAGTACTGGGATGTACTTAGAGGGAAGTGGGAGGGAACTTGGATGTAGTGGGAGGGAACTGGGATTTACTTGGAGGAAAGTGGCATGTACTGGGATGTACTGGAATGGAACTGGGAGTGAACTGTGTGTGAACTGTGAGGGAACTGGGATGTACTGTGAGGGAACTGGGATGTACTGGGATGTACTGGGACAGACTGGGAGGGATCTGGGATGTACTGGGAGGGATCTGGGATGTACTGGGATGCACTGGTAGGGAACTGGGATGTACTGGGAGGAAACTGGAATGTCCCAGTTGACACCCACTTCCCTCCCAGTGCCTCCCAGTATATCCCAGTTTCCTCCCAGAACATCCCAGTAAATCCCAGCTCGCTGCCAGTACATCCCAGTACATCGCTGTACATTCCAGTTCTGTTCCTGTACATCCCAATACATCCCCGTTCCATGCCAGTACATCCCAGTTTCCTACCAGTTCAGCCCCGTACATCCCAATTCCCTCCCGGTTCACTACCAGTTCTTTCCCAGTGCCTCCCAATACATCCCAGTTCCGTCCCATTACATCCCAGTACATCTCAGTTCCCTCCCAGTACGTCCCAGTTCCCTCCCAGTACGTCCCAGTTCCCTCCCAGTACATCCCAGGTCCCTCCCAGTACTGGGAGGGAACTGGGATGTACTGGGAGGCACTACAATGTGCGGGGATGCCCTGGGATGTACTGTGGAGGAACTAGGATGTACAGGCTTGTACTGGGTTGTACCGGGTGGAACTAGCAGGGATTTGGGATGTACCAGGATCTACTGGGATGTACTGGGATGTACTGGGAGGTAACTGTTATGTACTGGGAAGGAACTGGGAGGGAACTGTGAGGGAACTGGGAGGGAACTGTGAGGAGGGGGGCGGCCCCCCGGGCCCCAGCCCCTCACCCCCGCCTGGGGCCAGGGCGCCGCGGCCGCCGGCCCCTTCCTCCTCTGCCCGCTCCCGTCGCAGACGGCTCGGTATGTGTCACGAGCGGCAGCCGCGTTCAGCAGCTCTCGGAGGGCGCGCGGCTCTGCCCGGCCGTGACCGGGGCCCGCAGGGGTTTCCCGCTCGCCCCGAGAAGGCGCTGGCCCCGAGCCGGGGCGTCCCGCCCCGCCCCGCCCGGCCCTCGGCGCCCTCGCGAGCTGAGCGCGGCCCGGCCAGCAGGGGGCGCTGGCGCTCACCGGCTGGGCGCGGGGGCGGTCCGGCGCGGGGGCGGGGCCGGTGGGGGCCGTTCCTTCCGGCCGCCCTTTAAGGGCCGCCCCGCGGGGCTCGGGCTTCCGGTGGCGCGTGCGCGTCGGAGCGGGGGGCGGGAGCGGTGCGTGTGGCGGCCGAAGGGCCGGTGCGTGTGGCGGCCGGGTCGCGAGGCGTCCCTGTGCGGTGCCGGGGCCCCTCTGCGGCCCGGCGTGGGAAGCCCGCGGCCGGCGGAGCCTGCTCGGAGCTGGGCGGGGAGCGCCGCGGCGGTCCGGCCGCCGGCAGCCATCCCCTGCGGTGGCCGGCAGCCCCTCGGGACGCCTGGAGGCCTGGCGGTGCCCGAGCCTCGCCTGCGGCAGCCGCCTGAGAGAGCAGCGCGGCCGTGTCCGGGGGCCGGAGAGCGCTGGTGGGTGAGTTCGGGCAGCGGGTGGGTCTCCGTGTGAGGTGAGGCCTGGCGCGGGCCGGGGGGTATCTCCGTGCGGGTCGGGCCGGGGGCGGGGCGGGGGCCGGGCCCCGCAGAGAAGCCCCGGTCGGGCATCGTTCGCTTTTCCACAATGTAGGGCTCTCCCCGGTTATTTTTTGTGTACTGTGTTTTGGGTCACCTGAAAGCCTTTGGCCGGTTACGTTTGGTGCGGGGAGATGGCAGGTCTGGAGCCTGAAAGATCTCTGGTGGGGGGTGGGGGAGGTATTTCTTGCCTTAAAACTCTGAGCCCACCTCGTGTGTCATGTCGTGAGTCTCGTGACTGTGGCAAATGGCTGAGTCGGGCGTTTTCTGCTAACTAACTTCTGAACGTGTGCGTGTGTAGGCACGGGGAGATTTGTGCAGTGTGACGGAGCCCCTTGTGCTTCTGTGCTAATGTCTACCTGTTCTAGACCTCCAGAGTTGGAAAGCCTTTGTTTAGTGCCTAGTTGTGCCTGCGTAACAAATGTTTTAGCTGCTGATGGGTTATACCTCTGCTGCGAACTTCTTGCTGGGTGGCTTGATTGTTTCTGGTTGTCCGTGTAAATCTAGGCAGCTATTTTCTGCCCGGTGGTGAAGCCTATCGCTTTGGATAACAAAGGGCAGGAGTGCAATAAAGAAAAAGGTGATTCGTCTGCTGCAGCTCCTTGGAAACAATTCGTTCCTTATTTTCTGCCCTTGGGCAGGCGTTGTGCTTTCCAGATAATGCAGCCTCTCCTGTGCCTGTCCACGCCGTGCATTTTGTCCTGCCCTTGCTTGAAAAGGCTCTCCTTGCCTTCCTCCCCTCTGCTGCAGTTGCCTTAATCTCTCGCTGCTGCTGCTGCTGCTGCTGGAAGAGGGATAAAGGGAGTGTTGTCGATCGGGTTGTTAAAAGCTTTTTCGCGGGCTGTAACGCGCGGGAAAGGGGGGCCGGGGGGGAGGATCAGTTTGCGGGGAAAATGGGAAACCAACATCACCTTCCCCTCCTACGGCGCAGCCCGGCCGCACGGCTCCCCGGGGATGCCCCTGCCCGCGGGTGTACCGTGTGTGCGCCCCCCGCGTGGGGCGGGGGACGACGACACCCCCCCACACACCGTCGGCGGCACTGGGGCAACCCCTGCCCCAGGGCTCCGCGCTCGTACCCGGCTCTCCCCGCTCCGGCACGGCACGGGGCTGGACGCACCGAGAAGACCCCGGAGCGGCTTCTCGCGTCCGGGCGAGAACAGGGCCCGGCCCCGAGCAGCAGAGCGGGCACCGCCGGTAGCTCGGAGGAGCGGGGCCGGCTCGGCTCGAGGCGTCAGAGCGAAAAGGGACGAGAACCGTCCCGGAGCGTCCGGGGGTTGGGGGGGTTGGCGGATGGTCCGGTGGCCGGGTTCGGCTCCGTGCCGGGCCGTGGGGCAGCCGGAGCCGCGCCAGAGCAGGTGAGGAGCCGCATGGCCGGGCGCGCTGTGGGTCGGCGGGTTTGGGCTGTGGGGTCTCCCGGTCCGCGGAGCCCCCGGGGGGGCGGCGGGGTGCGGGCAGCAGCGGCCCCGGGCCGAGCGCTGTCGTGGGTCGGTGGTTGGGTTTTGGGGCCGAGCCCGTGCCCGTCCCCGGGGAGTAGGGGCAGCCCCACCCGGCTCTCGACTGCTCCTCGTCGGGGTCGGGCGGCGGCGGCGGCGACCCCGGCGGGGGCTCCTGCGGTGCCGGGCGGGTCCCCCCTTGCCCGCGAGGCAGGCAGGGACCCCGGCTGCTGCCGCCGCGGTTTGCTGGAGGCGGGCCGGGCCCGGCCCCCTGTGGGGTTGGGGTGCGGGCCCGGCGCTGCCGGGGAAACGAGGCCTGCGAGAGCAGGAAGAAAGCGCTGCCGGGCCGGCGCTGGGCTGCCCCGCCGGGGTGCGGGGCCGGGCCCGCGCAGTTCAGTTCCCAAGGCCTCCCCGACAGTGCCCGCGTGGGCCGTGGGGGTGCAGGGCTGCGGGGTGGCTGCGCTCTCCGCGGCCCTGAGCGTTGCCCGTGGGGACTGCGGAGGGGGCCGGGACGCAGCCAGGTTCAGCTGGTTTGGTCCCTGAGCGTGGAGAGCACAGCTCTTCTGTTCCTGGGCCTTGAGAGCAGGCTCCTGTGGCTGACGCCGGGGCCCTGAAACAGATCGAGTCGTGCGTTTTGAGGGCCTGAGCGAGGGGACTAAGTGGTGTGGTTTTGGGCTGAGGAGCAGAGGTCAAGTGCTGCGCTTTTGGGACTTGAGAACAGGCTCAGCAGCTGGGCTTTTTGGCTCAGAACCGGTCCCAAAGTGAGCTGGTTTGGGGGCCAAAAGCAGAAGCCGGTTTGGCTGCTTGTGGGGGTGGCGTGGGGGCATCGGGGGCTGCAGGGGAAAGCAAGGGTTGGGCAGGGTACGAGGACCCTCCCCGGAGGTGGGGGTCCGGTCACATCGGACCCCGAAGTTCGGGAGGCCGGCATGCACCAGAGCGAACTCGCCACCTGAGGCGGGTCTCTGGAGGAAGGGTGCTTTTTGGATCCAGCGCAGCGCACCCTCTTTGGGTCCAGCTCTTCATTCTGCGCTGCTTAGAAGAGTTATTAACCAATTAATTAAACATACAAACTAAGTCACAACAGCTCTATCGGCTCCATCGTGGTTTGGAGCTCTGAATCGGTTTCATTTGGTGTCTAACACATTTTTTCCCCGAGGAGAGGCTACGTTTCAAGTTAATTAGTTTTCTCACAAGTGTGTCAGTCGATAAAATTGAGTTACGATTATTAAAACCACAAAGGTGACAGGAGTCTCACGGATCGGGTCTATTTCTGAAAATGTATTCATCCCATGCAAATGTCATCGGGATACAGATCATCTGCACTTCATGCTCTGACAAGACAAGATGCTGAGACAGGGATGAGCTCCAAAAGGACTACTGAAAAGAAAAAAAACCCACGCACTTCATGAAGTCATGGGGGTTTTTTTTGTTTGCATTTGGGGGGGCGGGGTGGCTTTAACAAAAGAGTGCAGTGTTGGCTGGCAGCAGCCTGCAGAGCATTTTTGCTGCCTGATCTCTCCTGTTCTTCTCTTCCACTCCTCTTTCAGGGCTGTAATTGTCATTTGGATAGTTTTAGAAGAGCAGTTAAGTTCCTCGCCTGTGTCTCAATGTGCTGGTAATACCAGGAAGGTGAATGCTTGAACCGGTCGGGCGGGTGGGAATAACTTGGCTGCAGGTAGAACTTCTGAGGGAAGACCAGCAAAACCAGGAAGCAAATAGCAAGTTCCCAAAAAATGTGCGGGTGTCAAACACATAAAAGTTTTATTGCCGAATGTTTTGTTTTTGGCAATATGTTCCAAATGCCTATTTTTGGTAAACATAACTTTTCAGGAGATTCAGGGTTGTGTGTGGCAAAACATGTCCCTCTGTTTTTGTGTCCTGCCGCACAAATGGCCGGCGGCAGGGCTCTCGTTCCCCGCTCTCGCTATTGCCACAGCAGGGCTGCGATATTTAGACCTAAGGGATGGGTTTAGGAATGGAAGGAGAGAGAACGCCTGTGTTCTGTAAGGGCTATGAATGCTGACCCTTTGTCTCCGTCTGCCGCTTTTCCTGTGCGGGTGATGAAGCCGTTTTACTTTCCTCTGTTGTTCCTGGTCTAAGTAGTTGCAAGGCTGTCGCCGCTGTGGGTGTGCAATTTGTGTTGCTGTGTTTCTGTGGAGTCCTAGCTACGGCTCGCTTCTAGTGTGGCCAAGCGTCAAGGTAGGGCTTTCAGCTTAAAGCTTCAGAAGCGCTGCGTGCCGAGATGGGTGTAGGTGAAACTGCTGTTGCGCCTGCAGCTGTGCTCGCAGGGATGCTGGGTGGCTCCGCATCAAACCGGCGAGGTGCGCGTGGACCTCCGTCGGGCTGCGCCCTGGGTGCGCGAGCGTGCCGTGTTTTTGCTGTTCCGGCTTGTATGTGCGAGGGCTTAACGTTTGATTTAATGCATTTCCTTTAACGGCAGGCTGTAGTTGGGCTCTAGATGGTATTCCTACGTGGGCGCAGGAGCTGTGGAATGGTTAAGCTGTTGCTGTGCCTCCAGGTGACTTGTTCAGTAACACTGTTTTTCCAGGTGCAGATGGATGAGTCGTGCAGGGCAACGGAGGAGAGCCCAGGGGAGCGCTGTAAGAAGGTGAGTCTGTGTGTAGTACTGGAGGGAAGATGTGACTGATGGCTATAGGGCTCCATTATGGGTTTTACTCTTTTTTTTTTTTTTTTTGTGATCTGAGGGCGCTAAGCGATGAGCCGAGCGTGATGTGGGCCCTGGAGGTGAGTCAGGCAAGGTGACCGGTGCTTGGTGGGCTGGAGTAGGTGTTCTTTTTCAGGTTATTCAGGGTTTTTTCTCCTTCTCTTCACTTTCCCATCCCAATTTGGGGCCGATTCCCTCAAACGGGGACTTCCCCCTGTGGGGCTGCTTATGCAGCCTGGGAGCTGCTGCCTGGGCACAAAAATACCTCAAACCCCTTGACTCTGGGCCTGCAATGAGGGGTGAAAATACAGGAAGAATTCTGGTGGAAAGAAAACAACTTGGGGCTTCTGGGAAAGCCAACTCCAGCTGGATTTGTGCGGCTGGAAAGGAAAAAAAAAAGGGGGTGGGGGGAAGGAACAACAACCTAAAAGCACCCACCAACCATTCTCATGCACAAAACCGAAAGTGAAAATGACCATTTTTTGTAGGGCAAAAGCACAAAAAATCCCCACAGAACTCAGTAGTTTGGAAAAGCAACCCCAATTATTACATTATGTAAAGAAGGCGGGGGAAAAAAAAAGAAAACCAAACCAAAACCCGATCACAACCCTGATGCCACATGCCTACAAGCAGTTCCTGGGGCTTATTCTGCGGGGGTGGGAACCCAACCTTGTTCCCCAGGTTTGCTGTGCTGCTTCTCCTCCCTCGAGACACTTTGCTGTTTGGTGCAGAGGCAATGAACGGCGCTGCTGGGGCTGCGAGGGGGAAAGGTGCAGAGGAATAGAAGCTCTGTGGATGCAGCCAAGTTACGGTTTCTGGATGGTATTAATCGAGAAGAGTAATTCAGATAATGCTGCTGCCCAGCGACCAGAATTGGGTACTGAGCCCGGGAGCCGCGCACGCGCGGTGGCGTCCCTGTGATCCCCATTGCTCTCTCCGCAGGTAACAGCCCTGCGATGCTGCAGTGCCTGCGAGGTGATGCCGCCGTGCTCGTTGCTGCTTCCTGGTAAGGAAAGGCCTCCTCCGCTCCTGCTGCAGCGTGGTGGTGTGTCGGACACGATTCCCTGTGTCGGGTGAGGCCTAGGGCTGCCGGCGAGGTGAGCGAGCCCCTTTGGTGGGTGCAGGGGTATCTCCTTGTGTGCCTGTACTACTGGGGCTGGTGGGATGGGAAGCTTCAAATGACCCGCCGAGGCAGGCTTCTGGTATGCTAAAGGCGAGCGGGTGAGGGCAGCCCTAGGAGTTACCCGGGAGCTGATAGAAGGGAAGAGGGAAAGGAGGAGGAGGATGATGACCTTTTCCCCCTGCAGCTTCTGGGTGCAGAAGATGGCCGACTCCCCAGCTCACCAGAGCTCCCCCTCAGCCTCCCCTGGCCCCCCTTGCCCCGTGCGCCTGCCCCCAGCTCCAGCACGGGCGAGCTAGGCTACGTGCCTAGGAAGCCTCATCTGGTAAGAGCTGTAAGACACCCACGTATTCTCTTCAGGTGGAGGACGGCCTAGAGTCTGGAGCTGCAGAAGAGGCAGGGAGGAGAGGAGGGGAAAGAAGCATCTGAACGGCTAAATTGTGCCAGCAGCGCTGAGAGCGAGAGTCGCGGTGAGTCCTGGGCCACTGGGGCCCCGTTGCCTCTCTTGTGCGTCCTGGGCCCTCCCTGTCTCTCCCCCGGCCCCCTCTCTTTCCTTACCTGCTGCAAAATTTACTTTTATTTTTTGCGCCCCCCCCCCCCCCCCCGCACCTTCTTTCTCCATCTCGCTCTGAGTGTCTCCCTGCCTCCCCGTCTTTTCAGTCCTCCCTCTCTCTGTCCTGTAGCCTGTGGCTCCTTTTTCTTTCTCCGCCTCTCTCTGCCTGGCTCTGGCTCCGTGTTTTTTTTTTTATTCCTCCTGCTCTGTCCTGTAGCCTGTCGGTGTTTTGTTGTTCTCTGGCTCTCTTGATCTGACTCCCTGTGTTACCGAAAAACGCGTTAAAATCGGAAACGACTCCTCAACACCAATTTAGTATTAAAGAGCAGGCATTCTTTATTCGCGGCGCCGGATGCACGGGGGATCGCTCCTCCTGGCGTGCGTACCTCACGCACCTTTCCCGTACAATTTGTAGATCAATGTTTTACGTATTCATACATATTCATTATTGTCCTGTCTGCTGATTGGTACAAACTTGCTCGTTCCGTATGTAAATCGCTGCGCAGGCTCGGTTGTCCTCTTCCGTTGTTCTCTTCTGTTACTTGGGTCGGTGGTGGTCTGTGAGTCGGTGGTCGCGATCTCCCCCTGCCGGAATTACCTTTTAGCTTCTCGGCTCTTAATCTTGGCAGTCTTGGCTAGTTTTCTCAGTCTGCTAAGCGAAACAGCGTTTTTTCATCCTTTTCTGACAGAAGCACGTTGTCTGTTGTTCTGTTCGCATTAATGATCGCCTACGGACTAAAATGCAGATCGACAGGTGCGCTGATTGGTACGCTCCATGTTCCCGTAATGGAACACCGTCTCTGGTTGATTTCATCACTTTGGTTACATTTCCCCTGTTTGGAAGTTCTGAAATAATAATTTTCTCAATACTTCCATCCTAGATCAATAATATTCCACTATGTCAGTTTAGTGTTTGCTTCATGTTCTGAAATTTTTCACTTGATTGTGGTCTCCAGGGTGTATGCAGGTCCCATTTTCTACCCAAAATTTTATTAATTTGTTGAAGTACCTCTGCAAAAAAATGTGGTGCTCTATCAGAGGACATTCCCGTTGGCACTCTAAATCTTGGTATTATTTCCTTCAGCAACGTCTTAACTACTACTCTAGCTTTGTCGGTGCAGCACGAGAAAGCTTCTGGCCATCTAGAAAATTTGTCAATCAGCACTGACAAATACTGCTCTATCTATTTTGTCTGGGTAACTCAGAGAACTTAATTTGCTAATAATTTCCGGGAGAATTTTTTGTTTTGTTACTCCTAAAGGTTGTTTCCTTTGGTTCAGGGGATTATTTCTAGGACAGATTGGACACTTAGCTACTATGGGTTTAACTATTCTTGTCGTGCCTACACACGCTACAGATGTTTTTAAACTCAAAACCGTAGCGCCTACAGCCTAATGTGTTTGCTCATGGTTTTCTTTTGCAAGTTCTGTCATAACTTGTGGGGTGGTTGTTGTTATTACTTGTTTTTCTGGTGTTACCTACCATCTCTCTGTGTTTTGTGATGCTTCCAATTGTTCTGCTAATTGCTCATCCAGTTTATTATATCTCGGTTTCAACTTTGGAATTCTGATCTGTTTTACTGGTACTAGTGCAAGGATACCTTGCTCTGCAGTCCTCTTTGCAGCTTTATCGGTCAGTCGTTTGCTTATGTTTACAGCCGTCTGGCCAAATTGATGAGCTTTGCAACGCTTTACCGCCACTTCTTTTGGTTTCTGCACGTCTTCCGGAAGTTGGAGAATTTCTTCTTTATGCTGTATTGATGATTCTTGGGCTGATGGCAGTCCTTTCTCCTTCCCAATAGCTCCATGATCGTGGATCACACCAAATGCACGTTTGGAATCAGTCTAGATATTTATCCTTTGTCCTTCTGCCATTCGCAGAGCTCGCTTCAATGCTACCAATGCTGCTTTCTGTGCTGAGGTGTTTGCAGGCAGCACCCCTGACTCCATTCCCTCGGCGGCGATAACGACAGCATATCCGGCCATTCGCTTCTCTTCTCGCCCAGAGCTTCTTCCATCTGTAAACAACTCCAGATCAGGATTTTCCCAGAGGTTTGTGTCTCAGGTCTGGTCTGCTGGAATAGACTTGTTCAATAGTTAGCAAGCGATCGTGTTCTAAATTGTCCGTAAGGTTTTCTGTTGTTAAAAACATAGCAGGATTCAGTATAGCAGTAGTCTTCGATTCCACATCGTCTTGTTCTAACAGAACAACTTGATATTTCAACATTCTGCTAAGGGATAGCCAACGACCCCCCTTTTGTTCTAAAACAGTCACCGCTATGTGCGGGACATATACTGTCATCTTCTGTCCCATTGTTAACTTTGGGGCTTCCCGGATCGGCAGCGCTGTTGTTGCTCCTGCCCGTAAACACCTAGGCCATCTTTTACTCGCGTGGTCAGGTTGTTTGGAGAAGTAGCCCACAGGTCTCTTCCAGGTTCCCAGTCGCTGTGTCAGCACTCCAAGGGCTAAATGTTGTCTTTCGTGGACAAACAACTGAAAAGGTTTAGCGAAATCAGGTAGGCCTAATGCAGGGGCCATCATCGAGGCTCTTTTCAGTTCTTTGAATGCCGTTTGGCATCCGGGCATCCAGGTTAAATATTTATCCTTTTGAGTCTTTCAATGCCTCAAATAATGGTTTTACATACAGTCTATAGTTCAGAATCCAGAGCTGATGCTATTTCATTGTTTTCAGAAAAGCTCTCAGTTCCTTCGGGCTGCTAGGTTCGGGAATTTGACAAATAGTTTCTTTCTTTTCACTTTCTAATTGTCTTTGTCTTTGAGATATTTCAAATCCTAAATAAATGGCTGCTTCTTTTCCTATTTGGGTTTTGTTTCTGGAAACTCCGCATCTTCCTTGGCCCAGAAAATTTAAAAATTTCAAAACATTTTTCTTTACTTTGTGCCGCTATCAGAATGTCATCCGCATTCTGTAACAAGATGCCTCTCCCTGGGTTCTGTTTTTTCTATATCTCTAATTTTTTTTTGCCAGCTGAGTCTCAAGTATCGTAGGACTATTTTTAAATCCTTGTGGAAGTACGGTCCATGGTAGCTGTGTCTTTCATTCTGTGGTGGGGCTTTCCCATTGCAAAGCAAATAGGCTTTGACTTTTTATGCCTGGAGGTATGCAAAAGAAGGCGTCCTTCAAATCTAGTACAGTAAACCATTTATGCTCCTCCTTTAAAAGAGGTCAGTAAAGTGTATGGATTAGCTACTACCGGATGTATATCTTGGACCACCTGATTTATAGCCCTTAAATGGTGAACTAGCTAATACTCTTTGCCTCTAGATTTCTTTACTGGCGACACAGGAGTACTATATTCTGATTCACATTCCACTAAAAGCTCATATTCTGAAAAATTTTATAATTAACTTCTGTAATCCTTTTCGAGCCTCTCGCTTAATAGGGTATTGTTTTTGTCTTACGGGCTTGGCTCCAAGCTTTAAGGTTACTTTTACCGGCTCTGCCCACTTAGATCGCTCCGGAGCTCCGCTCGCTCAAACCAAAGGAATTACTACGTTTTCCACTTCCTCGGGAACCCGTTCCTCCCTGGAGGAATCCTGTAACATAAACGCTCTCGCCTCTGTGGCTTTTGATTCTGGTATTAGTGATTTAATCTCTCCATCTTTAAAAGTTACTTGAGCATCTAATTGACCTAATAGATCTCGTCATAACAGAGGCAGTGGACATTCAGGCATAGACAGAAACTGGTGAGTTGCCCATTGCTTCTCCAGTTTAAACTTTAATGGCTCTGAGAGGGGCTAATTTTTCTTTGCCCTGTTGCGCTAGCAACATCTACTGATTTATGATCAAATTTCTCTTCACGTGTATTCAATACCAAATAAGTGGCTCCCGTATCTACCAAAAATTCTATTTCTTCATTCCGTAGCTTCAGTGTAACCAGGTGTTCAGCTAGGGTTGATTCCCCTGGTCTCCTTCATGCCAAGCTACTTCAAGCATTTAACCCAGATCTCTGGATTCAGGTTGTTCTAGTTTCTGAAGGTTGTTTTCTCTCCCCCCGCCCCCATCTGGGGCTGATTGTCTTATGAATATAGAGACCAGCTGAATTGCTTTTTCTGGTTTTTCTGGGTTCAAATGAGTATATTTTCTGGTGGTCACCTTCAGTCTTTCCATAAAGGCTGAAGGGGACTCACTTAATTCTTGTCTCACTTCATAAATTTTGACCAATTTATTGCTTTTGGCATTGCTTGTCTTACTCCAAATAAAATCTCTCTCTGACATCTAGTCAACATTCCCCTGGGTCCTGGCTGATTAGGGTCCCACTCGGGATTTGTAGATGGAAAATTCTTATTCATTGTTCTCTGTAAATTCCCGTTAGCATGTGCTCCCTGCACCTGCCTTCTGGCTGTATTCAGTACTATTTTCTTGTCAGTTTCATCAAGCGAAGTATCCAGTATCACAAGTAGAGCAACACTCTTTCAAGTTCTCACCACGTTTTCCTCTTTTCAGAAACATTGCCGTAGAATCTTGTGGACATACCTCACGCTGTTTGCTGCTCGGGATGATTCCACGGTGTAAAGAACAAATCAACATATGCCACTTCTTCCCGTTTGCCTTCCCTTTTTACAAAACAACATTAATTGCAAGATGGTACGATATTGCAATGTCTCATGTTCTGGCCATTTGTGCCCACCTTCCAATTGATACGTTGGCCACCAATGATTGCAATATTCAATTAATGGTTTCCGAGTTAGTGGGTCACCGCCCCCGACGTCTTTCCAGTGCTTCAAAATACATCGCAAAGGTGTTCTCTGTGGGATAGGTTTCCTACTCAGTAATGCTCCCGTCTCCCAGTCGACTAGTAGTTGTGATTGTGCGCTATCGCAAATAGTAGTCAGAGGGACTCCAACCCCCGTTAGAGGTCTCACTGGAAATCTGCCACTGGGATCTGTAGCCCCCTGCTAGATATCCCTGGAGACTTCAACCCCCTGTTGAAGACTCCCCTACCCTCGGGTCCCGCTCCACAGGCTTTCGCCTAGCAGAGACTTACCAGCCGAGGCACCTCTTGGCCCCGACCCTGCGTGGCTTTCGCCGCGCCTTACGGGCAGGCCTGTGGGACTCAAACCCGCTATCCTATCCTATGTGGGAAACTAACCCCACGTATTATTCTACCTAAGTTTCTTCTTCAAAGAATGCCTTGTTTACCTCAATCCAGGGGATCTTGCTCAGAATTCTCTGGCCCGGGGATCGGAAGCTCTCCCGGAGAATTCCTCGGGGCCGGCTGCAGGTCCCACGATCCCACGGATCCGTCGAGATTCAAAAGCAGGTTCCCACCTGGGGTGCCAAAACTGTTACCGAAAAACGCGTTAAAATCGGAAACGACTCCTCAACACCAATTTAGTATTAAAGAGCAGGCATTCTATATTCACGGCGCCGGATGCACGGGGGATCGCTCCTCCTGGCGTGCGTACCTCACGCACCTTTCCTGTACAATTTGTAGATGAAAATTTTACATACTCATACATAGTCATTATTGTCTTGTCTAGCGATGGGTACAAACTTGCTCGTTCCGTATGTCAATCACTGCGCAGGCTCGGTTGTCCTCTTCCGTTGTTCTCTTCTGAGTAGGTGGTGTTACTTGGGTCGGTGGTGGTCTGTGAGTCGGTGGTCGCGATCTCCCCCTGCCGGAATTACCTTTTAGCTTCTCGGCTCTTACTCTTGGCAGTCTTGGCTAGTTTTCTCAGTCCGCTAAGCGAAACCGCGTTTTTTCATCCTTTTCTGACAGAAGCATGTTGTCTGTTGTTCTGCTGACATTAACGATCGCCTAGGCACTAAAATGCAGATCGACAGGTGCGCTGATTCGTACGCTCCATGTTCCCGTAATGGAACACCGTCTCTGGTTGGTTGATTTCATCGCTTTGGTTACACCTGTTCCTGTTGTTCAGTTTCTTCTTTTTTGGCTTTGTGTGATTCTCTCTGTGATTCTGTTTTTCTCTGCCTCGCTTTTCCCAGCTCCCCGTCCCTCACTTTTAATGCCCGTTATCCTTCACCAGCACACTCTCCCTTGGTTCCCATCCTCGTTTCTGAATTCCTCCTGCTTTGCCACGTAGCCCGTGACTTTTTTCTTAATCTCTCTCTGTCTGCCTCAACGCTCCCCCCGTGCTTTTTAATTCGTCTTCTCTGCTCTGTACCCTGCTACTGTTCTTGCCTTTCTGAGTTCTTCTCTGTCCAGCTCCCTTTCCCTATTCATGAATTCCTGTTCTTCCTGCAGCCACCGCTGTTCCCTGTGACCTCCATCTCTCTCTGTCCAGCTCCCTGTCCCTAGGTTTTAATTCCTGCCTCTGCCCGCTGTAGCCTGTCTAGATGTTTCTCTCGGCCTCTCTCTCTGTCCGGCTCCCTCTCTCTGTGTTCTAATTCCACGTTCTCTGTCACGTGGACCCGTGCTATTTGTTTGTCCTCATCTCTCTCTGTCCAGCTCCTTGCTGCGACGTTTTATTTCCTCATTTCCTCCCTCTCTGTCTTTGTAGCCCATTGCTGTTGGTTTGTTTTTTTCTTTTTTTTCACTTGTTTCTTCATGTGTCTCTGTCTGCCTCCCAGTCCCTGATCTTTAATTCCTCCTTCCCTGTAGGCCGCTGTTCCTTTTTTCCATTCTACATTGTGTTCTCTTTGGTCTCGTGTTCTTATTCATTGATTCCCTCCTCGCTGCCCTGTGGCTTGTCCCCATTTTATTGTTGCTTCTCTCTCCCTCTCTCTGGCTTCTTGCCCCTGTTTTTAAAATTCCTCCCTCTCTTCTCTCTTCCCTGTAGGCTGTGTGATCTTTAGCCTTTCTCCATGTCTTTCTGCCCATCTCTCTGTGTCTATTCATTAATTCCTCCCTCTCTGCCCTGTAGCCTGTAGCTTCTGTCCTTTCTCCATCTTGCTGTCCCTGGCTCCCCCGTGACCCTATGCTAGAATTGTTTCTCTCTTCTCTCCGTACGCATTGCGATTCCTTTTGCTCTCTGTCTCCCTTTGGTTTTTTTCTTTTTTTTTTCTGGCTTCCTGTCCCTAATTCTTAATTCTCTGCCTTCTCGTGCCCCATGGTTTGTTCTGTGGGGTTCTCTCGCGGTTCCCTCGCAGTTCCCTCCAGTCCATACTGGGCTATATTGGTCTAGTTCATACTGGGCTATATTGGTCTAGTCCATACTGGGCTATATTGGTCTGTCCCGGCTTCCTCCCACTTCTTTCCCAGTGCCTCACAGTAGGTCCCGGTTCCGTCCATGGGATGACCTGTGAGGGAACTGTGAGGGACCTGTGAGTAGGGGGGCGGCCCCCCGGGCCCCAGCCCCGCCCCCCCCCCGCCTGGGGCCAGGCCCCGCGGCCGCCGGCCCCTTCCTCCTCTGCCCGCTCCCGTCGCAGACGGCTCGGTATGTGTCACGAGCGGCAGCCGCGTTCAGCAGCTCTCGGAGGGCGCGCGGCTGTGCCCGGCCGTGACCGGGGCCCGCAGGGGTTTCCCGCTCGCCCCGAGAAGGCGCTGGCCCCGAGCCGGCGCGTCCCGCCCCGCCCGGCCCTCGGCGCCCTCGCGAGCTGAGCGCGGCCCGGCCAGCAGGGGGCGCTGGCGCTCACCGGCTGGGCGCGGGGGCGGGGCCGGTGGGGGCCGTTCCTTCCGGCCGCCCTTTAAGGGCCGCCCCGCGGGGCTCGGGCTTCCGGTGGCGCGTGCGCGGCGCGTCGGAGCGGGGGCGGGAGCGGTGCGTGTGGAGGCCGAAGGGCCGGTGCGTGTGGCGGCCGGGTCGCGAGGCGTCCCTGTGCGGTGCCGGGGCCCCTCTGCGGCCCGGCGTGGGAAGCCCGCGGCCGGCGGAGCCTGCTCGGAGCTGGGCGGGGAGCGCCGCGGCGGTCCGGCCGCCGGCAGCCATCCCCTGCGGTGGCCGGCAGCCCCTCGGGACGCCTGGAGGCCTGGCGGTGCCCGAGCCTCGCCTGCGGCAGCCGCCTGAGAGAGCAGCGCGGCCGTGTCCGGGGGCCGGAGAGCGCTGGTGGGTGAGTTCGGGCAGCGGGGGGCGGGTGTGTGTCTCCGGGCGGGGCCGGGGGGCTCCGTGCCCCGCAGAGGAGCCCCGGTCGGGCATCGTTCGCTTCCGAACAATGCAGGTCTGTCCCTGGTTATTTTCTGTGTACAGTGTTTCGGGCCACCTGAAAGCCTTTGGCCGGGTAGGTTTGGTGCGGGGCGATGGCAGGTGTGGACCCTGAAAGATCTCGGGTGGGGGGCGTGGGAGGTATTTCTTGCCTTAAAACTCTGAGCCCACCTCGTGTGTCATGTCGTGTTATCATGTCGTGAGTCTCGTGACTGTGGCAAATGGCTGAGTCGGGCGTTTTCTGCTAACTAACTTCTGAACGTGTGCGTGTGTAGGCACGGGGAGATTTGTGCAGTGTGACGGAGCCCCTTGTGCTTCTGTGCTAATGTCTACCTGTTCTAGACCTCCAGTGTTGGAAAGCCTTTGTTTAGTGCCTAGTTGTGGCTGCGTAACTGCTGTTGCGCCTGCAGCTGTGCTCGCAGGGATGCTGGGTGGCTCCGCATCAAACCGGCCGCCGGGCGGCCGGGTTGTGCCGCAGAGCATGCCGGGAGCTGTAGTCCTTGCGGCTGCCGGGCGGCCGGGTTGTGCCGCAGAGCATGCCGGGAGCTGTATGCCTGGCGCAGTGGCTGCCGGCCCTGTCACGTGGTTCGCCGGGCGTGGCGGGAGGCGCGGTCTTCCGGCGCTCGGGTGCCGGGCGGCCGTGGCGCGTACGGTACGCGAGGTGTATTTTTGGGGTTGGCTTCGTGTTGATTACTGGGGGCTTGCGGGTGCGGCCGCTTCCCGAGAAGCGGTGAGTTCCCCGGGAGCTGACAGAAGGGAAGAGGGAAAGGAGGAGGATGATGACCTTTTCCCCGTGCCCAGGGCGCAGATGATGGCCGCCTCCCCGGCCCACCGGAGGTCCCGCTCAGCCTCCCCTGGCCCCCCTTGCCCCGTGCGCCTGCCCCCAGCTCCGGCACCTCCCCATAAGCGTGCTGCATAGCCTTAGGCCGCCCCCAGGCCCTGTCGTGAAGGCAGCAAGCCGTCCCTCAAGCGCACTGGATTCCCCCTTGGCGCAGGGGCCCTTAGCAGTAGCGTGGGGAGGGAGCGGTGTGTCCAGAAGCCCCTGCGGAAGGAGAGGCTTTGGCCAGGGTCGATCGACGGTAATGACAGTCGCTGTTTCTTCTTTCCCTCTCCCAGAGACCGTGCTGAGGACGTGGTTGTCTGTCCTTCCCCCGGGGATGCCGTTGCCTGCGGCCGTCTCAGGCTCGCGTGGCTTCTCTCTGCCCGTCCTCGCCGTCCTTGCAGCGCAGGGCCGAAAAGGGATAGACAAAGCCCTTCCCGGCTGCGGACAGGAGCTGCCTCGGCTGAAGCTGGAGACGCCAACGAAAGGTAAAGAAGAAGAAACTGAAGGTGCTCTGGCTGCCAGCTGCCTTCCTGCCGCAGGCAAGAGAGAGCCTGTCCATGCAGGTGGGGGAGGAAGGATCCCCCTTCATAGCCCGCAGCGGGCCAGGCCACCAACGTGCACCGTAGGGTCTGTACGCGTAACCCGGAGTTGGGTACGGGCGTGTAGTGCACGAGCGAGCTAGGCTACGTGCCTAGGAAGCCTCATCTGGTAAGAGCTGTAAGACACCCACGTATTCTCTTCAGGTGGAGGACGGCCTAGAGTCTGGAGCTGCAGAAGAGGCAGGGAGGAGAGGAGGGGAAAGAAGCATCTGAACGGCTAAATTGTGCCAGCAGCGCTGAGAGCGAGAGTCGCGGTGAGTCCTGGGCCACTGGGGCCCCGTTGCCTCTCTTGTGCGTCCTGGGCCCTCCCTGTCTCTCCCCCGGCCCCCTCTCTTTCCCCCCCGCACCTTCTTTCTCCATCTCGCTCTGAGTGGCTCCCTGCCTCCCCGTCTTTTCAGTCCTCCCTCTCTCTGTCCTGTAGCCTGTGGCTCCTTTTTCTTTCTCCGCCTCTCTCTGCCTGGCTCTGGCTCCGTTTTTTTTTTTTTTTTCCTCCTGCTCTGTCCTGTAGCCTGTCGGTGTTTTGTTGTTCTCTGGCTCTCTTGATCTGACTCCCTGTGTTACCGAAAAACGCGTTAAAATCGGAAACGACTCCTCAACACCAATTTAGTATTAAAGAGCAGGCATTCTTTATTCGCGGCGCCGGATGCACGGGGGATCGCTCCTCCTGGCGTGTGTACCTCACGCACCTTTCCCGTACAATTTGTAGATCAATGTTTTACGTATTCATACATATTCATTATTGTCCTGTCTGCTGATTGGTACAAACTTGCTCGTTCCGTATGTAAATCGCTGCGCAGGCTCGGTTGTCCTCTTCCGTTGTTCTCTTCTGTTACTTGGGTCGGTGGTGGTCTGTGAGTCGGTGGTCGCGATCTCCCCCTGCCGGAATTACCTTTTACCTTCTTGGCTCTTAATCTTGGCAGTCTTGGCTAGTTTTCTCAGTCCGCTAAGCGAAACCGCGTTTTTTCATCCTTTTCTGACAGAAGCACGTTGTCTGTTGTTCTGCTGACATTAACGATCGCCTAGGGACTAAAATGCAGATCGACAGGTGCGCTGATTGGTACGCTCCATGTTCCCGTAATGGAACACCGTCTCTGGTTGATTTCATCACTTTGGTTACATTTCCCCTGTTTGGAAGTTCTGAAATAATAATTTTCTCAATACTTCCATCCTAGATCAATAATATTCCACTATGTCAGTTTAGTGTTTGCTTCATGTTCTGAAATTTTTCACTTGATTGTGGTCTCCAGGGTGTATGCAGGTCCCATTTTCTACCCAAAATTTTATTAATTTGTTGAAGTACCTCTGCAAAAAAATGTGGTGCTCTATCAGAGGACATTCCCGTTGGCACTCTAAATCTTGGTATTATTTCCTTCAGCAACGTTTTAACTACTACTCTAGCTTTGTCGGTGCAGCACGAGAAAGCTTCTGGCCATCTAGAAAATTTGTCAATCAGCACTGACAAATACTGCTCTATCTATTTTGTCTGGGTAACTCAGAGAACTTAATTTGCTAATAATTTCCGGGAGAATTTTTTGTTTTGTTACTCCTAAAGGTTGTTTCCTTTGGTTCAGGGGATTATTTCTAGGACAGATTGGACACTTAGCTACTATGGGTTTAACTATTCTTGTCATGCCTACACACGCTACAGATGTTTTTAAACTCAAAACCGTAGCGCCTACACCCTAATGTGTTTGCTCATGGTTTTCTTTTGCAAGTTCTGTCATAACTTGTGGGGTGGTTGTTGTTATTACTTGTTTTTCTGGTGTTACCTACCATCTCTCTGTGTTTTGTGATGCTTCCAATTGTTCTGCTAATTGCTCATCCAGTTTATTATATCTCGGTTTCAACTTTGGAATTCTGATCTGTTTTACTGGTACTAGTGCAAGGATACCTTGCTCTGCAGTCCTCTTTGCAGCTTTATCGGTCAGTCGTTTGCTTATGTTTACAGCCGTCTGGCCAAATTGATGAGCTTTGCAACGCTTTACCGCCACTTCTTTTGGTTTCTGCACGTCTTCCGGAAGTTGGAGAATTTCTTCTTTATGCTGTATTGATGATTCTTGGGCTGATGGCAGTCCTTTCTCCTTCCCAATAGCTCCATGATCGTGGATCACACCAAATGCACGTTTGGAATCAGTCTAGATATTTATCCTTTGTCCTTCTGCCATTCGCAGAGCTCGCTTCAATGCTACCAATGCTGCTTTCTGTGCTGAGGTGTTTGCAGGCAGCACCCCTGACTCCGTTCCCTCGGCGGCGATAACGACAGCATATCCGGCCATTCGCTTCTCTTCTCGCCCAGAGCTTCTTCCATCTGTAAACAACTCCAGATCAGGATTTTCCCAGAGGTTTGTGTCTCAGGTCTGGTCTGCTGGAATAGACTTGTTCAATAGTTAGCAAGCGATCGTGTTCTAAATTGTCCGTAAGGTTTTCTGTTGTTAAAAACATAGCAGGATTCAGTATAGCAGTAGTCTTCGATTCCACATCGTCTTGTTCTAACAGAACAACTTGATATTTCAACATTCTGCTAAGGGATAGCCAACGACCCCCCTTTTGTTCTAAAACAGTCACCGCTATGTGCGGGACATATACTGTCATCTTCTGTCCCATTGTTAACTTTGGGGCTTCCCGGATCGGCAGCGCTGTTGTTGCTCCTGCCCGTAAACACCTAGGCCATCTTTTACTCGCGTGGTCAGGTTGTTTGGAGAAGTAGCCCACAGGTCTCTTCCAGGTTCCCAGTCGCTGTGTCAGCACTCCAAGGGCTAAATGTTGTCTTTCGTGGACAAACAACTGAAAAGGTTTAGCGAAATCAGGTAGGCCTAATGCAGGGGCCATCATCGAGGCTCTTTTCAGTTCTTTGAATGCCGTTTGGCATCCGGGCGTCCAGGTTAAATATTTATCCTTTTGAGTCTTTCAATGCCTCAAATAATGGTTTTACATACAGTCTATAGTTCAGAATCCAGAGCTGATGCTATTTCATTGTTTTCAGAAAAGCTCTCAGTTCCTTCGGGCTGCTAGGTTCGGGAATTTGACAAATAGTTTCTTTCTTTTCACTTTCTAATTGTCTTTGTCTTTGAGATATTTCAAATCCTAAATAAATGGCTGCTTCTTTTCCTATTTGGGTTTTGTTTCTGGAAACTCCGCATCTTCCTTGGCCCAGAAAATTTAAAAATTTCAAAACATTTTTCTTTACTTTGTGCCGCTATCAGAATGTCATCCGCATTCTGTAACAAGATGCCTCTCCCTGGGTTCTGTTTTTTCTATATCTCTAATTTTTTTTTGCCAGCTGAGTCTCAAGTATCGTAGGACTATTTTTAAATCCTTGTGGAAGTACGGTCCATGGTAGCTGTGTCTTTCATTCTGTGGTGGGGCTTTCCCATTGCAAAGCAAATAGGCTTTGACTTTTTATGCCTGGAGGTATGCAAAAGAAGGTGTCCTTCAAATCTAGTACAGTAAACCATTTATGCTCCTCCTTTAAAAGAGGTCAGTAAAGTGTATGGATTAGCTACTACCGGATGTATATCTTGGACCACCTGATTTATAGCCCTTAAATCGTGAACTAGCTAATACTCTTTGCCTCTAGATTTCTTTACTGGCGACACAGGAGTACTATATTCTGATTCACATTCCACTAAAAGCTCATATTCTGAAAAATTTTATAATTAACTTCTGTAATCCTTTTCGAGCCTCTCGCTTAATAGGGTATTGTTTTTGTCTTACGGGCTTGGCTCCAGGCTTTAAGGTTACTTTTACCGGCTCTGCCCACTTAGATCGCTCCGGAGCTCCGCTCGCTCAAACCAAAGGAATTACTACGTTTTCCACTTCCTCGGGAACCCGTTCCTCCCTGGAGGAATCCTGTAACATAAACGCTCTCGCCTCTGTGGCTTTTGATTCTGGTATTAGTGATTTAATCTCTCCATCTTTAAAAGTTACTTGAGCATCTAATTGACCTAATAGATCTCGTCATAACAGAGGCAGTGGACATTCAGGCATAGACAGAAACTGGTGAGTTGCCCATTGCTTCTCCAGTTTAAACTTTAATGGCTCTGAGAGGGGCTAATTTTTCTTTGCCCTGTTGCGCTAGCAACATCTACTGATTTATGATCAAATTTCTCTTCACGTGTATTCAATACCAAATAAGTGGCTCCCGTATCTACCAAAAATTCTATTTCTTCATTCCGTAGCTTCAGTGTAACCAGGTGTTCAGCTAGGGTTGATTCCCCTGGTCTCCTTCATGCCAAGCTACTTCAAGCATTTAACCCAGATCTCTGGATTCAGGTTGTTCTAGTTTCTGAAGGTTGTTTTCTCTCCCCCCGCCCCCATCTGGGGCTGATTGTCTTATGAATATAGAGACCAGCTGAATTGCTTTTTCTGGTTTTTCTGGGTTCAAATGAGTATATTTTCTGGTGGTCACCTTCAGTCTTTCCATAAAGGCTGAAGGGGACTCACTTAATTCTTGTCTCACTTCATAAATTTTGACCAATTTATTGCTTTTGGCATTGCTTGTCTTACTCCAAATAAAATCTCTCTCTGACATCTAGTCAACATTCCCCTGGGTCCTGGCTGATTAGGGTCCCACTCGGGATTTGTAGATGGAAAATTCTTATTCATTGTTCTCTGTAAATTCCCGTTAGCATGTGCTCCCTGCACCTGCCTTCTGGCTGTATTCCATACTATTTTCTTGTCAGTTTCATCAAGCGAAGTATCCAGTATCACAAGTAGAGCAACACTCTTTCAAGTTCTCACCACGTTTTCCTCTTTTCAGAAACATTGCCGTAGAATCTTGTGGACATACCTCACGCTGTTTCTGCTGCTCGGGATGATTCCACGGTGTAAAGAACAAATCAACATATGCCACTTCTTCCCGTTTGCCTTCCCTTTTTACGAAACAACATTAATTGCAAGATGGTACGATATTGCAATGTCTCATGTTCTGGCCATTTGTGCCCACCTTCCAATTGATACGTTGGCCACCAATGATTGCAATATTCAATTAATGGTTTCCGAGTTAGTGGGTCACCGCCCCCGACGTCTTTCCAGTGCTTCAAAATACATCGCAAAGGTGTTCTCTGTGGGATAGGTTTCCTACTCAGTAATGCTCCCGTCTCCCAGTCGACTAGTAGTTGTGATTGTGCGCTATCGCAAATAGTAGTCAGAGGGACTCCAACCCCCGTTAGAGGTCTCACTGGAAATCTGCCACTGGGATCTGTAGCCCCCTGCTAGATATCCCTGGAGACTTCAACCCCCTGTTGAAGACTCCCCTACCCTCGGGTCCCGCTCCACAGGCTTTCGCCTAGCAGAGACTTACCAGCCGAGGCACCTCTTGGCCCCGACCCTGCGTGGCTTTCGCCGCGCCTTACGGGCAGGCCTGTGGGACTCAAACCCGCTATCCTATCCTATGTGGGAAACTAACCCCACGTATTATTCTACCTAAGTTTCTTCTTCAAAGAATGCCTTGTTTACCTCAATCCAGGGGATCTTGCTCAGAATTCTCTGGCCCGGGGATCGGAAGCTCTCCCGGAGAATTCCTCGGGGCCGGCTGCAGGTCCCACGATCCCACGGATCCGTCGAGATTCAAAAGCAGGTTCCCACCTGGGGTGCCAAAACTGTTACCGAAAAACGCGTTAAAATCGGAAACGACTCCTCAACACCAATTTAGTATTAAAGAGCAGGCATTCTATATTCACGGCGCCGGATGCACGGGGGATCGCTCCTCCTGGCGTGCGTACCTCACGCACCTTTCCTGTACAATTTGTAGATGAAAATTTTACATACTCATACATAGTCATTATTGTCTTGTCTAGCGATGGGTACAAACTTGCTCGTTCCGTATGTCAATCACTGCGCAGGCTCGGTTGTCCTCTTCCGTTGTTCTCTTCTGAGTAGGTGGTGTTACTTGGGTCGGTGGTGGTCTGTGAGTCGGTGGTCGCGATCTCCCCCTGCCGGAATTACCTTTTAGCTTCTCGGCTCTTACTCTTGGCAGTCTTGGCTAGTTTTCTCAGTCCGCTAAGCGAAACCGCGTTTTTTCATCCTTTTCTGACAGAAGCACGTTGTCTGTTGTTCTGCTGACATTAACGATCGCCTAGGGACTAAAATGCAGATCGACAGGTGCGCTGATTGGTACGCTCCATGTTCCCGTAATGGAACACCGTCTCTGGTTGGTTGATTTCATCGCTTTGGTTACACCTGTTCCTGTTGTTCAGTTTCTTCTTTTTTGGCTTTGTGTGATTCTCTCTGTGATTCTGTTTTTCTCTGCCTCGCTTTTCCCAGCTCCCCGTCCCTCACTTTTAATGCCCGTTATCCTTCACCAGCACACTCTCCCTTGGTTCCCATCCTCGTTTCTGAATTCCTCCTGCTTTGCCACGTAGCCCGTGACTTTTTTCTTAATCTCTCTCTGTCTGCCTCAACGCTCCCCCCGTGCTTTTTAATTCGTCTTCTCTGCTCTGTACCCTGCTACTGTTCTTGCCTTTCTGAGTTCTTCTCTGTCCAGCTCCCTTTCCCTATTCATGAATTCCTGTTCTTCCTGCAGCCACCGCTGTTCCCTGTGACCTCCATCTCTCTCTGTCCAGCTCCCTGTCCCTAGGTTTTAATTCCTGCCTCTGCCCGCTGTAGCCTGTCTAGATGTTTCTCTCGGCCTCTCTCTCTGTCCGGCTCCCTCTCTCTGTGTTCTAATTCCACGTTCTCTGTCACGTGGACCCGTGCTATTTGTTTGTCCTCATCTCTCTCTGTCCAGCTCCTTGCTGCGACGTTTTATTTCCTCATTTCCTCCCTCTCTGTCTTTGTAGCCCATTGCTGTTGGTTTGTTTTTTTCTTTTTTTTCACTTGTTTCTTCATGTGTCTCTGTCTGCCTCCCAGTCCCTGATCTTTAATTCCTCCTTCCCTGTAGGCCGCTGTTCCTTTTTTCCATTCTACATTGTGTTCTCTTTGGTCTCGTGTTCTTATTCATTGATTCCCTCCTCGCTGCCCTGTGGCTTGTCCCCATTTTATTGTTGCTTCTCTCTCCCTCTCTCTGGCTTCTTGCCCCTGTTTTTAAAATTCCTCCCTCTCTTCTCTCTTCCCTGTAGGCCGTGTGATCTTTAGCCTTTCTCCATGTCTTTCTGCCCATCTCTCTGTGTCTATTCATTAATTCCTCCCTCTCTGCCCTGTAGCCTGTAGCTTCTGTCCTTTCTCCATCTTGCTGTCCCTGGCTCCCCCGTGACCCTATGCTAGAATTGTTTCTCTCTTCTCTCCGTACGCATTGCGATTCCTTTTGCTCTCTGTCTCCCTTTGGTTTTTTTCTTTTTTTTTTTCTGGCTCCCTGTCCCTAATGCTTAATTCTCTGCCTTCTCGTGCCCCATGGTTTGTTCTGTGGGGTTCTCTCGCGGTTCCCTCGCAGTTCCCTCCAGTCCATACTGGGCTATATTGGTCTAGTCCATACTGGGCTATATTGGTCTGTCCCGGCTTCCTCCCACTTCTTTCCCAGTGCCTCACAGTAGGTCCCGGTTCCGTCCATGGGATGACCTGTGAGGGAACTGTGAGGGACCTGTGAGGGACCTGTGAGTAGGGGGGCGGCCCCCCGGGCCCCAGCCCCGCCCCCCCCCCCCGCCTGGGGCCAGGGCCCCGTGGCCGCCGGCCCCTTCCTCCTCTGCCCGCTCCCGTCGCAGACGGCTCGGTATGTGTCACGAGCGGCAGCCGCGTTCAGCAGCTCTCGGAGGGCGCGCGGCTGTGCCCGGCCGTGACCGGGGCCCGCAGGGGTTTCCCGCTCGCCCCGAGAAGGCGCTGGCCCCGAGCCGGCGCGTCCCGCCCCGCCCGGCCCTCGGCGCCCTCGCGAGCTGAGCGCGGCCCGGCCAGCAGGGGGCGCTGGCGCTCACCGGCTGGGCGCGGTGGCGGGGCCGGTGGGGGCCGTTCCTTCCGGCCGCCCTTTAAGGGCCGCCCCGCGGGGCTCGGGCTTCCGGTGGCGCGTGCGCGGCGCGTCGGAGCGGGGGCGGGAGCGGTGCGTGTGGAGGCCGAAGGGCCGGTGCGTGTGGCGGCCGGGTCGCGAGGCGTCCCTGTGCGGTGCCGGGGCCCCTCTGCGGCCCGGCGTGGGAAGCCCGCGGCCGGCGGAGCCTGCTCGGAGCTGGGCGGGGAGCGCCGCGGCGGTCCGGCCGCCGGCAGCCATCCCCTGCGGTGGCCGGCAGCCCCTCGGGACGCCTGGAGGCCTGGCGGTGCCCGAGCCTCGCCTGCGGCAGCCGCCTGAGAGAGCAGCGCGGCCGTGTCCGGGGGCCGGAGAGCGCTGGTGGGTGAGTTCGGGCAGCGGGGGGCGGGTGTGTGTCTCCGGGCGGGGCCGGGGGGCTCCGTGCCCCGCAGAGGAGCCCCGGTCGGGCATCGTTCGCTTCCGAACAATGCAGGTCTGTCCCTGGTTATTTTCTGTGTACAGTGTTTCGGGCCACCTGAAAGCCTTTGGCCGGGTAGGTTTGGTGCGGGGCGATGGCAGGTGTGGACCCTGAAAGATCTCGGGTGGGGGGCGTGGGAGGTATTTCTTGCCTTAAAACTCTGAGCCCACCTCGTGTGTCATGTCGTGTTATCATGTCGTGAGTCTCGTGACTGTGGCAAATGGCTGAGTCGGGCGTTTTCTGCTAACTAACTTCTGAACGTGTGCGTGTGTAGGCACGGGGAGATTTGTGCAGTGTGACGGAGCCCCTTGTGCTTCTGTGCTAATGTCTACCTGTTCTAGACCTCCAGTGTTGGAAAGCCTTTGTTTAGTGCCTAGTTGTGGCTGCGTAACTGCTGTTGCGCCTGCAGCTGTGCTCGCAGGGATGCTGGGTGGCTCCGCATCAAACCGGCCGCCGGGCGGCCGGGTTGTGCCGCAGAGCATGCCGGGAGCTGTAGTCCTTGCGGCTGCCGGGCGGCCGGGTTGTGCCGCAGAGCATGCCGGGAGCTGTATGCCTGGCGCAGTGGCTGCCGGCCCTGTCACGTGGTTCGCCGGGCGTGGCGGGAGGCGCGGTCTTCCGGCGCTCGGGTGCCGGGCGGCCGTGGCGCGTACGGTACGCGAGGTGTATTTTTGGGGTTGGCTTCGTGTTGATTACTGGGGGCTTGCGGGTGCGGCCGCTTCCCGAGAAGCGGTGAGTTCCCCGGGAGCTGACAGAAGGGAAGAGGGAAAGGAGGAGGATGATGACCTTTTCCCCGTGCCCAGGGCGCAGATGATGGCCGCCTCCCCGGCCCACCGGAGGTCCCGCTCAGCCTCCCCTGGCCCCCCTTGCCCCGTGCGCCTGCCCCCAGCTCCGGCACCTCCCCATAAGCGTGCTGCATAGCCTTAGGCCGCCCCCAGGCCCTGTCGTGAAGGCAGCAAGCCGTCCCTCAAGCGCACTGGATTCCCCCTTGGCGCAGGGGCCCTTAGCAGTAGCGTGGGGAGGGAGCGGTGTGTCCAGAAGCCCCTGCGGAAGGAGAGGCTTTGGCCAGGGTCGATCGACGGTAATGACGGTCGCTGTTTCTTCTTTCCCTCTCCCAGAGACCGTGCTGAGGACGTGGTTGTCTGTCCTTCCCCCGGGGATGCCGTTGCCTGCGGCCGTCTCAGGCTCGCGTGGCTTCTCTCTGCCCGTCCTCGCCGTCCTTGCAGCGCAGGGCCGAAAAGGGATAGACAAAGCCCTTCCCGGCTGCGGACAGGAGCTGCCTCGGCTGAAGCTGGAGACGCCAACGAAAGGTAAAGAAGAAGAAACTGAAGGTGCTCTGGCTGCCAGCTGCCTTCCTGCCGCAGGCAAGAGAGAGCCTGTCCATGCAGGTGGGGGAGGAAGGATCCCCCTTCGTAGCCCGCAGCGGGCCAGGCCACCAACGTGCACCGTAGGGTCTGTACGCGTAACCCGGAGTTGGGTACGGGCGTGTAGTGCACGAGCGAGCTAGGCTACGTGCCTAGGAAGCCTCATCTGGTAAGAGCTGTAAGACACCCACGTATTCTCTTCAGGTGGAGGACGGCCTAGAGTCTGGAGCTGCAGAAGAGGCAGGGAGGAGAGGAGGGGAAAGAAGCATCTGAACGGCTAAATTGTGCCAGCAGCGCTGAGAGCGAGAGTCGCGGTGAGTCCTGGGCCACTGGGGCCCCGTTGCCTCTCTTGTGCGTCCTGGGCCCTCCCTGTCTCTCCCCCGGCCCCCTCTCTTTCCCCCCCGCACCTTCTTTCTCCATCTCGCTCTGAGTGGCTCCCTGCCTCCCCGTCTTTTCAGTCCTCCCTCTCTCTGTCCTGTAGCCTGTGGCTCCTTTTTCTTTCTCCGCCTCTCTCTGCCTGGCTCTGGCTCCGTTTTTTTTTTTTTTTCCTCCTGCTCTGTCCTGTAGCCTGTCGGTGTTTTGTTGTTCTCTGGCTCTCTTGATCTGACTGCCTGTGTTACCGAAAAACGCGTTAAAATCGGAAACGACTCCTCAACACCAATTTAGTATTAAAGAGCAGGCATTCTTTATTCGCGGCGCCGGATGCACGGGGGATCGCTCCTCCTGGCGTGTGTACCTCACGCACCTTTCCCGTACAATTTGTAGATCAATGTTTTACGTATTCATACATATTCATTATTGTCCTGTCTGCTGATTGGTACAAACTTGCTCGTTCCGTATGTAAATCGCTGCGCAGGCTCGGTTGTCCTCTTCCGTTGTTCTCTTCTGTTACTTGGGTCGGTGGTGGTCTGTGAGTCGGTGGTCGCGATCTCCCCCTGCCGGAATTACCTTTTACCTTCTTGGCTCTTAATCTTGGCAGTCTTGGCTAGTTTTCTCAGTCCGCTAAGCGAAACCGCGTTTTGTCATCCTTTTCTGACAGAAGCACGTTGTCTGTTGTTCTGTTCGCATTAATGATCGCCTAGGGACTAAAATGCAGATCGACAGGTGCGCTGATTGGTACGCTCCATGTTCCCGTAATGGAACACCGTCTCTGGTTGATTTCATCACTTTGGTTACATTTCCCCTGTTTGGAAGTTCTGAAATAATAATTTTCTCAATACTTCCATCCTAGATCAATAATATTCCACTATGTCAGTTTAGTGTTTGCTTCATGTTCTGAAATTTTTCACTTGATTGTGGTCTCCAGGGTGTATGCAGGTCCCATTTTCTACCCAAAATTTTATTAATTTGTTGAAGTACCTCTGCAAAAAAATGTGGTGCTCTATCAGAGGACATTCCCGTTGGCACTCTAAATCTTGGTATTATTTCCTTCAGCAACGTTTTAACTACTACTCTAGCTTTGTCGGTGCAGCACGAGAAAGCTTCTGGCCATCTAGAAAATTTGTCAATCAGCACTGACAAATACTGCTCTATCTATTTTGTCTGGGTAACTCAGAGAACTTAATTTGCTAATAATTTCCGGGAGAATTTTTTGTTTTGTTACTCCTAAAGGTTGTTTCCTTTGGTTCAGGGGATTATTTCTAGGACAGATTGGACACTTAGCTACTATGGGTTTAACTATTCTTGTCATGCCTACACACGCTACAGATGTTTTTAAACTCAAAACCGTAGCGCCTACACCCTAATGTGTTTGCTCATGGTTTTCTTTTGCAAGTTCTGTCATAACTTGTGGGGTGGTTGTTGTTATTACTTGTTTTTCTGGTGTTACCTACCATCTCTCTGTGTTTTGTGATGCTTCCAATTGTTCTGCTAATTGCTCATCCAGTTTATTATATCTCGGTTTCAACTTTGGAATTCTGATCTGTTTTACTGGTACTAGTGCAAGGATACCTTGCTCTGCAGTCCTCTTTGCAGCTTTATCGGTCAGTCGTTTGCTTATGTTTACAGCCGTCTGGCCAAATTGATGAGCTTTGCAACGCTTTACCGCCACTTCTTTTGGTTTCTGCACGTCTTCCGGAAGTTGGAGAATTTCTTCTTTATGCTGTATTGATGATTCTTGGGCTGATGGCAGTCCTTTCTCCTTCCCAATAGCTCCATGATCGTGGATCACACCAAATGCACGTTTGGAATCAGTCTAGATATTTATCCTTTGTCCTTCTGCCATTCGCAGAGCTCGCTTCAATGCTACCAATGCTGCTTTCTGTGCTGAGGTGTTTGCAGGCAGCACCCCTGACTCCGTTCCCTCGGCGGCGATAACGACAGCATATCCGGCCATTCGCTTCTCTTCTCGCCCAGAGCTTCTTCCATCTGTAAACAACTCCAGATCAGGATTTTCCCAGAGGTTTGTGTCTCAGGTCTGGTCTGCTGGAATAGACTTGTTCAATAGTTAGCAAGCGATCGTGTTCTAAATTGTCCGTAAGGTTTTCTGTTGTTAAAAACATAGCAGGATTCAGTATAGCAGTAGTCTTCGATTCCACATCGTCTTGTTCTAACAGAACAACTTGATATTTCAACATTCTGCTAAGGGATAGCCAACGACCCCCCTTTTGTTCTAAAACAGTCACCGCTATGTGCGGGACATATACTGTCATCTTCTGTCCCATTGTTAACTTTGGGGCTTCCCGGATCGGCAGCGCTGTTGTTGCTCCTGCCCGTAAACACCTAGGCCATCTTTTACTCGCGTGGTCAGGTTGTTTGGAGAAGTAGCCCACAGGTCTCTTCCAGGTTCCCAGTCGCTGTGTCAGCACTCCAAGGGCTAAATGTTGTCTTTCGTGGACAAACAACTGAAAAGGTTTAGCGAAATCAGGTAGGCCTAATGCAGGGGCCATCATCGAGGCTCTTTTCAGTTCTTTGAATGCCGTTTGGCATCCGGGCGTCCAGGTTAAATATTTATCCTTTTGAGTCTTTCAATGCCTCAAATAATGGTTTTACATACAGTCTATAGTTCAGAATCCAGAGCTGATGCTATTTCATTGTTTTCAGAAAAGCTCTCAGTTCCTTCGGGCTGCTAGGTTCGGGAATTTGAGAAATAGTTTCTTTCTTTTCACTTTCTAATTGTCTTTGTCTTTGAGATATTTCAAATCCTAAATAAATGGCTGCTTCTTTTCCTATTTGGGTTTTGTTTCTGGAAACTCCGCATCTTCCTTGGCCCAGAAAATTTAAAAATTTCAAAACATTTTTCTTTACTTTGTGCCGCTATCAGAATGTCATCCGCATTCTGTAACAAGATGCCTCTCCCTGGGTTCTGTTTTTTCTATATCTCTAATTTTTTTTTGCCAGCTGAGTCTCAAGTATCGTAGGACTATTTTTAAATCCTTGTGGAAGTACGGTCCATGGTAGCTGTGTCTTTCATTCTGTGGTGGGGCTTTCCCATTGCAAAGCAAATAGGCTTTGACTTTTTATGCCTGGAGGTATGCAAAAGAAGGCGTCCTTCAAATCTAGTACAGTAAACCATTTATGCTCCTCCTTTAAAAGAGGTCAGTAAAGTGTATGGATTAGCTACTACCGGATGTATATCTTGGACCACCTGATTTATAGCCCTTAAATGGTGAACTAGCTAATACTCTTTGCCTCTAGATTTCTTTACTGGCGACACAGGAGTACTATATTCTGATTCACATTCCACTAAAAGCTCATATTCTGAAAAATTTTATAATTAACTTCTGTAATCCTTTTCGAGCCTCTCGCTTAATAGGGTATTGTTTTTGTCTTACGGGCTTGGCTCCAGGCTTTAAGGTTACTTTTACCGGCTCTGCCCACTTAGATCGCTCCGGAGCTCCGCTCGCTCAAACCAAAGGAATTACTACGTTTTCCACTTCCTCGGGAACCCGTTCCTCCCTGGAGGAATCCTGTAACATAAACGCTCTCGCCTCTGTGGCTTTTGATTCTGGTATTAGTGATTTAATCTCTCCATCTTTAAAAGTTACTTGAGCATCTAATTGACCTAATAGATCTCGTCATAACAGAGGCAGTGGACATTCAGGCATAGACAGAAACTGGTGAGTTGCCCATTGCTTCTCCAGTTTAAACTTTAATGGCTCTGAGAGGGGCTAATTTTTCTTTGCCCTGTTGCGCTAGCAACATCTACTGATTTATGATCAAATTTCTCTTCACGTGTATTCAATACCAAATAAGTGGCTCCCGTATCTACCAAAAATTCTATTTCTTCATTCCGTAGCTTCAGTGTAACCAGGTGTTCAGCTAGGGTTGATTCCCCTGGTCTCCTTCATGCCAAGCTACTTCAAGCATTTAACCCAGATCTCTGGATTCAGGTTGTTCTAGTTTCTGAAGGTTGTTTTCTCTCCCCCCGCCCCCATCTGGGGCTGATTGTCTTATGAATATAGAGACCAGCTGAATTGCTTTTTCTGGTTTTTCTGGGTTCAAATGAGTATATTTTCTGGTGGTCACCTTCAGTCTTTCCATAAAGGCTGAAGGGGACTCACTTAATTCTTGTCTCACTTCATAAATTTTGACCAATTTATTGCTTTTGGCATTGCTTGTCTTACTCCAAATAAAATCTCTCTCTGACATCTAGTCAACATTCCCCTGGGTCCTGGCTGATTAGGGTCCCACTCGGGATTTGTAGATGGAAAATTCTTATTCATTGTTCTCTGTAAATTCCTGTTAGCATGTGCTCCCTGCACCTGCCTTCTGGCTGTATTCCATACTATTTTCTTGTCAGTTTCATCAAGCGAAGTATCCAGTATCACAAGTAGAGCAACACTCTTTCAAGTTCTCACCACGTTTTCCTCTTTTCAGAAACATTGCCGTAGAATCTTGTGGACGTACCTCACGCTGTTTCTGCTGCTCGGGATGATTCCACGGTGTAAAGAACAAATCAACATATGCCACTTCTTCCCGTTTGCCTTCCCTTTTTACAAAACAACATTAATTGCAAGATGGTACGATATTGCAATGTCTCATGTTCTGGCCATTTGTGCCCACCTTCCAATTGATACGTTGGCCACCAATGATTGCAATATTCAATTAATGGTTTCCGAGTTAGTGGGTCACCGCCCCCGACGTCTTTCCAGTGCTTCAAAATACATCGCAAAGGTGTTCTCTGTGGGATAGGTTTCCTACTCAGTAATGCTCCCGTCTCCCAGTCGACTAGTAGTTGTGATAGTGCACTATCACAAATACTAGTCAGAGGGACTCCAACCCCCGTTAGAGGTCTCACTGGAAATCTGCCACTGGGATCTGTAGCCCCCTGCTAGATATCCCTGGAGACTTCAACCCCGTGTTGAAGACTCCCCTACCCTCGGGTCCCGCTCCACAGGCTTTCGCCTAGCAGAGACTTACCAACCGAGGCACCTCTTGGCCCCGACCCTGCGTGGCTTTCGCCGCGCCTTACGGGCAGGCCTGTGGGACTCAAACCCGCTATCCTATCCTATGTGGGAAACTAACCCCACGTATTATTCTACCTAAGTTTCTTCTTCAAAGAATGCCTTGTTTACCTCAATCCAGGGGATCTTGCTCAGAATTCTCTGGCCCGGGGATCGGAAGCTCTCCCGGAGAATTCCTCGGGGCCGGCTGCAGGTCCCACGATCCCACGGATCCGTCGAGATTCAAAAGCAGGTTCCCACCTGGGGTGCCAAAACTGTTACCGAAAAACGCGTTAAAATCGGAAACGACTCCTCAACACCAATTTAGTATTAAAGAGCAGGCATTCTATATTCACGGCGCCGGATGCACGGGGGATCGCTCCTCCTGGCGTGCGTACCTCACGCACCTTTCCTGTACAATTTGTAGATGAAAATTTTACATACTCATACATAGTCATTATTGTCTTGTCTAGCGATGGGTACAAACTTGCTCGTTCCGTATGTCAATCACTGCGCAGGCTCGGTTGTCCTCTTCCGTTGTTCTCTTCTGAGTAGGTGGTGTTACTTGGGTCGGTGGTGGTCTGTGAGTCGGTGGTCGCGATCTCCCCCTGCCGGAATTACCTTTTAGCTTCTTGGCTCTTACTCTTGGCAGTCTTGGCTAGTTTTCTCAGTCCGCTAAGCGAAACCGCGTTTTTTCATCCTTTTCTGACAGAAGCACGTTGTCTGTTGTTCTGCTGACATTAACGATCGCCTAGGGACTAAAATGCAGATCGACAGGTGCGCTGATTGGTACGCTCCATGTTCCCGTAATGGAACACCGTCTCTGGTTGGTTGATTTCATCGCTTTGGTTACACCTGTTCCTGTTGTTCAGTTTCTTCTTTTTTGGCTTTGTGTGATTCTCTCTGTGATTCTGTTTTTCTCTGCCTCGCTTTTCCCAGCTCCCCGTCCCTCACTTTTAATGCCCGTTATCCTTCACCAGCACACTCTCCCTTGGTTCCCATCCTCGTTTCTGAATTCCTCCTGCTTTGCCACGTAGCCCGTGACTTTTTTCTTAATCTCTCTCTGTCTGCCTCAACGCTCCCCCCGTGCTTTTTAATTCGTCTTCTCTGCTCTGTACCCTGCTACTGTTCTTGCCTTTCTGAGTTCTTCTCTGTCCAGCTCCCTTTCCCTATTCATGAATTCCTGTTCTTCCTGCAGCCACCGCTGTTCCCTGTGACCTCCATCTCTCTCTGTCCAGCTCCCTGTCCCTAGGTTTTAATTCCTGCCTCTGCCCGCTGTAGCCTGTCTAGATGTTTCTCTCGGCCTCTCTCTCTGTCCGGCTCCCTCTCTCTGTGTTCTAATTCCACGTTCTCTGTCACGTGGACCCGTGCTATTTGTTTGTCCTCATCTCTCTCTGTCCAGCTCCTTGCTGCGACGTTTTATTTCCTCATTTCCTCCCTCTCTGTCTTTGTAGCCCATTGCTGTTGGTTTGTTTTTTTCTTTTTTTTCACTTGTTTCTTCATGTGTCTCTGTCTGCCTCCCAGTCCCTGATCTTTAATTCCTCCTTCCCTGTAGGCCGCTGTTCCTTTTTTCCATTCTACATTGTGTTCTCTTTGGTCTCGTGTTCTTATTCATTGATTCCCTCCTCGCTGCCCTGTGGCTTGTCCCCATTTTATTGTTGCTTCTCTCTCCCTCTCTCTGGCTTCTTGCCCCTGTTTTTAAAATTCCTCCCTCTCTTCTCTCTTCCCTGTAGGCCGTGTGATCTTTAGCCTTTCTCCATGTCTTTCTGCCCATCTCTCTGTGTCTATTCATTAATTCCTCCCTCTCTGCCCTGTAGCCTGTAGCTTCTGTCCTTTCTCCATCTTGCTGTCCCTGGCTCCCCCGTGACCCTATGCTAGAATTGTTTCTCTCTTCTCTCCGTACGCATTGCGATTCCTTTTGCTCTCTGTCTCCCTTTGGTTTTTTTCTTTTTTTTTTTCTGGCTCCCTGTCCCTAATTCTTAATTCTCTGCCTTCTCGTGCCCCATGGTTTGTTCTGTGGGGTTCTCTCGCGGTTCCCTCGCAGTTCCCTCCAGTCCATACTGGGCTATATTGGTCTAGTCCATACTGGGCTATATTGGTCTGTCCCGGCTTCCTCCCACTTCTTTCCCAGTGCCTCACAGTAGGTCCCGGTTCCGTCCATGGGATGACCTGTGAGGGAACTGTGAGGGACCTGTGAGTAGGGGGGCGGCCCCCCGGGCCCCAGCCCCGCCCCCCCCCCCGCCTGGGGCCAGGGCCCCGCGGCCGCCGGCCCCTTCCTCCTCTGCCCGCTCCCGTCGCAGACGGCTCGGTATGTGTCACGAGCGGCAGCCGCGTTCAGCAGCTCTCGGAGGGCGCGCGGCTGTGCCCGGCCGTGACCGGGGCCCGCAGGGGTTTCCCGCTCGCCCCGAGAAGGCGCTGGCCCCGAGCCGGCGCGTCCCGCCCCGCCCGGCCCTCGGCGCCCTCGCGAGCTGAGCGCGGCCCGGCCAGCAGGGGGCGCTGGCGCTCACCGGCTGGGCGCGGTGGCGGGGCCGGTGGGGGCCGTTCCTTCCGGCCGCCCTTTAAGGGCCGCCCCGCGGGGCTCGGGCTTCCGGTGGCGCGTGCGCGGCGCGTCGGAGCGGGGGCGGGAGCGGTGCGTGTGGAGGCCGAAGGGCCGGTGCGTGTGGCGGCCGGGTCGCGAGGCGTCCCTGTGCGGTGCCGGGGCCCCTCTGCGGCCCGGCGTGGGAAGCCCGCGGCCGGCGGAGCCTGCTCGGAGCTGGGCGGGGAGCGCCGCGGCGGTCCGGCCGCCGGCAGCCATCCCCTGCGGTGGCCGGCAGCCCCTCGGGACGCCTGGAGGCCTGGCGGTGCCCGAGCCTCGCCTGCGGCAGCCGCCTGAGAGAGCAGCGCGGCCGTGTCCGGGGGCCGGAGAGCGCTGGTGGGTGAGTTCGGGCAGCGGGGGGCGGGTGTGTGTCTCCGGGCGGGGCCGGGGGGCTCCGTGCCCCGCAGAGGAGCCCCGGTCGGGCATCGTTCGCTTCCGAACAATGCAGGTCTGTCCCTGGTTATTTTCTGTGTACAGTGTTTCGGGCCACCTGAAAGCCTTTGGCCGGGTAGGTTTGGTGCGGGGCGATGGCAGGTGTGGACCCTGAAAGATCTCGGGTGGGGGGCGTGGGAGGTATTTCTTGCCTTAAAACTCTGAGCCCACCTCGTGTGTCATGTCGTGTTATCATGTCGTGAGTCTCGTGACTGTGGCAAATGGCTGAGTCGGGCGTTTTCTGCTAACTAACTTCTGAACGTGTGCGTGTGTAGGCACGGGGAGATTTGTGCAGTGTGACGGAGCCCCTTGTGCTTCTGTGCTAATGTCTACCTGTTCTAGACCTCCAGTGTTGGAAAGCCTTTGTTTAGTGCCTAGTTGTGGCTGCGTAACTGCTGTTGCGCCTGCAGCTGTGCTCGCAGGGATGCTGGGTGGCTCCGCATCAAACCGGCCGCCGGGCGGCCGGGTTGTGCCGCAGAGCATGCCGGGAGCTGTAGTCCTTGCGGCTGCCGGGCGGCCGGGTTGTGCCGCAGAGCATGCCGGGAGCTGTATGCCTGGCGCAGTGGCTGCCGGCCCTGTCACGTGGTTCGCCGGGCGTGGCGGGAGGCGCGGTCTTCCGGCGCTCGGGTGCCGGGCGGCCGTGGCGCGTACGGTACGCGAGGTGTATTTTTGGGGTTGGCTTCGTGTTGATTACTGGGGGCTTGCGGGTGCGGCCGCTTCCCGAGAAGCGGTGAGTTCCCCGGGAGCTGACAGAAGGGAAGAGGGAAAGGAGGAGGATGATGACCTTTTCCCCGTGCCCAGGGCGCAGATGATGGCCGCCTCCCCGGCCCACCGGAGGTCCCGCTCAGCCTCCCCTGGCCCCCCTTGCCCCGTGCGCCTGCCCCCAGCTCCGGCACCTCCCCATAAGCGTGCTGCATAGCCTTAGGCCGCCCCCAGGCCCTGTCGTGAAGGCAGCAAGCCGTCCCTCAAGCGCACTGGATTCCCCCTTGGCGCAGGGGCCCTTAGCAGTAGCGTGGGGAGGGAGTGGTGTGTCCAGAAGCCCCTGCGGAAGGAGAGGCTTTGGCCAGGGTCGATCGACGGTAATGACGGTCGCTGTTTCTTCTTTCCCTCTCCCAGAGACCGTGCTGAGGACGTGGTTGTCTGTCCTTCCCCCGGGGATGCCGTTGCCTGCGGCCGTCTCAGGCTCGCGTGGCTTCTCTCTGCCCGTCCTCACAGCGCAGGGCCGAAAAGGGATAGACAAAACCCTTCCCGGCTGCGGACAGGAGCTGCCTCGGCTGAAGCTGGAGACGCCAACGAAAGGTAAAGAAGAAGAAACTGAAGGTGCTCTGGCTGCCAGCTGCCTTCCTGCCGCAGGCAAGAGAGAGCCTGTCCATGCAGGTGGGGGAGGAAGGATCCCCCTTCATAGCCCGCAGCGGGCCAGGCCACCAACGTGCACCGTAGGGTCTGTACGCGTAACCCGGAGTTGGGTACGGGCGTGTAGTGCACGAGCGAGCTAGGCTACGTGCCTAGGAAGCCTCATCTGGTAAGAGCTGTAAGACACCCACGTATTCTCTTCAGGTGGAGGATGGCCTAGAGTCTGGAGCTGCAGAAGAGGCAGGGAGGAGAGGAGGGGAAAGAAGCATCTGAACGGCTAAATTATGCCAGCAGCGCTGAGAGCGAGAGTCGCGGTGAGTCCTGGGCCACTGGGGCCCCGTTGCCTCTCTTGTACGTCCTGGGCCCTCCCTGTCTCTCCCCCGGCCCCCTCTCTTTCCTTACCTGCTGCAAAATTATTTTTTTTTGCGCCCCCCCCGCACCTTCTTTCTCCGTCTCGCTCTGAGTGGCTCCCTGCCTCCCCGTCTTTTCAGTCCTCCCTCTCTCTGTCCTGTAGCCTGTGGCTCCTTTTTCTTTCTCCGCCTCTCTCTGCCTGGCTCTGGCTCCGTTTTTTTTTTTTTTTTTATTCCTCCTGCTCTGTCCTGTAGCCTGTCGGTGTTTTGTTGTTCTCTGGCTCTCTTGATCTGACTCCCTGTGTTACCGAAAAACGCGTTAAAATCGGAAACGACTCCTCAACACCAATTTAGTATTAAAGAGCAGGCATTCTTTATTCGCGGCGCCGGATGCACGGGGGATCGCTCCTCCTGGCGTGCGTACCTCACGCACCTTTCCCGTACAATTTATAGATGAAAATTTCACATACTCATACATAGTCATTATTGTCTTGTCTAGTGATGGGTACAAACTTGCTCGTTCCCTATGTCAGTCACTGCGCAGGCTCGGTTGTCCTCCCAGTACAGTGCGGGGAACGGGGACGTACAGTGCGGGGAACGGGGACGTACAGTGCGGGGAACGGGGACGTACCAGGATCTACTGGGTTGTACTGGGAGGGAACTGGGACGTACTGGGAGGCTCTACAATGTCCTGGGATGTCCTGGGATGTAGTGTGGAGGAACTAGGATGTACAGGCTTGTACTGGGTTGTACCGGGTGGAACTGGCAGGAATTTGGGATGTACCAGGATGTACTGGGATGTACTGGGAGGTAACTGTTATGTACTGGGAAGGAACTGGTAGGGAACTGGGATGTACTGGTATGTACTGGGAGGGAAGTGTTATGTACTGAGGGTAACTGGGACGTACTGGGATGTGCTGGGAGGGAACTGTGAAGTACTGGGATGTACTTAGAGGGAACTGGGATGTACTGGGAGGGAACTGGGATGTACTGGGAGGAAAGTGTTGGGAATTGGGATTTACTGGGAGGGAACTGGGATGGACTGGGAGGGAACTGGGATGTAGTGGGACATACTGGGAGGGAACTGGGATGTACTGGGGTGTACTGGGAGGGGACTGTTATGTACCAAGGGGGAACTGGGATGTACTGGGAGTGAACTGTGAAGTACTGGGATGTACTTAGAGGGAAGTGGGAGGGAACTTGGATGTAGTGGGAGAGAACTGGGATTTACTTGGAGGAAAGTGGCATGTACTGGGATGTACTGGAATGGAACTGTGAGGGAACTGTGTGTGAACTGTGAGGGAACTGGGATGTACTGTGAGGGAACTGGGATGTACTGTGAGGGAACTGGGATGTACTGGGATGTACTGGGACAGACTGGGAGGGATCTGGGATGTACTGGGCTGCACTGGTAGGGAACTGGGATGTACTGGGAGGAATCTGGAATGTCCCAGTTGACACCCACTTCCCTCCCAGTGCCTCCCAGTATATCCCAGTTTCCTCCCAGTATATCCCAGTTTCCTCCCAGTACATCCCAGTAAATCCCAGCTCGCTGCCAGTACATGCCAATACATTGCTGTACATTCCAGTTCTGTTCCTGTCCATCCCAATACATCCCCGTTCCATGCCAGTACATCCCAGTTTCCTACCAGTTCATCCCCGTACATCCCAATTCCCTCCCGGTTCACTACCACTTCTTTCCCAGTGCCTCCCAATACATCCCAGTTCCGTCCCATTACATCCCAGTACATCCCAGTTCCCTCCCAGTACGTCCCAGGTCCCTCCCAGTACTGGGAGGGAACTGGGATGTACTGGGAGGCACTACAATGTGCGGGGATGCCCTGGGATGTACTGTGGAGGAACTAGGATGTACAGGCTTGTACTCGGTTGTACCGGGTGGAACTGGCAGGGATTTGGGATGTACCAGGATCTACTGGGATGTACTGGGATGTACTGGGAGGTAACTGTTGTGTACTGGGAGTGAACTGGGAGAGAACTGGGATGTACTGGGAGGGAACTGGGATGTACTGTGAGGACACTGGGATGTACTGGTATGTACTGGGAGGGAAGTGTTATGTACTGAGGGGAACTGGGACGTACTGGGACGTGCTGGGAGGGAACTATGAAGTATTGGGATGTACTTAGAGGGAACTGGGATGTACTGGGAGGGAACTGGGAGTGAACTGGGAGGGAACTGTGAAGTACTGGGATGTACTTAGAGGGAACTGGGATGTACTGGGAGGGAACTGGGATGTACTGGGTGGAAAGTGTTGGGAATTGGGATTTACTGGGAGGGAACTGGGATGGACTGGGAGGGAACTGGGATGTAGTGGGACATACTGGGAGGGAACTGGGATGAACTGGGGTGTATTGGGAGGGAACTGTTATGTACCGAGGGGGAACTGGGATGTACTGGGAGTGAACTGTGAAGTACTGGGATGTACTTAGAGGGAAGTGGGAGGGAACTTGGATGTAGTGGGAGGGAACTGGGATTTACTTGGAGGAAAGTGGCATGTACTGGGATGTACTGGAATGGAACTGGGAGTGAACTGTGTGTGAACTGTGAGGGAACTGGGATGTACTGTGAGGGAACTGGGATGTACTGGGATGTACTAGGACGGACTGGGAGGGAACTGGGATGTACTGGGAGGGATCTGGGATGTACTGGGATGCACTGGTAGGGAACTGGGATGTACTGGGAGGAAACTGGAATGTCCCAGTTGACACCCACTTCCCTCCCAGTGCCTCCCAGTATATCCCAGTTTCCTCCCAGTACATCCCAGTAAATCCCAGCTCGCTGCCAGTACATGCCAATACATCGCTGTACATTCCAGTTCTGTTCCTGTACATCCCAATACATCCCCGTTCCATGCCAGTACATCCCAGTTCCCTACCAGTTCATCCCCGTACATCCCAATTCCCTCCCGGTTCACTACCACTTCTTTCCCAGTTCCGTCCCATTACATCCCAGTTCCGTCCCATTACATCCCAGCACATCCCAGGTCCCTCCCAGTACATCCCAGGTCCCTCCCAGTACTGGGAGGGACCTGGGATGTACTGGGAGGCACTACAATGTGCGGGGATGCCCTGGGATGTACTGTGGAGGAACTAGGATGTACAGGCTTGTACTGGGTTGTACCGGGTGGAACTGGCAGGGATTTGGGATGTACCAGGATCTACTGGGATGTACTGGGAGGTAACTGTTATGTACTGGGAAGGAACAGGGAGGGAACTGGGATGTACTGGTAGGGAACTGGGATGTACTGTGACGGAACTGGGACGTACTGTGAGGACACTGGGATGTACTGGTATGTACTGGGAGGGAAGTGTTATGTACTGAGGGGAACTGGGATGTACTGGGAGGGAACTGTGAAGTACTGGGATGTACTGGGAGTGAACTGGGAGGGAAGTGGTATGTAGTAGGATGTACTGGGTGGGAACTGGGATGTACCAGGATGTACTGGGATGTACTGGGAGGGAACTGGTATGTACTGGGAGGGAACTGGGATGTACTGGGACATACTGGGAGGGAACTGGGATGTACTGGGAGGGGATTGGGACGGACTGGGAGGGAACTGGGATGTACTGGGCTGCACTGGTAGGGAACTGGGATGTACTGGGAGGAAACTGGAATGTCCCAGTTGACACCCACTTCCCTCCCAGTTTCCTCCCAGTATATCCCAGTTTCCTCCCAGTATATCCCAGTTTCCTCCCAGTATATCCCAGTTTCCTCCCAGTACATCCCAGTAAATCCCAGTTCGCTCCCAGTACATCCCAGTACATCGCAGTACATTCCAGTTCCGTTCCTGTACATCCCAATACATCCCCGTTCCATGCCAGTACATCCCAGTTTCCTACCAGTTCATCCCCGTACATCCCAATTCCCTCCCGGTTCACTACCACTTCTTTCCCAGTGCCTCCCAATACATCCCAGTTCCGTCCCATTACATCCCAGTACATCCCAGTTCCCTCCCAGTACGTCCCAGTTCCCTCCCAGTACATCCCAGGTCCCTCCCAGTACTGGGAGGGAACTGGGATGTACTGGGAGGCACTACAATGTGCGGGGATGCCCTGGGATGTACTGTGGAGGAACTAGGATGTACAGGCTTGTACTGGGTTGTACCGGGTGGAACTGGCAGGGATTTGGGATGTACCAGGATCTACTGGGATGTACTGGGAGGTAACTGTTATGTACTGGGAGTGAACTGGGAGGGAACTGGGACGTACTGGTAGGGAACTGGGATGTACTGTGAGGGAACTGGGACGTACTGTGAGGACACTGGGATGTACTGTTATGTACTGGGAGGGAAGTGTTATGTACTGAGGGGAACTGGTGCGTACTGGGATGTACTGGGATGGAACTGTGAAGTACTGGGATGTACTGGGAGTGAACTGGGAGGGAACTGGTATGTAGTAGGATGTACTGGGTGGGAACTGGGATGTACCAGGATGTACTGGGATGTACTGGGAGGGAACTGGTATGTACTGGGAGGGAACTGGGATGTAGTGGGAGGGAACTGGGATGTAGTGGGAGGGAACTGGGAGGGAACTGGGATATAGTGGGAGGGAACTGGTATGTACTGGGAGGGAACTGGGATGTACTGGGACATACTGGCAGGGAACTGGGATGTACTGGGAGGGGATTGGGATGTACTGGGAGGGAACTTGGATGTATTGGGAGGGAAGTGTTATGTACCAAGGGGGAACTGGGACGTACTGGGACGTAGTGGGAGTGAACTGTGAAGTACTGGGATGTACTGTGAGGGAACTGGTATGTACTGGGAGGGAACTTTAAAGTACTGGGATGTACTTAGATGAAACTGGGAGGCAACTGGCATGTACTGGGATGTACTGGAATGGAACTGGGAGTGAACTGTGTGTGAACTGGGAGGGAACTGGGATGTACTGTGAGGGAACTGGGATGTACTGGGATGTACTGGGAGGGATCTGGGATGTACTGGGCTGCACTGGTAGGGAACTGGGATGTACTGGGAGGAAACTGGAATGTCCCAGTTGACACCCACTTCCCTCCCAGGTTCCTCCCAGTATATCCCAGTTTCCTCCCAGTATATCCCAGTTTCCTCCCAGTACATCCCAGTAAATCCCAGTTCGCTGCCAGTACATCCCAATACATCGCCGTACATTCCAGTTCCGTTCCTGTCCATCCCAATACATCCCCGTTCCATGCCAGTACATCCCAGTTTCCTACCAGTTCATCCCCGTACATCCCAATTCCCTCCCGGTTCACTACCACTTCTTTCCTAGTGCCTCCCAATACATCCCAGTTCCGTCCCATTACATCCCAGTACATCCCAGATCCCTCCCAGTACATCCCAGTTCCCTCCCAGTACTGGGTGGGAACTGGGACGTACTGTGAGGACACTGGGATGTACTGGTATGTACTGGGAGGGAAGTGTTATGTACTGAGGGGAACTGGGACGTACTGGGATGTACTGGGAGGGAACTGGGAGGGAACTGGTATGTAGTAGGATGTACTGGGTGGGAACTGGGATGTACCAGGATGTACTGGGATGTAGTGGGAGGGAACTGGTATGTACTGGGAGGGAACTGGGATGTACTGGGATGTAGTGGGAGGGAACTGGGAGGGAACTGGTATGTACTGGGATGTACTGGGCTGCACTGGTAGGGAACTGGGATGTACTGGGACATACTGGCAGGGAACTGGGATGTACTGGGAGGGGATTGGGACGGACTGGGAGGGAACTGGGATGTACTGGGCTGCACTGGTAGGGAACTGGGATGTACTGGGAGGAAACTGGAATGTCCCAGTTGACACCCACTTCCCTCCCAATGCCTCCCAGTATATCCCAGTTTCCTCCCAGTATATCCCAGTTTCCTCCCAGTACATCCCAGTAAATCCCAGCTCGCTGCCAGTACATGCCAATACATTGCTATACATTCCAGTTCTGTTCCTGTACATCCCAATACATCCCCGTTCCATGCCAGTACATCCCAGTTCCCTACCAGTTCATCCCCGTACATCCCAATTCCCTCCCGGTTCACTACCACTTCTTTCCCAGTGCCTCCCAATACATCCCAGTTCCGTCCCATTACATCCCAGTACATCCCAGTTCCCTCCCAGTACATCCCAGTTCCCTCCCAGTACATCCCAGGTCCCTCCCAGTACTGGGAGGGAACTGGGATGTACTGGGAGGCACTACAATGTGCGGGGATGCCCTGGGATGTACTGTGGAGGAACTAGGATGTACAGGCTTGTACTGGGTTGTACCGGGTGGAACTGGCAGGGATTTGGGATGTACCAGGATGTACTGGGATGTACTGGGAGGTAACTGTTATGTACTGGGAAGGAACAGGGAGGGAACTGGGATGTACTGGGAGGGAACTGGGATGTACTGGGAGGGAACTGGGATGTACTGGGACATACTGGCAGGGAACTGGGATGTACTGGGAGGGGATTGGGACGGACTGGGAGGGAACTGGGATGTACTGGGCTGCACTGGTAGGGAACTGGGATGTACTGGGAGGAAACTGGAATGTCCCAGTTGACACCCACTTCCCTCCCAATGCCTCCCAGTATATCCCAGTTTCCTCCCAGTATATCCCAGTTTCCTCCCAGTACATCCCAGTAAATCCCAGCTCGCTGCCAGTACATCGCAGTACATTCCAGTTCCGTTCCTGTACATCCCAATACATCCCCGTTCCATGCCAGTACATCCCAGTTTCCTACCAGTTCATCCCCGTACATCCCAATTCCCTCCCGGTTCACTACCACTTCTTTCCCAGTGCCTCCCAATACATCCCAGTTCCGTCCCATTACATCCCAGTACATCCCAGTTCCCTCCCAGTACATCCCAGGTCCCTCCCAGTACATCCCAGGGACCTGGGATGTACTGGGAGGCACTACAATGTGCGGGGATGCCCTGGGATGTACTGTGGAGGAACTAGGATGTACAGGCTTGTACTGGGTTGTACCGGGTGGAACTGGCATGGATTTGGGATGTACCAGGATCTACTGGGATGTACTGGGAGGTAACTGTTATGTACTGGGAGTGAACTGGGAGGGAACTGGGACGTACTGGTAGGGAACTGGGATGTACTGTGAGGGAACTGGGACGTACTGTGAGGACACTGGGATGTACTGTTATGTACTGGGAGGGAAGTGTTATGTACTGAGGGGAACTGGTGCGTACTGGGATGTACTGGGATGGAACTGTGAAGTACTGGGATGTACTGGGAGTGAACTGGGAGGGAACTGGTATGTAGTAGGATGTACTGGGTGGGAACTGGGATGTACCAGGATGTACTGGGATGTACTGGGAGGGAACTGGTATGTACTGGGAGGGAACTGGTATGTACTGGGAGGGAACTGGGATGTACTGGGACATACTGGCAGGGAACTGGGATGTACTGGGAGGGGATTGGGATGTACTGGGAGGGAACTTGGATGTATTGGGAGGGAAGTGTTATGTACCAAGGGGGAACTGGGACGTACTGGGATGTAGTGGGAGTGAACTGTGAAGTACTGGGATGTACTGTGAGGGAACTGGGATGTACTGGGAGGGAACTTTAAAGTACTGGGATGTACTTAGATGAAACTGGGAGGCAACTGGCATGTACTGGGATGTACTGGAATGGAACTGGGAGTGAACTGTGTGTGAACTGGGAGGGAACTGGGATGTACTGTGAGGGAACTGGGATGTATTGGGATGTACTGGGAGGGACTGGGAGGGATCTGGGATGTACTGGGCTGCACTGGTAGGGAACTGGGATGTACTGGGAGGAAACTGGAATGTCCCAGTTGACACCCACTTCCCTCCCAGTTTCCTCCCAGTATATCCCAGTTTCCTCCCAGTATATCCCAGTTTCCTCCCAGTATATCCCAGTTTCCTCCCAGTACATCCCAGTAAATCCCAGTTCGCTCCCAGTACATCCCAATACATCGTCGTACATTCCAGTTCCGTTCCTGTCCATCCCAATACATCCCCGTTCCATGCCAGTACATCCCAGTTTCCTACCAGTTCATCCCCGTACATCCCAATTCCCTCCCGGTTCACTACCACTTCTTTCCCAGTGCCTCCCAATACATCCCAGTTCCGTCCCATTACATCCCAGTACATCCCAGTTCCCTCCCAGTACATCCCAGTTCCCTCCCAGTACTGGGTGGGAACTGGGACGTACTGTGAGGACACTGGGATGTACTGGTATGTACTGGGAGGGAAGTGTTATGTACTGAGGGGAACTGGGACGTACTGGGATGTACTGGGAGGGAACTGGGAGGGAACTGGTATGTAGTAGGATGTACTGGGTGGGAACTGGGATGTACCAGGATGTACTGGGATGTACTGGGAGGGAACTGGTATGTAGTGGGAGGGAACTGGGATGTACTGGGATGTAGTGGGAGGGAACTGGGAGGGAACTGGTATGTACTGGGATGTACTGGGCTGCACTGGTAGGGAACTGGGATGTACTGGGACATACTGGCAGGGAACTGGGATGTACTGGGAGGGGATTGGGACGGACTGGGAGGGAACTGGGATGTACTGGGCTGCACTGGTAGGGAACTGGGATGTACTGGGAGGAAACTGGAATGTACAGTTGACACCCACTTCCCTCCCAATGCCTCCCAGTATATCCCAGTTTCCTCCCAGTATATCCCAGTTTCCTCCCAGTACATCCCAGTAAATCCCAGCTCGCTGCCAGTACATGCCAATACATTGCTGTACATTCCAGTTCTGTTCCTGTACATCCCAATACATCCCCGTTCCATGCCAGTACATCCCAGTTCCCTACCAGTTCATCCCCGTACATCCCAATTCCCTCCCGGTTCACTACCACTTCTTTCCCAGTTCGGTCCATTACATCCCAGTTCCGTCCCATTACATCCCAGTACATCCCAGTTCCCTCCCAGTTAATCCCAGGTCCCTCCCAGTACATCCCAGGTCCCTCCCAGTACGTCCCAGTTCCCTCCCAGTACTGGGAGGGAACTGGGATGTACTGGGAGGCACTACAATGTGCGGGGATGCCCTGGGATGTACTGTGGAGGAACTAGGATGTACAGGCTTGTACTGGGTTGTACCGGGTGGAACTGGCAGGGATTTGGGATGTACCAGGATCTACTGGGATGTACTGGGAGGTAACTGTTATGTACTGGGAAGGAACAGGGAGGGAACTGGGATGTACTGGTAGGGAACTGGGATGTACTGGGAGGGAACTGGGACGTACTGTGAGGACACTGGGATGTACTGGTATGTACTGGGAGGGAAGTGTTATGTACTGAGGGGAACTGGGACGTACTGGGATGTACTGGGAGGGAACTGTGAAGTACTGGGATGTACTGGGAGTGAACTGGGAGGGAACTGGTATGTAGTAGGATGTACTGGGTGGGAACTGGGATGTACCAGGATGTACTGGGATGTACTGGGAGGGAACTGGTATGTACTGGGAGGGAACTGGGATGTACTGGGACATACTGGCAGGGAACTGGGATGTACTGGGAGGGGATTGGGACGGACTGGGAGGGAACTGGGATGTACTGGGCTGCACTGGTAGGGAACTGGGATGTACTGGGAGGAAACTGGAATGTCCCAGTTGACACCCACTTCCCTCCCAATGCCTCCCAGTATATCCCAGTTTCCTCCCAGTATATCCCAGTTTCCTCCCAGTACATCCCAGTAAATCCCAGTTCGCTCCCAGTACATCGCAGTACATTCCAGTTCCGTTCCTGTACATCCCAATACATCCCCGTTCCATGCCAGTACATCCCAGTTTCCTACCAGTTCATCCCCGTACATCCCAATTCCCTCCCGGTTCACTACCACTTCTTTCCCAGTGCCTCCCAATACATCCCATTACATCCCATTACATCCCAGTACATCCCAGTTCCCTCCCAGTACATCCCAGGTCCCTCCCAGTACATCCCAGGTCCCTCCCAGTACTGGGAGGGAACTGGGATGTACTGGGAGGCACTACAATGTGCGGGGATGCCCTGGGATGTACTGTGGAGGAACTAGGATGTACAGGCTTGTACTGGGTTGTACCGGGTGGAACTGGCAGGGATTTGGGATGTACCAGGATCTACTGGGATGTACTGGGAGGTAACTGTTATGTACTGGGAGTGAACTGGGAGGGAACTGGGACGTACTGGTAGGGAACTGGGATGTACTGTGAGGGAACTGGGACGTACCGTGAGGACACTGGGATGTACTGTTATGTACTGGGAGGGAAGTGTTATGTACTGAGGGGAACTGGTGCGTACTGGGATGTACTGGGATGGAACTGTGAAGTACTGGGATGTACTGGGAGTGAACTGGGAGGGAAGTGGTATGTAGTAGGATGTACTGGGTGGGAACTGGGATGTACCAGGATGTACTGGGATGTACTGGGAGGGAACTGGTATGTACTGGGAGGGAACTGGGATGTAGTGGGAGGGAACTGGGAGGGAACTGGGATGTACTGGGAGGGAACTGGTATGTACTGGGAGGGAACTGGGATGTACTGGGACATACTGGCAGGGAACTGGGATGTACTGGGAGGGGATTGGGATGTACTGGGAGGGAACTTGGATGTATTGGGAGGGAAGTGTTATGTACCAAGGGGGAACTGGGACGTACTGGGATGTAGTGGGAGTGAACTGTGAAGTACTGGGATGTACTGTGAGGGAACTGGGATGTACTGGGAGGGAACTTTAAAGTACTGGGATGTACTTAGATGAAACTGGGAGGCAACTGGCATGTACTGGGATGTACTGGAATGGAACTGGGAGTGAACTGTGTGTGAACTGGGAGGGAACTGGGATGTACTGTGAGGGAACTGGGATGTACTGGGAGGGACTGGGAGGGACTGGGAGGGATCTGGGATGTACTGGGCTGCACTGGTAGGGAACTGGGATGTACTGGGAGGAAACTGGAATGTCCCAGTTGACACCCACTTCCGTCCCAGTTTCCTCCCAGTATATCCCAGTTTCCTCCCAGTATATCCCAGTTTCCTCCCAGTACATCCCAGTAAATCCCAGTTCGCTCCCAGTACATCCCAATACATCGCCGTACATTCCAGTTCCGTTCCTGTCCATCCCAATACATCCCCGTTCCATGCCAGTACATCCCAGTTTCCTACCAGTTCATCCCCGTACATCCCAATTCCCTCCCGGTTCACTACCACTTCTTTCCCAGTGCCTCCCAATACATCCCAGTTCCGTCCCATTACATCCCAGTACATCCCAGTTCCCTCCCAGTACATCCCAGTTCCCTCCCAGTACTGGGTGGGAACTGGGACGTACTGTGAGAACACTGGGATGTACTGGTATGTACTGGGAGGGAAGTGTTATGTACTGAGGGGAACTGGGACGTACTGGGATGTACTGGGAGGGAACTGGGAGGGAACTGGTATGTAGTAGGATGTACTGGGTGGGAACTGGGATGTACCAGGATGTACTGGGATGTACTGGGAGGGAACTGGTATGTAGTGGGAGGGAACTGGGATGTACTGGGATGTAGTGGGAGGGAACTGGGAGGGAACTGGGATGTACTGGGAGGGAACTGGAATGTACTGGGAGGGAACTGGGATGTACTGGGACATACTGGCAGGGAACTGGGATGTACTGGGAGGGGATTGGGACGGACTGGGAGGGAACTGGGATGTACTGGGCTGCACTGGTAGGGAACTGGGATGTACTGGGAGGAAACTGGAATGTCCCAGTTGACACCCACTTCCCTCCCAATGCCTCCCAGTATATCCCAGTTTCCTCCCAGTATATCCCAGTTTCCTCCCAGTACATCCCAGTAAATCCCAGCTCGCTGCCAGTACATGCCAATACATCGCTGTACATTCCAGTTCTGTTCCTGTACATCCCAATACATCCCCGTTCCATGCCAGTACATCCCAGTTCCCTACCAGTTCATCCCCGTACATCCCAATTCCCTCCCGGTTCACTACCACTTCTTTCCCAGTGCCTCCCAATACATCCCAGTTCCGTCCCATTACATCCCAGTTCTGTCCCAGGTCCCTCCCAGTACATCCCAGTTCCCTCCCAGTACATCCCAGGTCCCTCCCAGTACATCCCAGTTCCCTCCCAGTACTGGGAGGGACCTGGGATGTACTGGGAGGCACTACAATGTGCGGGGATGCCCTGGGATGTACTGTGGAGGAACTAGGATGTACAGGCTTGTACTGGGTTGTACCGGGTGGAACTGGCAGGGATTTGGGATGTACCAGGATCTACTGGGATGTACTGGGAGGTAACTGTTATGTACTGGGAAGGAACAGGGAGGGAACTGGGATGTACTGGTAGGGAACTGGGATGTACTGGGAGGGAACTGGGACTTACTGTGAGGACACTGGGATGTACTGGTATGTACTGGGAGGGAAGTGTTATGTACTGAGGGGAACTGGGACGTACTGGGATGTACTGGGAGGGAACTGTGAAGTACTGGGATGTACTGGGAGTGAACTGGGAGGGAACTGGTATGTAGTAGGATGTACTGGGTGGGAACTGGGATGTACCGGGAGGGAACTGGGATGTACCGGGAGGGAACTGGGATGTACTGGGAGGGAACTGGTATGTACTGGGAGGGAACTGGGATGTACTGGGATGTAGTGGGAGGGAACTGGGAGGGAACTGGGATGTACTGGGAGGGAACTGGGATGTACTGGGAGGGAACTGGGATGTACTGGGACATACTGGCAGGGAACTGGGATGTACTGGGAGGGGATTGGGACGGACTGGGAGGGAACTGGGATGTACTGGGCTGCACTGGTAGGGAACTGGGATGTACTGGGAGGAAACTGGAATGTCCCAGTTGACACCCACTTCCCTCCCAATGCCTCCCAGTATATCCCAGTTTCCTCCCAGTATATCCCAGTTTCCTCCCAGTACATCCCAGTAAATCCCAGCTCGCTCCCAGTACATCCCAGTACATCGCAGTACATTCCAGTTCCGTTCCTGTACATCCCAATACATCCCCGTTCCATGCCAGTACATCCCAGTTTCCTACCAGTTCATCCCCGTACATCCCAATTCCCTCCCGGTTCACTACCACTTCTTTCCCAGTGCCTCCCAATACATCCCAGTTCCGTCCCATTACATCCCAGTACATCCCAGGTCCCTCCCAGTACGTCCCAGTTCCCTCCCAGTACATCCCAGGTCCCTCCCAGTACTGGGAGGGAACTGGGATGTACTGGGAGGCACTTCAATGTGCGGGGATGCCCTGGGATGTTCTGTGGAGGAACTAGGATGTACAGGCTTGTACTGGGTTGTACCGGGTGGAACTGGCAGGGATTTGGGATGTACCAGGATCTACTGGGATGTACTGGGAGGTAACTGTTATGTACTGGGAAGGAACAGGGAGGGAACTGGGATGTACTGGTAGGGAACTGGGATGTACTGGGAGGGAACTGGGACGTACCGTGAGGACACTGGGATGTACTGGTATGTACTGGGAGGGAAGTGTTATGTACTGAGGGGAACTGGGACGTACTGGGATGTACTGGGAGGGAACTGTGAAGTACTGGGATGTACTGGGAGTGAACTGGGAGGGAACTGGTATGTAGTAGGATGTACTGGGTGGGAACTGGGATGTACCAGGATGTACTGGGATGTACTGGGAGGGAACTGGTATGTACTGGGAGGGAACTGGGATGTACTGGGACATACTGGCAGGGAACTGGGATGTACTGGGAGGGGATTGGGACAGACTGGGAGGGAACTGGGATGTACTGGGCTGCACTGGTAGGGAACTGGGATGTACTGGGAGGAAACTGGAATGTCCCAGTTGACACCCACTTCCCTCCCAATGCCTCCCAGTATATCCCAGTTTCCTCCCAGTATATCCCAGTTTCCTCCCAGTACATCCCAGTAAATCCCAGTTCGCTCCCAGTACATCGCAGTACATTCCAGTTCCGTTCCTGTACATCCCAATACATCCCCGTTCCATGCCAGTACATCCCAGTTTCCTACCAGTTCATCCCCGTACATCCCAATTCCCTCCCGGTTCACTACCACTTCTTTCCCAGTGCCTCCCAATACATCCCAGTTCCGTCCCATTACATCCCAGTACATCCCAGTTCCCTCCCAGTACATCCCAGTTCCCTCCCAGTACATCCCAGGTCCCTCCCAGTACATCCCAGGTCCCTCCCAGTAGTGGGAGGGAACTGGGATGTACTGGGAGGCACTACAATGTGCGGGGATGCCCTGGGATGTACTGTGGAGGAACTAGGATGTACAGGCTTGTACTGGGTTGTACCGGGTGGAACTGGCAGGGATTTGGGATGTACCAGGATCTACTGGGATGTACTGGGAGGTAACTGTTATGTACTGGGAGTGAACTGGGAGGGAACTGGGACGTACTGGTAGGGAACTGGGATGTACTGTGAGGGAACTGGGACGTACTGTGAGGACACTGGGATGTACTGTTATGTACTGGGAGGGAAGTGTTATGTACTGAGGGGAACTGGTGCGTACTGGGATGTACTGGGATGGAACTGTGAAGTACTGGGATGTACTGGGAGTGAACAGGGAGGGAACTGGTATGTAGTAGGATGTACTGGGTGGGAACTGGGATGTACCAGGATGTACTGGGATGTACTGGGAGGGAACTGGTATGTACTGGGAGGGAACTGGGATGTAGTGGGAGGGAACTGGGAGGGAACTGGGATGTAGTGGGAGGGAACTGGTATGTACTGGGAGGGAACTGGGATGTACTGGGACATACTGGCAGGGAACTGGGATGTACTGGGAGGGGATTGGGATGTACTGGGAGGGAACTTGGATGTATTGGGAGGGAAGTGTTATGTACCAAGGGGGAACTGGGACGTACTGGGATGTAGTGGGAGTGAACTGTGAAGTACTGGGATGTACTGTGAGGGAACTGGGACGTACTGTGAGGACACTGGGATGTACTGGTATGTACTGGGAGGGAAGTGTTATGTACTATGGGGAACTGGGACGTACTGGGATGTACTGGGAGGGAACTGGGAGGGAACTGGTATGTAGTAGGATGTACTGGGTGGGAACTGGGATGTACCAGGATGTACTGGGATGTACTGGGAGGGAACTGGTATGTACTGGGAGGGAACTGGGATGTACTGGGATGTAGTGGGAGGGAACTGGGAGGGAACTGGTATGTACTGGGATGTACTGGGCTGCACTGGTAGGGAACTGGGATGTACTGGGACATACTGGCAGGGAACTGGGATGTACTGGGAGGGGATTGGGACGGACTGGGAGGGAACTGGGATGTACTGGGCTGCACTGGTAGGGAACTGGGATGTACTGGGAGGAAACTGGAATGTCCCAGTTGACACCCACTTCCCTCCCAATGCCTCCCAGTATATCCCAGTTTCCTCCCAGTATATCCCAGTTTCCTCCCAGTATATCCCAGTTTCCTCCCAGTACATCCCAGTAAATCCCAGCTCGCTGCCAGTACATGCCAATACATTGCTGTACATTCCAGTTCTGTTCCTGTACATCCCAATACATCCCCGTTCCATGCCAGTACATCCCAGTTCCCTACCAGTTCATCCCCGTACATCCCAATTCCCTCCCAGTTCACTACCACTTCTTTCCCAGTGCCTCCCAATACATCCCAGTTCCGTCCCATTACATCCCAGTACATCCCAGGTCCCTCCCAGTACATCCCAGGTCCCTCCCAGTACATCCCAGGTCCCTCCCAGTACTGGGAGGGAACTGGGATGTACTGGGAGGCACTACAATGTGCGGGGATGCCCTGGGATGTACTGTGGAGGAACTAGGATGTACAGGCTTGTACTGGGTTGTACCGGGTGGAACTGGCAGGGATTTGGGATGTACCAGGATCTACTGGGATGTACTGGGAGGTAACTGTTATGTACTGGGAAGGAACAGGGAGGGAACTGGGATGTACTGGGAGGGAACTGGGATGTACTGGGAGGGAACTGGGATGTACTGGGACATACTGGCAGGGAACTGGGATGTACTGGGAGGGGATTGGGACGGACTGGGAGGGAACTGGGATGTACTGGGCTGCACTGGTAGGGAACTGGGATGTACTGGGAGGAAACTGGAATGTCCCAGTTGACACCCACTTCCCTCCCAATGCCTCCCAGTATATCCCAGTTTCCTCCCAGTATATCCCAGTTTCCTCCCAGTACATCCCAGTAAATCCCAGCTCGCTGCCAGTACATCGCAGTACATTCCAGTTCCGTTCCTGTACATCCCAATACATCCCCGTTCCATGCCAGTACATCCCAGTTTCCTACCAGTTCATCCCCGTACATCCCAATTCCCTCCCGGTTCACTACCACTTCTTTCCCAGTTCCTCCCAATACATCCCAGTTCCGTCCCATTACATCCCAGTACATCCCAGTTCCCTCCCAGTACATCCCAGGTCCCTCCCAGTACATCCCAGGGACCTGGGATGTACTGGGAGGCACTACAATGTGCGGGGATGCCCTGGGATGTACTGTGGAGGAACTAGGATGTACAGGCTTGTACTGGGTTGTACCGGGTGGAACTGGCATGGATTTGGGATGTACCAGGATCTACTGGGATGTACTGGGAGGTAACTGTTATGTACTGGGAGTGAACTGGGAGGGAACTGGGACGTACTGGTAGGGAACTGGGATGTACTGTGAGGGAACTGGGACGTACTGTGAGGACACTGGGATGTACTGTTATGTACTGGGAGGGAAGTGTTATGTACTGAGGGGAACTGGTGCGTACTGGGATGTACTGGGATGGAACTGTGAAGTACTAGGATGTACTGGGAGTGAACTGGGAGGGAACTGGTATGTAGTAGGATGTACTGGGTGGGAACTGGGATGTACCAGGATGTACTGGGATGTAGTGGGAGGGAACTGGTATGTACTGGGAGGGAACTGGTATGTACTGGGAGGGAACTGGGATGTACTGGGACATACTGGCAGGGAACTGGGATGTACTGGGAGGGGATTGGGATGTACTGGGAGGGAACTTGGATGTATTGGGAGGGAAGTGTTATGTACCAAGGGGGAACTGGGACGTACTGGGATGTAGTGGGAGTGAACTGTGAAGTACTGGGATGTACTGTGAGGGAACTGGGATGTACTGGGAGGGAACTTTAAAGTACTGGGATGTACTTAGATGAAACTGGGAGGCAACTGGCATGTACTGGGATGTACTGGAATGGAACTGGGAGTGAACTGTGTGTGAACTGGGAGGGAACTGGGATGTACTGTGAGGGAACTGGGATGTACTGTGAGGGAACTGGGACGTACTGTGAGGACACTGGGATGTACTGGTATGTACTGGGAGGGAAGTGTTATGTACTGAGGGGAACTGGGACGTACTGGGATGTACTGGGAGGGAACTGGTATGTAGTAGGATGTACTGGGTGGGAACTGGGATGTACCAGGATGTACTGGGATGTACTGGGAGGGAACTGGTATGTACTGGGAGGGAACTGGGATGTACTGGGATGTAGTGGGAGGGAACTGGGAGGGAACTGGTATGTACTGGGATGTACTGGGCTGCACTGGTAGGGAACTGGGATGTACTGGGACATACTGGCAGGGAACTGGGATGTACTGGGAGGGGATTGGGACGGACTGGGAGGGAACTGGGATGTACTGGGCTGCACTGGTAGGGAACTGGGATGTACTGGGAGGAAACTGGAATGTACAGTTGACACCCACTTCCCTCCCAATGCCTCCCAGTATATCCCAGTTTCCTCCCAGTATATCCCAGTTTCCTCCCAGTACATCCCAGTAAATCCCAGCTCGCTGCCAGTACATCCCAATACATCGTCGTACATTCCAGTTCTGTTCCTGTACATCCCAATACATCCCCGTTCCATGCCAGTACATCCCAGTTCCCTACCAGTTCATCCCCGTACATCCCAATTCCCTCCCGGTTCACTACCACTTCTTTCCCAGTTCGGTCCATTACATCCCAGTTCCGTCCCATTACATCCCAGTACATCCCAGTTCCCTCCCAGTACATCCCAGGTCCCTCCCAGTACATCCCAGGTCCCTCCCAGTACTGGGAGGGAACTGGGATGTACTGGGAGGCACTACAATGTGCGGGGATGCCCTGGGATGTACTGTGGAGGAACTAGGATGTACAGGCTTGTACTGGGTTGTACCGGGTGGAACTGGCAGGGATTTGGGATGTACCAGGATCTACTGGGATGTACTGGGAGGTAACTGTTATGTACTGGGAAGGAACAGGGAGGGAACTGGGATGTACTGGTAGGGAACTGGGATGTACTGGGAGGGAACTGGGACGTACTGTGAGGACACTGGGATGTACTGGTATGTACTGGGAGGGAAGTGTTATGTACTGAGGGGAACTGGGACGTACTGGGATGTACTGGGAGGGAACTGTGAAGTACTGGGATGTACTGGGAGTGAACTGGGAGGGAACTGGTATGTAGTAGGATGTACTGGGTGGGAACTGGGATGTACCAGGATGTACTGGGATGTACTGGGAGGGAACTGGTATGTACTGGGATGTAGTGGGAGGGAACTGGGAGGGAACTGGGATGTACTGGGAGGGAACTGGTATGTACTGGGAGGGAACTGGGATGTACTGGGACATACTGGCAGGGAACTGGGATGTACTGGGAGGGGATTGGGACGGACTGGGAGGGAACTGGGATGTACTGGGCTGCACTGGTAGGGAACTGGGATGTACTGGGAGGAAACTGGAATGTCCCAGTTGACACCCACTTCCCTCCCAATGCCTCCCAGTATATCCCAGTTTCCTCCCAGTATATCCCAGTTTCCTCCCAGTACATCCCAGTAAATCCCAGCTCGCTGCCAGTACATGCCAATACATCGCTGTACATTCCAGTTCTGTTCCTGTACATCCCAATACATCCCCGTTCCATGCCAGTACATCCCAGTTTCCTACCAGTGCATCCCCGTACATCCCAATTCCCTCCCGGTTCACTACCACTTCTTTCCCAGTTCGGTCCATTACATCCCAGTTCCGTCCCATTACATCCCAGTACATCCCAGTTCCCTCCCAGTACATCCCAGGTCCCTCCCAGTACATCCCAGGTCCCTCCCAGTACTGGGAGGGACCTGGGATGTACTGGGAGGCACTACAATGTGCGGGGATGCCCTGGGATGTACTGTGGAGGAACTAGGATGTACAGGCTTGTACTGGGTTGTACCGGGTGGAACTGGCAGGGATTTGGGATGTACCAGGATCTACTGGGATGTACTGGGATGTACTGGGAGGTAACTGTTATGTACTGGGAGTGAACTGGGATGTACTGTGAGGGAACTGGGACGTACTGTGAGGACACTGGGATGTACTGTTATGTACTGGGAGGGAAGTGTTATGTACTGAGGGGAACTGGTGTGTACTGGGATGTACTGGGATGGAACTGTGAAGTACTGGGATGTACTGGGAGTGAACTGGGAGGGAACTGGTATGTAGTAGGATGTACTGGGTGGGAACTGGGATGTACCAGGATGTACTGGGATGTACTGGGAGGGAACTGGGATGTACTGGGAGGGAACTGGGATGTAGTGGGAGGGAACTGGTATGTACTGGGAGGGAACTGGGATGTACTGGGACATACTGGCAGGGAACTGGGATGTACTGGGAGGGGCTGGGATGTACTGGGAGGGAACTTGGATGTATTGCGAGGGAAGTGTTATGTACCAAGGGGGAACTGGGACGTACTGGGATGTAGTGGGAGTGAACTGTGAAGTACTGGGATGTACTGTGAGGGAACTGGGATGTACTGGGAGGGAACTTTAAAGTACTGGGATGTACTTAGAGGAAACTGGGAGGCAACTGGCATGTACTGGGATGTACTGGAATGGAACTGGGAGTGAACTGTGTGTGAACTGTGAGGGAACTGGGATGTACTGGGAGGGACTGGGAGGGATCTGGGATGTACTGGGCTGCACTGGTAGGGAACTGGGATGTACTGGGAGGAAACTGGAATGTCCCAGTTGACACCCACTTCCCTCCCAGGTTCCTCCCAGTATATCCCAGTTTCCTCCCAGTATATCCCAGTTTCCTCCCAGTACATCCCAGTAAATCCCAGTTCGCTCCCAGTACATCCCAGTACATCGCAGTACATTCCAGTTCCGTTCCTGTACATCCCAATACATCCCCATTCCATGCCAGTACATCCCAGTTCCCTACCAGTTCATCCCCGTACATCCCAATTCCCTCCCGGTTCACTACCACTTCTTTCCCAGTTCCGTCCCATTACATCCCAGTTCCGTCCCATTACATCCCAGTACATCCCAGGTCCCTCCCAGTACGTCCCAGTTCCCTCCCAGTACATCCCAGGTCCCTCCCAGTACTGGGAGGGACCTGGGATGTACTGGGAGGCACTACAATGTGCGGGGATGCCCTGGGATGTACTGTGGAGGAACTAGGATGTACAGGCTTGTACTGGGTTGTACCGGGTGGAACTGGCAGGGATTTGGGATGTACCAGGATCTACTGGGATGTACTGGGAGGTAACTGTTATGTACTGGGAAGGAACAGGGAGGTAACTGGGACGTACTGGTAGGGAACTGGGATGTACTGTGAGGGAACTGGGACGTACTGTGAGGACACTGGGATGTACTGGTATGTACTGGGAGGGAAGTGTTATGTACTGAGGGGAACTGGGACGTACTGGGATGTACTGGGAGGGAACTGTGAAGTACTGGGATGTACTGGGAGTGAACTGGGAGGGAACTGGTATGTAGTAGGATGTACTGGGTGGGAACTGGGATGTACCGGGAGGGAACTGGGATGTACTGGGAGGGAACTGGTTTGTACTGGGAGGGAACTGGGATGTACTGGGATGTAGTGGGAGGGAACTGGGAGGAAACTGGGATGTAGTGGGAGGGAACTGGTATGTACTGGGAGGGAACTGGGATGTACTGGGACATACTGGCAGGGAACTGGGATGTACTGGGAGGGGATTGGGACGGACTGGGAGGGAACTGGGATGTACTGGGCTGCACTGGTAGGGAACTGGGATGTACTGGGAGGAAACTGGAATGTCCCAGTTGACACCCACTTCCCTCCCAATGCCTCCCAGTATATCCCAGTTTCCTCCCAGTATATCCCAGTTTCCTCCCAGTATATCCCAGTTTCCTCCCAGTACATCCCAGTAAATCCCAGCTCGCTGCCAGTACATGCCAATACATCGCTGTACATTCCAGTTCTGTTCCTGTACATCCCAATACATCCCTGTTCCATGCCAGTACATCCCAGTTTCCTGCCAGTTCATCCCCGTACATCCCAATTCCCTCCCGGTTCACTACCACTTCTTTCCCAGTGCCTCCCAATACATCCCAGTTCCGTCCCATTACATCCCAGTACATCCCAGTTCCCTCCCAGTACGTCCCAGTTCCCTCCCAGTACGTCCGAGTTCCCTCCCATTACATCCCAGGTCCCTCCCAGTACTGGGAGGGAACTGGGATGTACTGGGAGGCACTACAATGTGCCGGGATGCCCTGGGATGTACTGTGGAGGAACTAGGATGTACAGGCTTGTACTGGGTTGTACCGGGTGGAACTGGCAGGGATTTGGGATGTACCAGGATCTACTGGGATGTACTGAGAGGTAACTGTTATGTACTGGGAGTGAACTGGGAGGGAACTGGGACGTACTGGTAGGGAACTGGGATGTACTGTGAGGGAACTGGGACGTACCGTGAGGACACTGGGATGTACTGGTATGTACTGGGAGGGAAGTGTTATGTACTGAGGGGAACTGGGACGTACTGGGATGTACTGGGAGTGAACTGGGAGAGAACTGGTATGTAGTAGGATGTATTGGGTGGGAACTGGGATGTACCAGGATGTACTGGGATGTAGTGGGAGGGAACTGGTATGTACTGGGAGGGAACTGGGATGTACTGGGATGTAGTGGGAGGGAACTGGCAGGGAACTGGGATGTACTGGGAGGGGATTGGGACGGACTGGGAGGGAACTGGGATGTACTGGGCTGCACTGGTAGGGAACTGGGATGTACTGGGAGGAAACTGGAATGTCCCAGTTGACACCCACTTCCCTCCCAATGCCTCCCAGTATATCCCAGTTTCCTCCCAGTATATCCCAGTTTCCTCCCAGTACATCCCAGTAAATCCCAGCTCGCTGCCAGTACATGCCAATACATCGCTGTACATTCCAGTTCTGTTCCTGTACATCCCAATACATCCCCGTTCCATGCCAGTACATCCCAGTTCCCTACCAGTTCATCCCCGTACATCCCAATTCCCTCCCGGTTCACTACCACTTCTTTCCCAGTTCCGTCCCATTACATCCCAGTTCCGTCCCATTACATCCCAGTACATCCCAGTTCCCTCCCAGTACATCCCAGTTCCCTCCCAGTACATCCCAGGTCCCTCCCAGTACTGGGAGGGAACTGGGATGTACTGGGAGGCACTACAATGTGCGGGGATGCCCTGGGATGTACTGTGGAGGAACTAGGATGTACAGGCTTGTACTGGGTTGTACCGGGTGGAACTGGCAGGGATTTGGGATGTACCAGGATCTACTGGGATGTACTGGGAGGTAACTGTTATGTACTGGGAAGGAACAGGGAGGTAACTGGGATGTACTGGTAGGGAACTGGGATGTACTGTGAGGGAACTGGGACGTACTGTGAGGACACTGGGATGTACTGGTATGTACTGGGAGGGAAGTGTTATGTACTGAGGGGAACTGGGACGTACTGGGATGTACTGGGAGGGAACTGTGAAGTACTGGGATGTACTGGGAGTGAACTGGGAGGGAACTGGTATGTAGTAGGATGTACTGGGTGGGAACTGGGATGTACCAGGATGTACTGGGATGTAGTGGGAGGGAATTGGGATGTACTGGGATGTAGTGGGAGGGAACTGGGAGGAAACTGGGATGTACTGGGAGGGAACTGGGATGTACTGGGAGGGAACTGGGATGTACTGGGACATACTGGCAGGGAACTGGGATGTACTGGGAGGGGATTGGGACGGACTGGGAGGGAACTGGGATGTACTGGGCTGCACTGGTAGGGAACTGGGATGTACTGGGAGGAAACTGGAATGTCCCAGTTGACACCCACTTCCCTCCCAATGCCTCCCAGTATATCCCAGTTTCCTCCCAGTATATCCCAGTTTCCTCCCAGTACATCCCAGTAAATCCCAGCTCGCTGCCAGTACATGCCAATACATTGCTGTACATTCCAGTTCTGTTCCTGTACATCCCAATACATCCCCGTTCCATGCCAGTACATCCCAGTTTCCTACCAGTGCATCCCCGTACATCCCAATTCCCTCCCGGTTCACTACCACTTCTTTCCCAGTTCGGTCCATTACATCCCAGTTCCGTCCCATTACATCCCAGTACATCCCAGTTCCCTCCCAGTACATCCCAGGTCCCTCCCAGTACATCCCAGGTCCCTCCCAGTACTGGGAGGGACCTGGGATGTACTGGGAGGCACTACAATGTGCGGGGATGCCCTGGGATGTACTGTGGAGGAACTAGGATGTACAGGCTTGTACTGGGTTGTACCGGGTGGAACTGGCAGGGATTTGGGATGTACCAGGATCTACTGGGATGTACTGGGAGGTAACTGTTATGTACTGGGAAGGAACAGGGAGGGAACTGGGATGTACTGGTAGGGAACTGGGATGTACTGGGAGGGAACTGGAATGTCCCAGTTGACACCCACTTCCCTCCCAATGCCTCCCAGTATATCCCAGTTTCCTCCCAGTATATCCCAGTTTCCTCCCAGTACATCCCAGTAAATCCCAGCTCGCTGCCAGTACATGCCAATACATCGCTGTACATTCCAGTTCTGTTCCTGTACATCCCAATACATCCCCGTTCCATGCCAGTACATCCCAGTTTCCTACCAGTTCATCCCCGTACATCCCAATTCCCTCCCGGTTCACTACCACTTCTTTCCCAGTTCCGTCCCATTACATCCCAGTTCCGTCCCATTACATCCCAGTACATCCCAGTTCCCTACCAGTTCATCCCCGTACATCCCAATTCCCTCCCGGTTCACTACCACTTCTTTCCCAGTGCCTCCCAATACATCCCAGTTCCGTCCCATTACATCCCAGTTCTGTCCCAGGTCCCTCCCAGTACATCCCAGGTCCCTCCCAGTACATCCCAGGTCCCTCCCAGTACATCCCAGTTCCCTCCCAGTACTGGGAGGGACCTGGGATGTACTGGGAGGCACTACAATGTGCGGGGATGCCCTGGGATGTACCGTGGAGGAACTAGGATGTACAGGCTTGTACTGGGTTGTACCGGGTGGAACTGGCAGGGATTTGGGATGTACCAGGATCTACTGGGATGTACTGGGATGTACTGGGAGGTAACTGTTATCTACTGGGAGTGAACTGGGAGGGAACTGGGATGTACTGTGAGGGAACTGGGACGTACTGTGAGGACACTGGGATGTACTGTTATGTACTGGGAGGGAAGTGTTATGTACTGAGGGGAACTGGTGTGTACTGGGATGTACTGGGATGGAACTGTGAAGTACTGGGATGTACTGGGAGTGAACTGGGAGGGAACTGGTATGTAGTAGGATGTACTGGGTGGGAACTGGGATGTACCAGGATGTACTGGGATGTACTGGGAGGGAACTGGGATGTACTGGGAGGGAACTGGGATGTAGTGGGAGGGAACTGGTATGTACTGGGAGGGAACTGGGATGTACTGGGACATACTGGCAGGGAACTGGGATGTACTGGGAGGGGCTGGGATGTACTGGGAGGGAACTTGGATGTATTGGGAGGGAAGTGTTATGTACCAAGGGGGAACTGGGACGTACTGGGATGTAGTGGGAGTGAACTGTGAAGTACTGGGATGTACTGTGAGGGAACTGGGATGTACTGGGAGGGAACTTTAAAGTACTGGGATGTACTTAGAGGAAACTGGGAGGCAACTGGCATGTACTGGGATGTACTGGAATGGAACTGGGAGTGAACTGTGTGTGAACTGTGAGGGAACTGGGATGTACTGTGAGGGAACTGGGATGTACTGGGAGGGACTGGGAGGGACTGGGAGGGATCTGGGATGTACTGGGCTGCACTGGTAGGGAACTGGGATGTACTGGGAGGAAACTGGAATGTCCCAGTTGACACCCACTTCCCTCCCAGGTTCCTCCCAGTATATCCCAGTTTCCTCCCAGTATATCCCAGTTTCCTCCCAGTACATCCCAGTAAATCCCAGTTCGCTCCCAGTACATCCCAGTACATCGCAGTACATTCCAGTTCCGTTCCTGTACATCCCAATACATCCCCATTCCATGCCAGTACATCCCAGTTCCCTACCAGTTCATCCCCGTACATCCCAATTCCCTCCCGGTTCACTACCACTTCTTTCCCAGTTCCGTCCCATTACATCCCAGTTCCGTCCCATTACATCCCAGTACATCCCAGGTCCCTCCCAGTACGTCCCAGTTCCCTCCCAGTACATCCCAGGTCCCTCCCAGTACATCCCAGTTCCCTCCCAGTACTGGGAGGGACCTGGGATGTACTGGGAGGCACTACAATGTGCGGGGATGCCCTGGGATGTACTGTGGAGGAACTAGGATGTACAGGCTTGTACTGGGTTGTACCGGGTGGAACTGGCAGGGATTTGGGATGTACCAGGATCTACTGGGATGTACTGGGAGGTAACTGTTATGTACTGGGAAGGAACAGGGAGGTAACTGGGATGTACTGGTAGGGAACTGGGATGTACTGTGAGGGAACTGGGACGTACTGTGAGGACACTGGGATGTACTGGTATGTACTGGGAGGGAAGTGTTATGTACTGAGGGGAACTGGGACGTACTGGGATGTACTGGGAGGGAACTGTGAAGTACTGGGATGTACTGGGAGTGAACTGGGAGGGAACTGGTATGTAGTAGGATGTACTGGGTGGGAACTGGGATGTACCGGGAGGGAACTGGGATGTACTGGGAGGGAACTGGTTTGTACTGGGAGGGAACTGGGATGTACTGGGATGTAGTGGGAGGGAACTGGGAGGAAACTGGGATGTAGTGGGAGGGAACTGGTATGTACTGGGAGGGAACTGGGATGTACTGGGAGGCACTACAATGTGCGGGGATGCCCTGGGATGTTCTGTGGAGGAACTAGGATGTACAGGCTTGTACTGGGTTGTACCGGGTGGAACTGGCAGGGATTTGGGATGTACCAGGATCTACTGGGATGTACTGGGAGGTAACTGTTATGTACTGGGAAGGAACAGGGAGGTAACTGGGATGTACTGGTAGGGAACTGGGATGTACTGGGAGGGAACTGGGACGTACTGTGAGGACACTGGGATGTACTGGTATGTACTGGGAGGGAAGTGTTATGTACTGAGGGGAACTGGGACGTACTGGGATGTACTGGGAGGGAACTGTGAAGTACTGGGATGTACTGGGAGTGAACTGGGAGGGAACTGGTATGTAGTAGGATGTACTGGGTGGGAACTGGGATGTACCAGGATGTACTGGGATGTAGTGGGAGGGAACTGGTATGTAGTGGGAGGGAACTGGGATGTACTGGGATGTAGTGGGAGGGAACTGGGAGGGAACTGGGATGTACTGGGAGGGAACTGGGACGTACTGTGAGGACACTGGGATGTACTGGTATGTACTGGGAGGGAAGTGTTATGTACTGAGGGGAAGTGGGACGTACTGGGATGTACTGGGAGGGAACTGTGAAGTACTGGGATGTACTGGGAGTGAACTGGGAGGGAACTGGTATGTAGTAGGATGTACTGGGTGGGAACTGGGATGTACCGGGAGGGAACTGGGATGTACTGGGAGGGAACTGGTTTGTACTGGGAGGGAACTGGGATGTACTGGGATGTAGTGGGAGGGAACTGGGAGGAAACTGGGATGTAGTGGGAGGGAACTGGTATGTACTGGGAGGGAACTGGGATGTACTGGGAGGCACTACAATGTGCGGGGATGCCCTGGGATGTTCTGTGGAGGAACTAGGATGTACAGGCTTGTACTGGGTTGTACCGGGTGGAACTGGCAGGGATTTGGGATGTACCAGGATCTACTGGGATGTACTGGGAGGTAACTGTTATGTACTGGGAAGGAACAGGGAGGTAACTGGGATGTACTGGTAGGGAACTGGGATGTACTGGGAGGGAACTGGGACGTAGTGTGAGGACACTGGGATGTACTGGTATGTACTGGGAGGGAAGTGTTATGTACTGAGGGGAACTGGGACGTACTGGGATGTACTGGGAGGGAACTGTGAAGTACTGGGATGTACTGGGAGTGAACTGGGAGGGAACTGGTATGTAGTTGATGTACTGGGTGGGAACTGGGATGTACCAGGATGTACTGGGATGTACTGGGAGGGAACTGGTATGTACTGGGAGGGAACTGGGATGTACTGGGACATACTGGCAGGGAACTGGGATGTACTGGGAGGGGATTGGGACAGACTGGGAGGGAACTGGGATGTACTGGGCTGCACTGGTAGGGAACTGGGATGTACTGGGAGGAAACTGGAATGTCCCAGTTGACACCCACTTCCCTCCCAATGCCTCCCAGTATATCCCAGTTTCCTCCCAGTATATCCCAGTTTCCTCCCAGTATATCCCAGTTTCCTCCCAGTACATCCCAGTAAATCCCAGCTCGCTGCCAGTACATGCCAATACATCGCTGTACATTCCAGTTCTGTTCCTGTACATCCCAATACATCCCTGTTCCATGCCAGTACATCCCAGTTTCCTGCCAGTTCATCCCCGTACATCCCAATTCCCTCCCGGTTCACTACCACTTCTTTCCCAGTGCCTCCCAATACATCCCAGTTCCGTCCCATTACATCCCAGTACATCCCAGTTCCCTCCCAGTACGTCCCAGTTCCCTCCCAGTACGTCCGAGTTCCCTCCCATTACATCCCAGGTCCCTCCCAGTACTGGGAGGGAACTGAGATGTACTGGGAGGCACTACAATGTGCCGGGATGCCCTGGGATGTACTGTGGAGGAACTAGGATGTACAGGCTTGTACTGGGTTGTACCGGGTGGAACTGGCAGGGATTTGGGATGTACCAGGATCTACTGGGATGTACTGGGAGGTAACTGTTATGTACTGGGAAGGAACAGGGAGGGAACTGGGATGTACTGGTAGGGAACTGGGATGTACTGGGAGGGAACTGGGACGTACCGTGAGGACACTGGGATGTACTGGTATGTACTGGGAGGGAAGTGTTATGTACTGAGGGGAACTGGGACGTACTGGGATGTACTGGGAGGGAACTGTGAAGTACTGGGATGTACTGGGAGTGAACTGGGAGGGAACTGGTATGTAGTAGGATGTACTGGGTGGGAACTGGGATGTACCAGGATGTACTGGGATGTAGTGGGAGGGAACTGGTATGTAGTGGGAGGGAACTGGGATGTACTGGGATGTAGTGGGAGGGAACTGGGAGGAAACTGGGATGTAGTGGGAGGGAACTGGTATGTACTGGGAGGGAACTGGGATGTACTGGGACATACTGGCAGGGAACTGGGATGTACTGGGAGGGGATTGGGACGGACTGGGAGGGAACTGGGATGTACTGGGCTGCACTGGTAGGGAACTGGGATGTACTGGGAGGAAACTGGAATGTCCCAGTTGACACCCACTTCCCTCCCAATGCCTCCCAGTATATCCCAGTTTCCTCCCAGTACATCCCAGTAAATCCCAGCTCGCTGCCAGTACATGCCAATACATTGCTGTACATTCCAGTTCTGTTCCTGTACATCCCAATACATCCCCGTTCCATGCCAGTACATCCCAGTTCCCTACCAGTTCATCCCCGTACATCCCAATTCCCTCCCGGTTCACTACCACTTCTTTCCCAGTTCGGTCCATTACATCCCAGTTCCGTCCCATTACATCCCAGTACATCCCAGTTCCCTCCCAGTACATCCCAGGTCCCTCCCAGTACATCCCAGGTCCCTCCCAGTACTGGGAGGGAACTGGGATGTACTGGGAGGCACTACAATGTGCGGGGATGCCCTGGGATGTACTGTGGAGGAACTAGGATGTACAGGCTTGTACTGGGTTGTACCGGGTGGAACTGGCAGGGATTTGGGATGTACCAGGATCTACTGGGATGTACTGGGAGGTAACTGTTATGTACTGGGAAGGAACAGGGAGGGAACTGGGATGTACTGGTAGGGAACTGGGATGTACTGGGAGGGAACTGGGACGTACTGTGAGGACACTGGGATGTACTGGTATGTACTGGGAGGGAAGTGTTATGTACTGAGGGGAACTGGGACGTACTGGGATGTACTGGGAGGGAACTGTGAAGTACTGGGATGTACTGGGAGTGAACTGGGAGGGAACTGGTATGTAGTAGGATGTACTGGGTGGGAACTGGGATGTACCAGGATGTACTGGGATGTAGTGGGAGGGAACTGGTATGTAGTGGGAGGGAACTGGGATGTACTGGGATGTAGTGGGAGGGAACTGTTAGGGAACTGGTATGTACTGGGAGGGAACTGGTATGTACTGGGAGGGAACTGGGATGTACTGGGACATACTGGCAGGGAACTGGGATGTACTGGGAGGGGATTGGGACGGACTGGGAGGGAACTGGGATGTACTGGGCTGCACTGGTAGGGAACTGGGATGTACTGGGAGGAAACTGGAATGTCCCAGTTGACACCCACTTCCCTCCCAATGCCTCCCAGTATATCCCAGTTTCCTCCCAGTATATCCCAGTAAATCCCAGCTCGCTGCCAGTACATGCCAATACATCGCTGTACATTCCAGTTCTGTTCCTGTACATCCCAATACATCCCCGTTCCATGCCAGTACATCCCAGTTCCCTACCAGTTCATCACCGTACATCCCAATTCCCTCCCGGTTCACTACCACTTCTTTCCCAGTTCCGTCCCATTACATCCCAGTTCCGTCCCATTACATCCCAGTACATCCCAGTTCCCTCCCAGTACATCCCAGGTCCCTCCCAGTACTGGGAGGGAACTGGGATGTACTGGGAGGCACTACAATGTGCGGGGATGCCCTGGGATGTACTGTGGAGGAACTAGGATGTACAGGCTTGTACTGGGTTGTACCGGGTGGAACTGGCAGGGATTTGGGATGTACCAGGATGTACTGGGATGTACTGGGAGGTAACTGTTATGTACTGGGAAGGAACAGGGAGGTAACTGGGATGTACTGGTAGGGAACTGGGATGTACTGGGAGGGAACTGGGACGTACTGTGAGGACACTGGGATGTACTGGTATGTACTGGGAGGGAAGTGTTATGTACTGAGGGGAACTGGGACGTACTGGGAGGGAACTGTGAAGTACTGGGATGTACTGGGAGTGAACTGGGAGGGAACTGGTATGTAGTAGGATGTACTGGGTGGGAACTGGGATGTACCAGGATGTACTGGGATGTACTGGGAGGGAACTGGTATGTACTGGGAGGGAACTGGGATGTACTGGGATGTAGTGGGAGGGAACTGGGAGGGAACTGGGATGTAGTGGGAGGGAACTGGTATGTACTGGGAGGGAACTGGGATGTACTGGGACATACTGGCAGGGAACTGGGATGTACTGGGAGGGGATTGGGACGGACTGGGAGGGAACTGGGATGTACTGGGCTGCACTGGTAGGGAACTGGGATGTACTGGGAGGAAACTGGAATGTCCCAGTTGACACCCACTTCCCTCCCAATGCCTCCCAGTATATCCCAGTTTCCTCCCAGTATATCCCAGTTTCCTCCCAGTACATCCCAGTAAATCCCAGCTCGCTGCCAGTACATGCCAATACATCGCTGTACATTCCAGTTCTGTTCCTGTACATCCCAATACATCCCCGTTCCATGCCAGTACATCCCAGTTCCCTACCAGTTCATCCCCGTACATCCCAATTCCCTCCCGGTTCACTACCACTTCTTTCCCAGTTCCGTCCCATTACATCCCAGTTCCGTCCCATTACATCCCAGTACATCCCAGTTCCCTCCCAGTACATCCCAGGTCCCTCCCAGTACATCCCAGGTCCCTCCCAGTACTGGGAGGGACCTGGGATGTACTGGGAGGCACTACAATGTGCGGGGATGCCCTGGGATGTACTGTGGAGGAACTAGGATGTACAGGCTTGTACTGGGTTGTACCGGGTGGAACTGGCAGGGATTTGGGATGTACCAGGATCTACTGGGATGTACTGGGAGGTAACTGTTATGTACTGGGAAGGAACAGGGAGGTAACTGGGATGTACTGGTAGGGAACTGGGATGTACTGGGAGGGAACTGGGACGTACTGTGAGGACACTGGGATGTACTGTTATGTACTGGGAGGGAAGTGTTATGTACTGAGGGGAACTGGGACGTACTGGGATGTACTGGGAGGGAACTGTGAAGTACTGGGATGTACTGGGAGTGAACTGGGAGGGAACTGGTATGTAGTAGGATGTACTGGGTGGGAACTGGGATGTACCAGGATGTACTGGGATGTAGTGGGAGGGAACTGGTATGTACTGGGAGGGAACTGGGATGTACTGGGATGTAGTGGGAGGGAACTGGGAGGGAACTGGGATGTACTGGGAGGGAACTGGTATGTACTGGGAGGGAACTGGGATGTACTGGGACATACTGGCAGGGAACTGGGATGTACTGGGAGGGGATTGGGACGGACTGGGAGGGAACTGGGATGTACTGGGCTGCACTGGTAGGGAACTGGGATGTACTGGGAGGAAACTGGAATGTCCCAGTTGACACCCACTTCCCTCCCAATGCCTCCCAGTATATCCCAGTTTCCTCCCAGTATATCCCAGTAAATCCCAGCTCGCTGCCAGTACATGCCAATACATCGCTGTACATTCCAGTTCTGTTCCTGTACATCCCAATACATCCCCGTTCCATGCCAGTACATCCCAGTTCCCTACCAGTTCATCCCCGTACATCCCAATTCCCTCCCGGTTCACTACCACTTCTTTCCCAGTTCCGTCCCATTACATCCCAGTTCCGTCCCATTACATCCCAGTACATCCCAGTTCCCTCCCAGTACATCCCAGTTCCCTCCCAGTACATCCCAGGTCCCTCCCAGTACTGGGAGGGAACTGGGATGTACTGGGAGGCACTACAATGTGCGGGGATGCCCTGGGATGTACTGTGGAGGAACTAGGATGTACAGGCTTGTACTGGGTTGTACCGGGTGGAACTGGCAGGGATTTGGGATGTACCAGGATCTACTGGGATGTACTGGGAGGTAACTGTTATGTACTGGGAAGGAACAGGGAGGTAACTGGGATGTACTGGTAGGGAACTGGGATGTACTGGGAGGGAACTGGGACGTACTGTGAGGACACTGGGATGTACTGGTATGTACTGGGAGGGAAGTGTTATGTACTGAGGGGAACTGGGACGTACTGGGAGGGAACTGTGAAGTACTGGGATGTACTGGGAGTGAACTGGGAGGGAACTGGTATGTAGTAGGATGTACTGGGTGGGAACTGGGATGTACCAGGATGTACTGGGATGTACTGGGAGGGAACTGGTATGTACTGGGAGGGAACTGGGATGTACTGGGATGTAGTGGGAGGGAACTGGGAGGGAACTGGGATGTAGTGGGAGGGAACTGGTATGTACTGGGAGGGAACTGGGATGTACTGGGACATACTGGCAGGGAACTGGGATGTACTGGGAGGGGATTGGGACGGACTGGGAGGGAACTGGGATGTACTGGGCTGCACTGGTAGGGAACTGGGATGTACTGGGAGGAAACTGGAATGTCCCAGTTGACACCCACTTCCCTCCCAATGCCTCCCAGTATATCCCAGTTTCCTCCCAGTATATCCCAGTTTCCTCCCAGTATATCCCAGTAAATCCCAGCTCGCTGCCAGTACATGCCAATACATCGCTGTACATTCCAGTTCTGTTCCTGTACATCCCAATACATCCCCATTCCATGCCAGTACATCCCAGTTCCCTACCAGTTCATCCCCGTACATCCCAATTCCCTCCCGGTTCACTACCACTTCTTTCCCAGTTCCGTCCCATTACATCCCAGTTCCGTCCCATTACATCCCAGTACATCCCAGTTCCCTCCCAGTACATCCCAGGTCCCTCCCAGTACATCCCAGGTCCCTCCCAGTACTGGGAGGGAACTGGGATGTACTGGGAGGCACTACAATGTGCGGGGATGCCCTGGGATGTACTGTGGAGGAACTAGGATGTACAGGCTTGTACTGGGTTGTACCGGGTGGAACTGGCAGGGATTTGGGATGTACCAGGATCTACTGGGATGTACTGGGAGGTAACTGTTATGTACTGGGAAGGAACAGGGAGGGAACTGGGATGTACTGGGAGGGAACTGGGACGTACTGTGAGGACACTGGGATGTACTGGTATGTACTGGGAGGGAAGTGTTATGTACTGAGGGGAACTGGGACGTACTGGGATGTACTGGGAGGGAACTGTGAAGTACTGGGATGTACTGGGAGTGAACTGGGAGGGAACTGGTATGTAGTAGGATGTACTGGGTGGGAACTGGGATGTACCAGGATGTACTGGGATGTACTGGGAGGGAACTGGTATGTAGTGGGAGGGAACTGGGATGTACTGGGACATACTGGCAGGGAACTGGGATGTACTGGGAGGGGATTGGGACGGACTGGGAGGGAACTGGGATGTACTGGGCTGCACTGGTAGGGAACTGGGATGTACTGGGAGGAAACTGGAATGTCCCAGTTGACACCCACTTCCCTCCCAATGCCTCCCAGTATATCCCAGTTTCCTCCCAGTATATCCCAGTTTCCTCCCAGTACATCCCAGTAAATCCCAGTTCGCTCCCAGTACATCGCAGTACATTCCAGTTCCGTTCCTGTACATCCCAATACATCCCCGTTCCATGCCAGTACATCCCAGTTTCCTACCAGTTCATCCCCGTACATCCCAATTCCCTCCCGGTTCACTACCACTTCTTTCCCAGTGCCTCCCAATACATCAGAGTTCCGTCCCATTACATCCCAGTACATCCCAGTTCCCTCCCAGTACATCCCAGGTCCCTCCCAGTACATCCCAGGTCCCTCCCAGTACTGGGAAGTACTGGGATGTACTGGGAGTGAACTGGGAGGGAACTGGTATGTAGTAGGATGTACTGGGTGGGAACTGGGATGTACCAGGATGTACTGGGATGTACTGGGAGGGAACTGGTATGTACTGGGAGGGAACTGGGATGTAGTGGGAGGGAACTGGGAGGGAACTGGGACGTACTGGTAGGGAACTGGGATGTACTGTGAGGACACTGGGATGTACTGTTATGTACTGGGAGGGAAGTGTTATGTACTGAGGGGAACTGGTGTGTACTGGGATGTACTGGGATGGAACTGTGAAGTACTGGGATGTACTGGGAGGGAACTGGTATGTAGTAGGATGTACTGGGTGGGAACTGGGATGTACCAGGATGTACTGGGATGTACTGGGAGGGAACTGGTATGTACTGGGAGGGAACTGGGATGTAGTGGGAGGGAACTGGTATGTACTGGGAGGGAACTGGGATGTACTGGGACATACTGGCAGGGAACTGGGATGTACTGGGAGGGGACTGGGATGTACTGGGAGGGAACTTGGATGTATTGGGAGGGAAGTGTTATGTACCAAGGGGGAACTGGGACGTACTGGGATGTAGTGGGAGTGAACTGTGAAGTACTGGGATGTACTGTGAGGGAACTGGGATGTACTGGGAGGGAACTTTAAAGTACTGGGATGTACTTAGAGGAAACTGGGAGGCAACTGGCATGTACTGGGATGTACTGGAATGGAACTGGTAGTGAACTGTGTGTGAACTGGGAGGGAACTGGGATGTACTGTGAGGGAACTGGGATGTACTGGGATGTACTGGGAGGGACTGGGAGGGATCTGGGATGTACTGGGCTGCACTGGTAGGGAACTGGGATGTACTGGGAGGAAACTGGAATGTCCCAGTTGACACCCACTTCCCTCCCAGGTTCCTCCCAGTATATCCCAGTTTCCTCCCAGTATATCCCAGTTTCCTCCCAGTACATCCCAGTAAATCCCAGTTCGCTCCCAGTACATCCCAGTACATCGCAGTACATTCCAGTTCCGTTCCTGTACATCCCAATACATCCCCATTCCATGCCAGTACATCCCAGTTCCCTACCAGTTCATCCCCGTACATCCCAATTCCCTCCCGGTTCACTACCACTTCTTTCCCAGTCCCGTCCCATTACATCCCAGTTCCGTCCCATTACATCCCAGTACATCCCAGGTCCCTCCCAGTACGTCCCAGTTCCCTCCCAGTACATCCCAGGTCCCTCCCAGTACTGGGAGGGAACTGGGATGTACTGGGAGGCACTACAATGTGCAGGGATGCCCTGGGATGTACTGTGGAGGAACTAGGATGTACAGGCTTGTACTGGGTTGTACCGGGTGGATCTGGCAGGGATTTGAAATGTCCTAGGATCTACTGGGATGTACTGGGAGGTAACTGTTATGTACTGGGAGTGAACTGGTAGGGAACTGGGATGTACTGGGAGGGAACTGGGACGTACTGTGAGGACACTGGGATGTACTGTTATGTACTGGGAGGGAAGTGTTATGTACTGAGGGGAACTGGGACGTACTGGGATGTACTGGGAGGGAACTGTGAAGTACTGGGATGTACTGGGAGTGAACTGGGAGGGAACTGGTATGTAGTAGGATGTACTGGGTGGGAACTGGGATGTACCAGGATGTACTGGGATGTAGTGGGAGGGAACTGGTATGTACTGGGAGGGAACTGGGATGTACTGGGACATACTGGCAGGGAACTGGGATGTACTGGGAGGGGATTGGGACGGACTGGGAGGGAACTGGGATGTACTGGGCTGCACTGGTAGGGAACTGGGATGTACTGTGAGGGAACTGGGACGTACTGTGAGGACACTGGGATGTACTGGTATGTACTGGGAGGGAAGTGTTATGTACTGAGGGGAACTGGGACGTACTGGGATGTACTGGGAGGGAACTGTGAAGTACTGGGATGTACTGGGAGTGAACTGGGAGGGAACTGGTATGTAGTAGGATGTACTGGGTGGGAACTGGGATGTACCGGGAGGGAACTGGGATGTACTGGGAGGGAACTGGTATGTACTGGGAGGGAACTGGGATGTACTGGGATGTAGTGGGAGGGAACTGGGAGGGAACTGGGATGTACTGGGAGGGAACTGGGATGTACTGGGAGGGAACTGGGATGTACTGGGACATACTGGCAGGGAACTGGGATGTACTGGGAGGGGATTGGGACGGACTGGGAGGGAACTGGGATGTACTGGGCTGCACTGGTAGGGAACTGGGATGTACTGGGAGGAAACTGGAATGTCCCAGTTGACACCCACTTCCCTCCCAATGCCTCCCAGTATATCCCAGTTTCCTCCCAGTATATCCCAGTTTCCTCCCAGTACATCCCAGTAAATCCCAGCTCGCTGCCAGTACATGCCAATACATCGCTGTACATTCCAGTTCTGTTCCTGTACATCCCAATACATCCCCGTTCCATGCCAGTACATCCCAGTTCCCTACCAGTTCATCCCCGTACATCCCAATTCCCTCCCGGTTCACTACCACTTCTTTCCCAGTTCCGTCCCATTACATCCCAGTTCCGTCCCATTACATCCCAGTACATCCCAGTTCCCTCCCAGTACATCCCAGGTCCCTCCCAGTACTGGGAGGGATCTGGGATGTACTGGGAGGCACTACAATGTGCGGGGATGCCCTGGGATGTACTGTGGAGGAACTAGGAAGTACAGGCTTGTACTCGGTTGTACCGGGTGGAGCTGGCAGGGATTTGGGACGTACCAGGATCTACTGGGATGTACTGGGATGTACTGGGAGGTAACTGTTGTGTACTGGGAGTGAACTGGGAGGTAACTGGGATGTACTGGGAGGGAACTGGGATGTACTGTGAGGACACTGGGATGTACTGGTATGTACTGGGAGGGAAGTGTTATGTACTGAGGGGAACTGGGACGTACTGGGATGTGCTGGGAGGGAACTATGAAGTATTGGGATGTACTTAGAGGGAACTGGGATGTACTGGGAGGGAACTGGGAGGGAACTGGGAGGGAACTGTGAAGTACTGGGATGTACTGGGAGGGAACTGGTATGTACTGGGTGGGAACTGGGATGTACTGGGTGGAAAGTGTTGGGAATTGGGATTTACTGGGAGGGAACTGGGATGGACTGGGAGGGAACTGGGATGTAGTGGGACATACTGGGAGGGAACTGGGATGTACTGGGGTGTACTGGGAGGGAACTGTTATGTACCGAGGGGGAACTGGGATGTACTGGGAGTGAACTGTGAAGTACTGGGATGTACTTAGAGGGAAGTGGGAGGGAACTTGGATGTAGTGGGAGGGAACTGGGGTTTACTTGGAGGAAAGTGGCATGTACTGGGATGTACTGGAATGGAGCTGGGAGTGAACTGTGTGTGAACTGTGAGGGAACTGGGATGTACTGTGAGGGAACTGGGATGTACTGGGATGTACTGGGACGGACTGGGAGGGAACTGGGAGGGACTGGGAGGGATCTGGGATGTACTGGGCTGCACTGGTAGGGAGCTGGGATGTACTGGGAGGAAACTGGAATGTCCCAGTTGACACCCACTTCCCTCCCAGTGCCTCCCAGTATATCCCAGTTTCCTCCCAGTACATCCCAGTAAATCCCAGCTCGCTGCCAGTACATCCCAGTACATCGCAGTACATTCCAGTTCCGTTCCTGTACATCCCAATACATCCCCGTTCCATGCCAGTACATCCCAGTTCCCTACCAGTTCATCCCCGTACATCCCAATTCCCTCCCAGTTCACTACCACTTCTTTCCCAGTGCCTCCCAATACATCAGAGTTCCGTCCCATTACATCCCAGTACATCCCAGTTCCCTCCCAGTACATCCCAGGTCCCTCCCAGTACATCCCAGTTCCCTCCCAGTACTGGGAGGGACCTGGGATGTACTGGGAGGCACTACAATGTGCGGGGATGCCCTGGGATGTACTGTGGAGGAACTAGGATGTACAGGCTTGTACTGGGTTGTACCGGGTGGAACTAGCAGGGATTTGGGATGTACCAGGATCTACTGGGATGTACTGGGAGGGAACTGGGACGTACTGTGAGGACACTGGGATGTACTGGTATGTACTGGGAGGGAAGTGTTATGTACTGAGGGGAACTGGGACGTACTGGGATGTACTGGGAGGGAACTGTGAAGTACTGGGATGTACTGGGAGTGAACTGGGAGGGAACTGGTATGTAGTAGGATGTACTGGGTGGGAACTGGGATGTACCGGGAGGGAACTGGTATGTACTGGGAGGGAACTGGTATGTACTGGGAGGGAACTGGGATGTACTGGGATGTAGTGGGAGGGAACTGGGAGGGAACTGGGATGTACTGGGAGGGAACTAGTATGTACTGGGAGGGAACTGGGATGTACTGGGAGGCACTACAATGTGCGGGGATGCCCTGGGATGTACCGTGGAGGAACTAGGATGTACAGGCTTGTACTGGGTTGTACCGGGTGGAACTGGCAGGGATTTGAAATGTCCTAGGATCTACTAGGATGTACTGGGAGGTAACTGTTATGTACTGGGAAGGAACAGGGAGGTAACTGGGATGTACTGGGAGGGAACTGGGATGTACTGGGAGGGAACTGGGACGTACTGTGAGGACACTGGGATGTACTGGTATGTACTGGGAGGGAAGTGTTATGTACTGAGGGGAACTGGGACGTACTGGGATGTACTGGGAGGGAACTGTGAAGTACTGGGATGTACTGGGAGTGAATTGGGAGGGAACTGGTATGTAGTAGGATGTACTGGGTGGGAACTGGGATGTACCAGGATGTACTGGGAGGGAACTGGGGTTTACTGGGAGGGAACTGGGATGTACTGGGACATACTGGCAGGGAACTGGGATGTACTGGGAGGGGATTGGGACGGACTGGGAGGGAACTGGGATGTACTGGGAGGGATCTGGGATGTACTGGGCTGCACTGGTAGGGAACTGGGATGTACTGGGAGGAAACTGGAATGTCCCAGTTGACACCCACTTCCCTCCCAGTTTCCTCCCAGTATATCCCAGTTTCCTCCCAGTACATCCCAGTAAATCCCAGTTTGCTCCCAGTACATCCCAGTACATCGCAGTACATTCCAGTTCCGTTCCTGTACATCCCAATACATCCCCATTCCATGCCAGTACATCCCAGTTCCCTACCAGTTCATCCCCGTACATCCCAGTTCCCTCCCGGTTCACTACCACTTCTTTCCCAGTTCCGTCCCATTACATCCCAGTTCCGTCCCATTACATCCCAGTACATCCCAGTTCCCTCCCAGTACATCCCAGGTCCCTCCCAGTACATCCCAGTTCCCTCCCAGTACTGGGAGGGAACTGAGAAGTACTGGGAGGCACTACAATGTGCGGGGATGCCCTGGGATGTACTGTGGAGGAACTAGGATGTACAGGCTTGTCCTGGGTTGTACCGGGTGGAACTGGCAGGGATTTGGGATGTACCAGGATCTACTGGGATGTACTTGGAGGTAACTGTTATGTACTGGGAAGGAACAGGGAGGGAACTGGGATGTACTGGTAGGGAACTGGGATGTACTGGTAGGGAACTGGGACGTACTGTGAGGACACTGGGATGTACTGGTATGTACTGGGAGGGAAGTGTTATGTACTGAGGGGAACTGGGACGTACTGGGATGTACTGGGAGGGAACTGTGAAGTACTGGGATGTACTGGGAGTGAACTGGGAGGGAACTGGTATGTAGTAGGATGTACTGGGTGGGAACTGGGATGTACCAGGATGTACTGGGATGTAGTGGGAGGGAACTGGTATGTACTGGGAGGGAACTGGGATGTACTGGGATGTAGTGGGAGGGAACTGGGAGGGAACTGGTATGTACTGGGAGGGAACTGGGATGTACTGGGAGGAAACTGGAATGTCCCAGTTGACACCCACTTCCCTCCCAGTTTCCTCCCAGTATATCCCAGTTTCCTCCCAGTATATCCCAGTTTCCTCCCAGTACATCCCAGTAAATCCCAGTTTCCTCCCAGTACATCCCAGTACATCGCAGTACATTCCAGTTCCGTTCCTGTACATCCCAATACATCCCCGTTCCATTCCAGTACATCCCAGTTTCCTACCAGTTCATCCCCGTACATCCCAATTCCCTCCCGGTTCACTACCACTTCTTTCCCAGTGCCTCCCAATACATCCCAGTTCCGTCCCATTACATCCCAGTACATCCCAGTTCCCTCCCAGTACATCCCAGTTCCCTCCCAGTACATCCCAGTTCCCTCCCAGTACTGGGAGGGACCTGGGATGTACTGGGAGGCACTACAATGTGCGGGGATGTCCTGGGATGTACCGTGGAGGAACTAGGATGTACAGGCTTGTACTGGGTTGTACCGGGTGGAACTGGCAGGGATTTGGGATGTACCAGGATCTACTGGGATGTACTGGGAGGTAACTGTTATGTACTGGGAAGGAACAGGGAGGGAACTGGGATGTACTGGTAGGGAACTGGGATGTACTGGGAGGGAACTGGGACGTAGTGTGAGGACACTGGGATGTACTGGTATGTACTGGGAGGGAAGTGTTATGTACTGAGGGGAACTGGGACGTACTGGGATGTACTGGGATGGAACTGTGAAGTACGGGGATGTGCTGGGAGTGAACTGGGAGGGAACTGGTATGTAGTAGGATGTACTGGGTGGGAACTGGGATGTACTGGGATGTAGTGGGAGGGAACTGGTATGTACTGGGAGGGAACTGGGATGTACTGGGTGGAAAGTGTTGGGAATTGGGATGTACTGGTAGGGAACTGGGATGGACTGGGAGGGAACTGGGATGTAGTGGGACATACTGGGAGGGAACTGGGATGTACTGGGGTGTACTGGGAGGGAACTGTTATGTACCGAGGGGGAACTGGGATGTACTGGGAGGAAACTGGAATGTCCCAGTTGACACCCACTTCCCTCCCAATGCCTCCCAGTATATCCCAGTTTCCTCCCAGTACATCCCAGTAAATCCCAGCTCGCTGCCAGTACATGCCAATACATTGCTGTACATTCCAGTTCTGTTCCTGTACATCCCAATACATCCCCGTTCCATGCCAGTACATCCCAGTTCCCTACCAGTTCATCCCCGTACATCCCAATTCCCTCCCGGTTCACTACCACTTCTTTCCCAGTTCGGTCCATTACATCCCAGTTCCGTCCCATTACATCCCAGTACATCCCAGTTCCCTCCCAGTACATCCCAGGTCCCTCCCAGTACATCCCAGGTCCCTCCCAGTACTGGGAGGGATCTGGGATGTACTGGGAGGCACTACAATGTGCGGGGATGCCCTGGGATGTACTGTGGAGGAACTAGGATGTACAGGCTTGTACTGGGTTGTACCGGGTGGAACTGGCAGGGATTTGGGATGTACCAGGATCTACTGGGATGTACTGGGAGGTAACTGTTATGTACTGGGAAGGAACAGGGAGGGAACTGGGATGTACTGGTAGGGAACTGGGATGTACTGGGAGGGAACTGGGACGTACTGTGAGGACACTGGGATGTACTGGTATGTACTGGGAGGGAAGTGTTATGTACTGAGGGGAACTGGGACGTACTGGGATGTACTGGGAGGGAACTGTGAAGTACTGGGATGTACTGGGAGTGAACTGGGAGGGAACTGGTATGTAGTAGGATGTACTGGGTGGGAACTGGGATGTACCAGGATGTACTGGGATGTAGTGGGAGGGAACTGGTATGTAGTGGGAGGGAACTGGGATGTACTGGGATGTAGTGGGAGGGAACTGTTAGGGAACTGGTATGTACTGGGAGGGAACTGGTATGTACTGGGAGGGAACTGGGATGTACTGGGACATACTGGCAGGGAACTGGGATGTACTGGGAGGGGATTGGGACGGACTGGGAGGGAACTGGGATGTACTGGGCTGCACTGGTAGGGAACTGGGATGTACTGGGAGGAAACTGGAATGTCCCAGTTGACACCCACTTCCCTCCCAATGCCTCCCAGTATATCCCAGTTTCCTCCCAGTATATCCCAGTAAATCCCAGCTCGCTGCCAGTACATGCCAATACATCGCTGTACATTCCAGTTCTGTTCCTGTACATCCCAATACATCCCCGTTCCATGCCAGTACATCCCAGTTCCCTACCAGTTCATCACCGTACATCCCAATTCCCTCCCGGTTCACTACCACTTCTTTCCCAGTTCCGTCCCATTACATCCCAGTTCCGTCCCATTACATCCCAGTACATCCCAGTTCCCTCCCAGTACATCCCAGGTCCCTCCCAGTACTGGGAGGGAACTGGGATGTACTGGGAGGCACTACAATGTGCGGGGATGCCCTGGGATGTACTGTGGAGGAACTAGGATGTACAGGCTTGTACTGGGTTGTACCGGGTGGAACTGGCAGGGATTTGGGATGTACCAGGATGTACTGGGATGTACTGGGAGGTAACTGTTATGTACTGGGAAGGAACAGGGAGGTAACTGGGATGTACTGGTAGGGAACTGGGATGTACTGGGAGGGAACTGGGACGTAGTGTGAGGACACTGGGATGTACTGGTATGTACTGGGAGGGAAGTGTTATGTACTGAGGGGAACTGGGACGTACTGGGAGGGAACTGTGAAGTACTGGGATGTACTGGGAGTGAACTGGGAGGGAACTGGTATGTAGTAGGATGTACTGGGTGGGAACTGGGATGTACCAGGATGTACTGGGATGTACTGGGAGGGAACTGGTATGTACTGGGAGGGAACTGGGATGTACTGGGATGTAGTGGGAGGGAACTGGGAGGGAACTGGGATGTAGTGGGAGGGAACTGGTATGTACTGGGAGGGAACTGGGATGTACTGGGACATACTGGCAGGGAACTGGGATGTACTGGGAGGGGATTGGGACGGACTGGGAGGGAACTGGGATGTACTGGGCTGCACTGGTAGGGAACTGGGATGTACTGGGAGGAAACTGGAATGTCCCAGTTGACACCCACTTCCCTCCCAATGCCTCCCAGTATATCCCAGTTTCCTCCCAGTATATCCCAGTTTCCTCCCAGTACATCCCAGTAAATCCCAGCTCGCTGCCAGTACATGCCAATACATCGCTGTACATTCCAGTTCTGTTCCTGTACATCCCAATACATCCCCGTTCCATGCCAGTACATCCCAGTTCCCTACCAGTTCATCCCCGTACATCCCAATTCCCTCCCGGTTCACTACCACTTCTTTCCCAGTTCCGTCCCATTACATCCCAGTTCCGTCCCATTACATCCCAGTACATCCCAGTTCCCTCCCAGTACATCCCAGGTCCCTCCCAGTACATCCCAGGTCCCTCCCAGTACTGGGAGGGACCTGGGATGTACTGGGAGGCACTACAATGTGCGGGGATGCCCTGGGATGTACTGTGGAGGAACTAGGATGTACAGGCTTGTACTGGGTTGTACCGGGTGGAACTGGCAGGGATTTGGGATGTACCAGGATCTACTGGGATGTACTGGGAGGTAACTGTTATGTACTGGGAAGGAACAGGGAGGTAACTGGGATGTACTGGTAGGGAACTGGGATGTACTGGGAGGGAACTGGGACGTACTGTGAGGACACTGGGATGTACTGTTATGTACTGGGAGGGAAGTGTTATGTACTGAGGGGAACTGGGACGTACTGGGATGTACTGGGAGGGAACTGTGAAGTACTGGGATGTACTGGGAGTGAACTGGGAGGGAACTGGTATGTAGTAGGATGTACTGGGTGGGAACTGGGATGTACCAGGATGTACTGGGATGTAGTGGGAGGGAACTGGTATGTACTGGGAGGGAACTGGGATGTACTGGGATGTAGTGGGAGGGAACTGGGAGGGAACTGGGATGTACTGGGAGGGAACTGGTATGTACTGGGAGGGAACTGGGATGTACTGGGACATACTGGCAGGGAACTGGGATGTACTGGGAGGGGATTGGGACGGACTGGGAGGGAACTGGGATGTACTGGGCTGCACTGGTAGGGAACTGGGATGTACTGGGAGGAAACTGGAATGTCCCAGTTGACACCCACTTCCCTCCCAATGCCTCCCAGTATATCCCAGTTTCCTCCCAGTATATCCCAGTAAATCCCAGCTCGCTGCCAGTACATGCCAATACATCGCTGTACATTCCAGTTCTGTTCCTGTACATCCCAATACATCCCCGTTCCATGCCAGTACATCCCAGTTCCCTACCAGTTCATCCCCGTACATCCCAATTCCCTCCCGGTTCACTACCACTTCTTTCCCAGTTCCGTCCCATTACATCCCAGTTCCGTCCCATTACATCCCAGTACATCCCAGTTCCCTCCCAGTACATCCCAGTTCCCTCCCAGTACATCCCAGGTCCCTCCCAGTACTGGGAGGGAACTGGGATGTACTGGGAGGCACTACAATGTACGGGGATGCCCTGGGATGTACTGTGGAGGAACTAGGATGTACAGGCTTGTACTGGGTTGTACCGGGTGGAACTGGCAGGGATTTGGGATGTACCAGGATCTACTGGGATGTACTGGGAGGTAACTGTTATGTACTGGGAAGGAACAGGGAGGTAACTGGGATGTACTGGTAGGGAACTGGGATGTACTGGGAGGGAACTGGGACGTACTGTGAGGACACTGGGATGTACTGGTATGTACTGGGAGGGAAGTGTTATGTACTGAGGGGAACTGGGACGTACTGGGAGGGAACTGTGAAGTACTGGGATGTACTGGGAGTGAACTGGGAGGGAACTGGTATGTAGTAGGATGTACTGGGTGGGAACTGGGATGTACCAGGATGTACTGGGATGTACTGGGAGGGAACTGGTATGTACTGGGAGGGAACTGGGATGTACTGGGATGTAGTGGGAGGGAACTGGGAGGGAACTGGGATGTAGTGGGAGGGAACTGGTATGTACTGGGAGGGAACTGGGATGTACTGGGACATACTGGCAGGGAACTGGGATGTACTGGGAGGGGATTGGGACGGACTGGGAGGGAACTGGGATGTACTGGGCTGCACTGGTAGGGAACTGGGATGTACTGGGAGGAAACTGGAATGTCCCAGTTGACACCCACTTCCCTCCCAATGCCTCCCAGTATATCCCAGTTTCCTCCCAGTATATCCCAGTTTCCTCCCAGTACATCCCAGTAAATCCCAGCTCGCTGCCAGTACATGCCAATACATCGCTGTACATTCCAGTTCTGTTCCTGTACATCCCAATACATCCCCATTCCATGCCAGTACATCCCAGTTCCCTACCAGTTCATCCCCGTACATCCCAATTCCCTCCCGGTTCACTACCACTTCTTTCCCAGTTCCGTCCCATTACATCCCAGTTCCGTCCCATTACATCCCAGTACATCCCAGTTCCCTCCCAGTACATCCCAGGTCCCTCCCAGTACATCCCAGGTCCCTCCCAGTACTGGGAGGGAACTGGGATGTACTGGGAGGCACTACAATGTGCGGGGATGCCCTGGGATGTACTGTGGAGGAACTAGGATGTACAGGCTTGTACTGGGTTGTACCGGGTGGAACTGGCAGGGATTTGGGATGTACCAGGATCTACTGGGATGTACTGGGAGGTAACTGTTATGTACTGGGAAGGAACAGGGAGGGAACTGGGATGTACTGGGAGGGAACTGGGACGTACTGTGAGGACACTGGGATGTACTGGTATGTACTGGGAGGGAAGTGTTATGTACTGAGGGGAACTGGGACGTACTGGGATGTACTGGGAGGGAACTGTGAAGTACTGGGATGTACTGGGAGTGAACTGGGAGGGAACTGGTATGTAGTAGGATGTACTGGGTGGGAACTGGGATGTACCAGGATGTACTGGGATGTACTGGGAGGGAACTGGTATGTACTGGGAGGGAACTGGGATGTACTGGGACATACTGGCAGGGAACTGGGATGTACTGGGAGGGGATTGGGACGGACTGGGAGGGAACTGGGATGTACTGGGCTGCACTGGTAGGGAACTGGGATGTACTGGGAGGAAACTGGAATGTCCCAGTTGACACCCACTTCCCTCCCAATGCCTCCCAGTATATCCCAGTTTCCTCCCAGTATATCCCAGTTTCCTCCCAGTACATCCCAGTAAATCCCAGTTCGCTCCCAGTACATCGCAGTACATTCCAGTTCCGTTCCTGTACATCCCAATACATCCCCGTTCCATGCCAGTACATCCCAGTTTCCTACCAGTTCATCCCCGTACATCCCAATTCCCTCCCGGTTCACTACCACTTCTTTCCCAGTGCCTCCCAATACATCACAGTTCCGTCCCATTACATCCCAGTACATCCCAGTTCCCTCCCAGTACATCCCAGGTCCCTCCCAGTACATCCCAGGTCCCTCCCAGTACTGGGAAGTACTGGGATGTACTGGGAGTGAACTGGGAGGGAACTGGTATGTAGTAGGATGTACTGGGTGGGAACTGGGATGTACCAGGATGTACTGGGATGTACTGGGAGGGAACTGGTATGTACTGGGAGGGAACTGGGATGTAGTGGGAGGGAACTGGGAGGGAACTGGGACGTACTGGTAGGGAACTGGGATGTACTGTGAGGGAACTGGGACGTACTGTGAGGACACTGGGATGTACTGTTATGTACTGGGAGGGAAGTGTTATGTACTGAGGGGAACTGGTGTGTACTGGGATGTACTGGGATGGAACTGTGAAGTACTGGGATGTACTGGGAGGGAACTGGTATGTAGTAGGATGTACTGGGTGGGAACTGGGATGTACCAGGATGTACTGGGATGTACTGGGAGGGAACTGGTATGTACTGGGAGGGAACTGGGATGTAGTGGGAGGGAACTGGTATGTACTGGGAGGGAACTGGGATGTACTGGGACATACTGGCAGGGAACTGGGATGTACTGGGAGGGGACTGGGATGTACTGGGAGGGAACTTGGATGTATTGGGAGGGAAGTGTTATGTACCAAGGGGGAACTGGGACGTACTGGGATGTAGTGGGAGTGAACTGTGAAGTACTGGGATGTACTGTGAGGGAACTGGGATGTACTGGGAGGGAACTTTAAAGTACTGGGATGTACTTAGAGGAAACTGGGAGGCAACTGGCATGTACTGGGATGTACTGGAATGGAACTGGTAGTGAACTGTGTGTGAACTGGGAGGGAACTGGGATGTACTGTGAGGGAACTGGGATGTACTGGGATGTACTGGGAGGGACTGGGAGGGATCTGGGATGTACTGGGCTGCACTGGTAGGGAACTGGGATGTACTGGGAGGAAACTGGAATGTCCCAGTTGACACCCACTTCCCTCCCAGGTTCCTCCCAGTATATCCCAGTTTCCTCCCAGTATATCCCAGTTTCCTCCCAGTACATCCCAGTAAATCCCAGTTCGCTCCCAGTACATCCCAGTACATCGCAGTACATTCCAGTTCCGTTCCTGTACATCCCAATACATCCCCATTCCATGCCAGTACATCCCAGTTCCCTACCAGTTCATCCCCGTACATCCCAATTCCCTCCCGGTTCACTACCACTTCTTTCCCAGTCCCGTCCCATTACATCCCAGTTCCGTCCCATTACATCCCAGTACATCCCAGGTCCCTCCCAGTACGTCCCAGTTCCCTCCCAGTACATCCCAGGTCCCTCCCAGTACTGGGAGGGAACTGGGATGTACTGGGAGGCACTACAATGTGCAGGGATGCCCTGGGATGTACTGTGGAGGAACTAGGATGTACAGGCTTGTACTGGGTTGTACCGGGTGGATCTGGCAGGGATTTGAAATGTCCTAGGATCTACTGGGATGTACTGGGAGGTAACTGTTATGTACTGGGAGTGAACTGGTAGGGAACTGGGATGTACTGGGAGGGAACTGGGACGTACTGTGAGGACACTGGGATGTACTGTTATGTACTGGGAGGGAAGTGTTATGTACTGAGGGGAACTGGGACGTACTGGGATGTACTGGGAGGGAACTGTGAAGTACTGGGATGTACTGGGAGTGAACTGGGAGGGAACTGGTATGTAGTAGGATGTACTGGGTGGGAACTGGGATGTACCAGGATGTACTGGGATGTAGTGGGAGGGAACTGGGAGGGAACTGGGAGGGAACTGGGATGTACTGGGACATACTGGCAGGGAACTGGGATGTACTGGGAGGGGATTGGGACGGACTGGGAGGGAACTGGGATGTACTGGGCTGCACTGGTAGGGAACTGGGATGTACTGTGAGGGAACTGGGACGTACTGTGAGGACACTGGGATGTACTGGTATGTACTGGGAGGGAAGTGTTATGTACTGAGGGGAACTGGTACGTACTGGGATGTACTGGGAGGGAACTGTGAAGTACTGGGATGTACTGGGAGTGAACTGGGAGGGAACTGGTATGTAGTAGGATGTACTGGGTGGGAACTGGGATGTACCGGGAGGGAACTGGGATGTACTGGGAGGGAACTGGTATGTACTGGGAGGGAACTGGGATGTACTGGGATGTAGTGGGAGGGAACTGGGATGTACTGGGAGGGAACTGGGATGTACTGGGAGGGAACTGGGATGTACTGGGACATACTGGCAGGGAACTGGGATGTACTGGGAGGGGATTGGGACGGACTGGGAGGGAACTGGGATGTACTGGGCTGCACTGGTAGGGAACTGGGATGTACTGGGAGGAAACTGGAATGTCCCAGTTGACACCCACTTCCCTCCCAATGCCTCCCAGTATATCCCAGTTTCCTCCCAGTATATCCCAGTTTCCTCCCAGTACATCCCAGTAAATCCCAGCTCGCTGCCAGTACATGCCAATACATCGCTGTACATTCCAGTTCTGTTCCTGTACATCCCAATACATCCCCGTTCCATGCCAGTACATCCCAGTTTCCTACCAGTTCATCCCCGTACATCCCAATTCCCTCCCGGTTCACTACCACTTCTTTCCCAGTGCCTCCCAATACATCCCAGTTCCGTCCCATTACATCCCAGTACATCCCAGTTCCCTCCCAGTACATCCCAGTTCCCTCCCAGTACATCCCAGTTCCCTCCCAGTACTGGGAGGGACCTGGGATGTACTGGGAGGCACTACAATGTGCGGGGATGTCCTGGGATGTACCGTGGAGGAACTAGGATGTACAGGCTTGTACTGGGTTGTACCGGGTGGAACTGGCAGGGATTTGGGATGTACCAGGATCTACTGGGATGTACTGGGAGGTAACTGTTATGTACTGGGAAGGAACAGGGAGGGAACTGGGATGTACTGGTAGGGAACTGGGATGTACTGGGAGGGAACTGGGACGTAGTGTGAGGACACTGGGATGTACTGGTATGTACTGGGAGGGAAGTGTTATGTACTGAGGGGAACTGGGACGTACTGGGATGTACTGGGATGGAACTGTGAAGTACGGGGATGTGCTGGGAGTGAACTGGGAGGGAACTGGTATGTAGTAGGATGTACTGGGTGGGAACTGGGATGTACCAGGATGTACTGGGAGGGAACTGGTATGTACTGGGAGGGAACTGGGATGTACTGGGTGGAAAGTGTTGGGAATTGGGATGTACTGGTAGGGAACTGGGATGGACTGGGAGGGAACTGGGATGTAGTGGGACATACTGGGAGGGAACTGGGATGTACTGGGGTGTACTGGGAGGGAACTGTTATGTACCGAGGGGGAACTGGGATGTACTGGGAGGAAACTGGAATGTCCCAGTTGACACCCACTTCCCTCCCAATGCCTCCCAGTATATCCCAGTTTCCTCCCAGTACATCCCAGTAAATCCCAGCTCGCTGCCAGTACATGCCAATACATTGCTGTACATTCCAGTTCTGTTCCTGTACATCCCAATACATCCCCGTTCCATGCCAGTACATCCCAGTTCCCTACCAGTTCATCCCCGTACATCCCAATTCCCTCCCGGTTCACTACCACTTCTTTCCCAGTTCGGTCCATTACATCCCAGTTCCGTCCCATTACGTCCCAGTTCCGTCCCATTACATCCCAGTACATCCCAGTTCCCTCCCAGTACATCCCAGGTCCCTCCCAGTACATCCCAGGTCCCTCCCAGTACTGGGAGGGAACTGGGATGTACTGGGAGGCACTACAATGTGCGGGGATGCCCTGGGATGTACTGTGGAGGAACTAGGATGTACAGGCTTGTACTGGGTTGTACCGGGTGGAACTGGCAGGGATTTGGGATGTACCAGGATCTACTGGGATGTACTGGGAGGTAACTGTTATGTACTGGGAAGGAACAGGGAGGGAACTGGGATGTACTGGTAGGGAACTGGGATGTACTGGGAGGGAACTGGGACGTACTGTGAGGACACTGGGATGTACTGGTATGTACTGGGAGGGAAGTGTTATGTACTGAGGGGAACTGGGACGTACTGGGATGTACTGGGAGGGAACTGTGAAGTACTGGGATGTACTGGGAGTGAACTGGGAGGGAACTGGTATGTAGTAGGATGTACTGGGTGGGAACTGGGATGTACCAGGATGTACTGGGATGTAGTGGGAGGGAACTGGTATGTAGTGGGAGGGAACTGGGATGTACTGGGATGTAGTGGGAGGGAACTGTTAGGGAACTGGTATGTACTGGGAGGGAACTGGTATGTACTGGGAGGGAACTGGGATGTACTGGGACATACTGGCAGGGAACTGGGATGTACTGGGAGGGGATTGGGACGGACTGGGAGGGAACTGGGATGTACTGGGCTGCACTGGTAGGGAACTGGGATGTACTGGGAGGAAACTGGAATGTCCCAGTTGACACCCACTTCCCTCCCAATGCCTCCCAGTATATCCCAGTTTCCTCCCAGTATATCCCAGTAAATCCCAGCTCGCTGCCAGTACATGCCAATACATCGCTGTACATTCCAGTTCTGTTCCTGTACATCCCAATACATCCCCGTTCCATGCCAGTACATCCCAGTTCCCTACCAGTTCATCACCGTACATCCCAATTCCCTCCCGGTTCACTACCACTTCTTTCCCAGTTCCGTCCCATTACATCCCAGTTCCGTCCCATTACATCCCAGTACATCCCAGTTCCCTCCCAGTACATCCCAGGTCCCTCCCAGTACTGGGAGGGAACTGGGATGTACTGGGAGGCACTACAATGTGCGGGGATGCCCTGGGATGTACTGTGGAGGAACTAGGATGTACAGGCTTGTACTGGGTTGTACCGGGTGGAACTGGCAGGGATTTGGAATGTACCAGGATGTACTGGGATGTACTGGGAGGTAACTGTTATGTACTGGGAAGGAACAGGGAGGTAACTGGGATGTACTGGTAGGGAACTGGGATGTACTGGGAGGGAACTGGGACGTACTGTGAGGACACTGGGATGTACTGGTATGTACTGGGAGGGAAGTGTTATGTACTGAGGGGAACTGGGACGTACTGGGAGGGAACTGTGAAGTACTGGGATGTACTGGGAGTGAACTGGGAGGGAACTGGTATGTAGTAGGATGTACTGGGTGGGAACTGGGATGTACCAGGATGTACTGGGATGTACTGGGAGGGAACTGGTATGTACTGGGAGGGAACTGGGATGTACTGGGATGTAGTGGGAGGGAACTGGGAGGGAACTGGGATGTAGTGGGAGGGAACTGGTATGTACTGGGAGGGAACTGGGATGTACTGGGACATACTGGCAGGGAACTGGGATGTACTGGGAGGGGATTGGGACGGACTGGGAGGGAACTGGGATGTACTGGGCTGCACTGGTAGGGAACTGGGATGTACTGGGAGGAAACTGGAATGTCCCAGTTGACACCCACTTCCCTCCCAATGCCTCCCAGTATATCCCAGTTTCCTCCCAGTATATCCCAGTTTCCTCCCAGTACATCCCAGTAAATCCCAGCTCGCTGCCAGTACATGCCAATACATCGCTGTACATTCCAGTTCTGTTCCTGTACATCCCAATACATCCCCGTTCCATGCCAGTACATCCCAGTTCCCTACCAGTTCATCCCCGTACATCCCAATTCCCTCCCGGTTCACTACCACTTCTTTCCCAGTTCCGTCCCATTACATCCCAGTTCCGTCCCATTACATCCCAGTACATCCCAGTTCCCTCCCAGTACATCCCAGGTCCCTCCCAGTACATCCCAGGTCCCTCCCAGTACTGGGAGGGAGCTGGGATGTACTGGGAGGCACTACAATGTGCGGGGATGCCCTGGGATGTACTGTGGAGGAACTAGGATGTACAGGCTTGTACTGGGTTGTACCGGGTGGAACTGGCAGGGATTTGGGATGTACCAGGATCTACTGGGATGTACTGGGAGGTAACTGTTATGTACTGGGAAGGAACAGGGAGGTAACTGGGATGTACTGGTAGGGAACTGGGATGTACTGTGAGGGAACTGGGACGTACTGTGAGGACACTGGGATGTACTGTTATGTACTGGGAGGGAAGTGTTATGTACTGAGGGGAACTGGGACGTACTGGGATGTACTGGGAGGGAACTGTGAAGTACTGGGATGTACTGGGAGTGAACTGGGAGGGAACTGGTATGTAGTAGGATGTACTGGGTGGGAACTGGGATGTACCAGGATGTACTGGGATGTAGTGGGAGGGAACTGGTATGTACTGGGAGGGAACTGGGATGTACTGGGATGTAGTGGGAGGGAACTGGGAGGGAACTGGGATGTACTGGGAGGGAACTGGTATGTACTGGGAGGGAACTGGGATGTACTGGGACATACTGGCAGGGAACTGGGATGTACTGGGAGGGGATTGGGACGGACTGGGAGGGAACTGGGATGTACTGGGCTGCACTGGTAGGGAACTGGGATGTACTGGGAGGAAACTGGAATGTCCCAGTTGACACCCACTTCCCTCCCAATGCCTCCCAGTATATCCCAGTTTCCTCCCAGTATATCCCAGTAAATCCCAGCTCGCTGCCAGTACATGCCAATACATCGCTGTACATTCCAGTTCTGTTCCTGTACATCCCAATACATCCCCGTTCCATGCCAGTACATCCCAGTTCCCTACCAGTTCATCCCCGTACATCCCAATTCCCTCCCGGTTCACTACCACTTCTTTCCCAGTTCCGTCCCATTACATCCCAGTTCCGTCCCATTACATCCCAGTACATCCCAGTTCCCTCCCAGTACATCCCAGTTCCCTCCCAGTACATCCCAGGTCCCTCCCAGTACTGGGAGGGACCTGGGATGTACTGGGAGGCACTACAATGTACGGGGATGCCCTGGGATGTACTGTGGAGGAACTAGGATGTACAGGCTTGTACTGGGTTGTACCGGGTGGAACTGGCAGGGATTTGGGATGTACCAGGATCTACTGGGATGTACTGGGAGGTAACTGTTATGTACTGGGAAGGAACAGGGAGGGAACTGGGATGTACTGGGAGGGAACTGGGACGTACTGTGAGGACACTGGGATGTACTGGTATGTACTGGGAGGGAAGTGTTATGTACTGAGGGGAACTGGGACGTACTGGGATGTACTGGGAGGGAACTGTGAAGTACTGGGATGTACTGGGAGTGAACTGGGAGGGAACTGGTATGTAGTAGGATGTACTGGGTGGGAACTGGGATGTACCAGGATGTACTGGGATGTACTGGGAGGGAACTGGTATGTACTGGGAGGGAACTGGGATGTACTGGGACATACTGGCAGGGAACTGGGATGTACTGGGAGGGGATTGGGACGGACTGGGAGGGAACTGGGATGTACTGGGCTGCACTGGTAGGGAACTGGGATGTACTGGGAGGAAACTGGAATGTCCCAGTTGACACCCACTTCCCTCCCAATGCCTCCCAGTATATCCCAGTTTCCTCCCAGTATATCCCAGTTTCCTCCCAGTACATCCCAGTAAATCCCAGTTCGCTCCCAGTACATCGCAGTACATTCCAGTTCCGTTCCTGTACATCCCAATACATCCCCGTTCCATGCCAGTACATCCCAGTTTCCTACCAGTTCATCCCCGTACATCCCAATTCCCTCCCGGTTCACTACCACTTCTTTCCCAGTGCCTCCCAATACATCACAGTTCCGTCCCATTACATCCCAGTACATCCCAGTTCCCTCCCAGTACATCCCAGGTCCCTCCCAGTACATCCCAGGTCCCTCCCAGTACTGGGAAGTACTGGGATGTACTGGGAGTGAACTGGGAGGGAACTGGTATGTAGTAGGATGTACTGGGTGGGAACTGGGATGTACCAGGATGTACTGGGATGTACTGGGAGGGAACTGGTATGTACTGGGAGGGAACTGGGATGTAGTGGGAGGGAACTGGGAGGGAACTGGGACGTACTGGTAGGGAACTGGGATGTACTGTGAGGGAACTGGGACGTACTGTGAGGACACTGGGATGTACTGTTATGTACTGGGAGGGAAGTGTTATGTACTGAGGGGAACTGGTGTGTACTGGGATGTACTGGGATGGAACTGTGAAGTACTGGGATGTACTGGGAGGGAACTGGTATGTAGTAGGATGTACTGGGTGGGAACTGGGATGTACCAGGATGTACTGGGATGTACTGGGAGGGAACTGGTATGTACTGGGAGGGAACTGGGATGTAGTGGGAGGGAACTGGTATGTACTGGGAGGGAACTGGGATGTACTGGGACATACTGGCAGGGAACTGGGATGTACTGGGAGGGGACTGGGATGTACTGGGAGGGAACTTGGATGTATTGGGAGGGAAGTGTTATGTACCAAGGGGGAACTGGGACGTACTGGGATGTAGTGGGAGTGAACTGTGAAGTACTGGGATGTACAGTGAGGGAACTGGGATGTACTGGGAGGGAACTTTAAAGTACTGGGATGTACTTAGAGGAAACTGGGAGGCAACTGGCATGTACTGGGATGTACTGGAATGGAACTGGTAGTGAACTGTGTGTGAACTGGGAGGGAACTGGGATGTACTGTGAGGGAACTGGGATGTACTGGGATGTACTGGGAGGGACTGGGAGGGATCTGGGATGTACTGGGCTGCACTGGTAGGGAACTGGGATGTACTGGGAGGAAACTGGAATGTCCCAGTTGACACCCACTTCCCTCCCAGGTTCCTCCCAGTATATCCCAGTTTCCTCCCAGTATATCCCAGTTTCCTCCCAGTACATCCCAGTAAATCCCAGTTCGCTCCCAGTACATCCCAGTACATCGCAGTACATTCCAGTTCCGTTCCTGTACATCCCAATACATCCCCATTCCATGCCAGTACATCCCAGTTCCCTACCAGTTCATCCCCGTACATTCCAGTTCCCTCCCGGTTCACTACCACTTCTTTCCCAGTCCCGTCCCATTACATCCCAGTTCCGTCCCATTACATCCCAGTACATCCCAGGTCCCTCCCAGTACGTCCCAGTTCCCTCCCAGTACATCCCAGGTCCCTCCCAGTACTGGGAGGGAACTGGGATGTACTGGGAGGCACTACAATGTGCAGGGATGCCCTGGGATGTACTGTGGAGGAACTAGGATGTACAGGCTTGTACTGGGTTGTACCGGGTGGATCTGGCAGGGATTTGAAATGTCCTAGGATCTACTGGGATGTACTGGGAGGTAACTGTTATGTACTGGGAGTGAACTGGTAGGGAACTGGGATGTACTGGTAGGGAACTGGGACGTACTGTGAGGACACTGGGATGTACTGTTATGTACTGGGAGGGAAGTGTTATGTACTGAGGGGAACTGGGACGTACTGGGATGTACTGGGAGGGAACTGTGAAGTACTGGGATGTACTGGGAGTGAACTGGGAGGGAACTGGTATGTAGTAGGATGTACTGGGTGGGAACTGGGATGTACCAGGATGTACTGGGATGTAGTGGGAGGGAACTGGTATGTACTGGGAGGGAACTGGGATGTACTGGGACATACTGGCAGGGAACTGGGATGTACTGGGAGGGGATTGGGACGGACTGGGAGGGAACTGGGATGTACTGGGCTGCACTGGTAGGGAACTGGGATGTACTGTGAGGGAACTGGGACGTACTGTGAGGACACTGGGATGTACTGGTATGTACTGGGAGGGAAGTGTTATGTACTGAGGGGAACTGGGACGTACTGGGATGTACTGGGAGGGAACTGTGAAGTACTGGGATGTACTGGGAGTGAACTGGGAGGGAACTGGTATGTAGTAGGATGTACTGGGTGGGAACTGGGATGTACCGGGAGAGAACTGGGATGTACTGGGAGGGAACTGGTATGTACTGGGAGGGAACTGGGATGTACTGGGATGTAGTGGGAGGGAACTGGGAGGGAACTGGGATGTACTGGGAGGGAACTGGGATGTACTGGGAGGGAACTGGGATGTACTGGGACATACTGGCAGGGAACTGGGATGTACTGGGAGGGGATTGGGACGGACTGGGAGGGAACTGGGATGTACTGGGCTGCACTGGTAGGGAACTGGGATGTACTGGGAGGAAACTGGAATGTCCCAGTTGACACCCACTTCCCTCCCAATGCCTCCCAGTATATCCCAGTTTCCTCCCAGTATATCCCAGTTTCCTCCCAGTACATCCCAGTAAATCCCAGCTCGCTGCCAGTACATGCCAATACATCGCTGTACATTCCAGTTCTGTTCCTGTACATCCCAATACATCCCCGTTCCATGCCAGTACATCCCAGTTCCCTACCAGTTCATCCCCGTACATCCCAATTCCCTCCCGGTTCACTACCACTTCTTTCCCAGTTCCGTCCCATTACATCCCAGTTCCGTCCCATTACATCCCAGTACATCCCAGTTCCCTCCCAGTACATCCCAGGTCCCTCCCAGTACATCCCAGGTCCCTCCCAGTACTGGGAGGGATCTGGGATGTACTGGGAGGCACTACAATGTGCGGGGATGCCCTGGGATGTACTGTGGAGGAACTAGGAAGTACAGGCTTGTACTCGGTTGTACCGGGTGGAGCTGGCAGGGATTTGGGATGTACCAGGATCTACTGGGATGTACTGGGATGTACTGGGAGGTAACTGTTGTGTACTGGGAGTGAACTGGGAGGTAACTGGGATGTACTGGGAGGGAACTGGGATGTACTGTGAGGACACTGGGATGTACTGGTATGTACTGGGAGGGAAGTGTTATGTACTGAGGGGAACTGGGACGTACTGGGATGTGCTGGGAGGGAACTATGAAGTATTGGGATGTACTTAGAGGGAACTGGGATGTACTGGGAGGGAACTGGGAGGGAACTGGGAGGGAACTGTGAAGTACTGGGATGTACTGGGAGGGAACTGGTATGTACTGGGTGGGAACTGGGATGTACTGGGTGGAAAGTGTTGGGAATTGGGATTTACTGGGAGGGAACTGGGATGGACTGGGAGGGAACTGGGATGTAGTGGGACATACTGGGAGGGAACTGGGATGTACTGGGGTGTACTGGGAGGGAACTGTTATGTACCGAGGGGGAACTGGGATGTACTGGGAGTGAACTGTGAAGTACTGGGATGTACTTAGAGGGAAGTGGGAGGGAACTTGGATGTAGTGGGAGGGAACTGGGGTTTACTTGGAGGAAAGTGGCATGTACTGGGATGTACTGGAATGGAGCTGGGAGTGAACTGTGTGTGAACTGTGAGGGAACTGGGATGTACTGTGAGGGAACTGGGATGTACTGGGATGTACTGGGACGGACTGGGAGGGAACTGGGAGGGACTGGGAGGGATCTGGGATGTACTGGGCTGCACTGGTAGGGAGCTGGGATGTACTGGGAGGAAACTGGAATGTCCCAGTTGACACCCACTTCCCTCCCAGTGCCTCCCAGTATATCCCAGTTTCCTCCCAGTACATCCCAGTAAATCCCAGCTCGCTGCCAGTACATCCCAGTACATCGCAGTACATTCCAGTTCCGTTCCTGTACATCCCAATACATCCCCGTTCCATGCCAGTACATCCCAGTTCCCTACCAGTTCATCCCCGTACATCCCAATTCCCTCCCAGTTCACTACCACTTCTTTCCCAGTTCCGTCCCATTACATCCCAGTTCCGTCCCATTACATCCCAGCACATCCCAGTTCCCTCCCAGTACATCCCAGGTCCCTCCCAGTACATCCCAGTTCCCTCCCAGTACTGGGAGGGACCTGGGATGTACTGGGAGGCACTACAATGTGCGGGGATGCCCTGGGATGTACTGTGGAGGAACTAGGATGTACAGGCTTGTACTGGGTTGTACCGGGTGGAACTAGCAGGGATTTGGGATGTACCAGGATCTACTGGGATGTACTGGGAGGGAACTGGGACGTACTGTGAGGACACTGGGATGTACTGGTATGTACTGGGAGGGAAGTGTTATGTACTGAGGGGAACTGGGACGTACTGGGATGTACTGGGAGGGAACTGTGAAGTACTGGGATGTACTGGGAGTGAACTGGGAGGGAACTGGTATGTAGTAGGATGTACTGGGTGGGAACTGGGATGTACCGGGAGGGAACTGGTATGTACTGGGAGGGAACTGGTATGTACTGGGAGGGAACTGGGATGTACTGGGATGTAGTGGGAGGGAACTGGGAGGGAACTGGGATGTACTGGGAGGGAACTAGTATGTACTGGGAGGGAACTGGGATGTACTGGGAGGCACTACAATGTGCGGGGATGCCCTGGGATGTACCGTGGAGGAACTAGGATGTACAGGCTTGTACTGGGTTGTACCGGGTGGAACTGGCAGGGATTTGAAATGTCCTAGGATCTACTAGGATGTACTGGGAGGTAACTGTTATGTACTGGGAAGGAACAGGGAGGGAACTGGGATGTACTGGGAGGGAACTGGGATGTACTGGGAGGGAACTGGGACGTACTGTGAGGACACTGGGATGTACTGGTATGTACTGGGAGGGAAGTGTTATGTACTGAGGGGAACTGGGACGTACTGGGATGTACTGGGAGGGAACTGTGAAGTACTGGGATGTACTGGGAGTGAATTGGGAGGGAACTGGTATGTAGTAGGATGTACTGGGTGGGAACTGGGATGTACCAGGATGTACTGGGAGGGAACTGGGGTTTACTGGGAGGGAACTGGGATGTACTGGGACATACTGGCAGGGAACTGGGATGTACTGGGAGGGGATTGGGACGGACTGGGAGGGAACTGGGATGTACTGGGAGGGATCTGGGATGTACTGGGCTGCACTGGTAGGGAACTGGGATGTACTGGGAGGAAACTGGAATGTCCCAGTTGACACCCACTTCCCTCCCAGTTTCCTCCCAGTATATCCCAGTTTCCTCCCAGTACATCCCAGTAAATCCCAGTTTGCTCCCAGTACATCCCAGTACATCGCAGTACATTCCAGTTCCGTTCCTGTACATCCCAATACATCCCCATTCCATGCCAGTACATCCCAGTTCCCTACCAGTTCATCCCCGTACATCCCAGTTCCCTCCCGGTTCACTACCACTTCTTTCCCAGTTCCGTCCCATTACATCCCAGTTCCGTCCCATTACATCCCAGTACATCCCAGGTCCCTCCCAGTACATCCCAGGTCCCTCCCAGTACATCCCAGGTCCCTCCCAGTACTGGGAGGGAGCTGGGATGTACTGGGAGGCACTACAATGTGCGGGGATGCCCTGGGATGTACTGTGGAGGAACTAGGATGTACAGGCTTGTACTGGGTTGTACCGGGTGGAACTGGCAGGGATTTGGGATGTACCAGGATCTACTGGGATGTACTTGGAGGTAACTGTTATGTACTGGGAAGGAACAGGGAGGGAACTGGGATGTACTGGTAGGGAACTGGGATGTACTGGTAGGGAACTGGGACGTACTGTGAGGACACTGGGATGTACTGGTATGTACTGGGAGGGAAGTGTTATGTACTGAGGGGAACTGGGACGTACTGGGATGTACTGGGAGGGAACTGTGAAGTACTGGGATGTACTGGGAGTGAACTGGGAGGGAACTGGTATGTAGTAGGATGTACTGGGTGGGAACTGGGATGTACCAGGATGTACTGGGATGTACTGGGAGGGAACTGGTATGTACTGGGAGGGAACTGGGATGTACTGGGATGTAGTGGGAGGGAACTGGGAGGGAACTGGTATGTACTGGGAGGGAACTGGGATGTACTGGGAGGAAACTGGAATGTCCCAGTTGACACCCACTTCCCTCCCAGTTTCCTCCCAGTATATCCCAGTTTCCTCCCAGTATATCCCAGTTTCCTCCCAGTACATCCCAGTACATCGCAGTACATTCCAGTTCCGTTCCTGTACATCCCAATACATCCCCGTTCCATTCCAGTACATCCCAGTTTCCTACCAGTTCATCCCCGTACATCCCAATTCCCTCCCGGTTCACTACCACTTCTTTCCCAGTGCCTCCCAATACATCCCAGTTCCGTCCCATTACATCCCAGTACATCCCAGTTCCCTCCCAGTACATCCCAGTTCCCTCCCAGTACATCCCAGTTCCCTCCCAGTACTGGGAGGGACCTGGGATGTACTGGGAGGCACTACAATGTGCGGGGATGTCCTGGGATGTACCGTGGAGGAACTAGGATGTACAGGCTTGTACTGGGTTGTACCGGGTGGAACTGGCAGGGATTTGGGATGTACCAGGATCTACTGGGATGTACTGGGAGGTAACTGTTATGTACTGGGAAGGAACAGGGAGGGAACTGGGATGTACTGGTAGGGAACTGGGATGTACTGGGAGGGAACTGGGACGTAGTGTGAGGACACTGGGATGTACTGGTATGTACTGGGAGGGAAGTGTTATGTACTGAGGGGAACTGGGACGTACTGGGATGTACTGGGATGGAACTGTGAAGTACGGGGATGTGCTGGGAGTGAACTGGGAGGGAACTGGTATGTAGTAGGATGTACTGGGTGGGAACTGGGATGTACCAGGATGTACTGGGAGGGAACTGGTATGTACTGGGAGGGAACTGGGATGTACTGGGTGGAAAGTGTTGGGAATTGGGATGTACTGGTAGGGAACTGGGATGGACTGGGAGGGAACTGGGATGTAGTGGGACATACTGGGAGGGAACTGGGATGTACTGGGGTGTACTGGGAGGGAACTGTTATGTACCGAGGGGGAACTGGGATGTACTGGGAGTGAACTGTGAAGTACTGGGATGTACTTAGAGGGAAGTGGGAGGGAACTTGGATGTAGTGGGAGGGAACTGGGATTTACTTGGAGGAAAGTGGCATGTACTGGGATGTACTGGAATGGAACTGGGAGTGAACTGTGTGTGAACTGTGAGGGAACGGGGATGTACTGTGAGGGAACTGGGATGTACTGGGACGTACTGGGACAGACTGGGAGGGATCTGGGATGTACTGGGAGGGATCTGGGATGTACTGGGATGCACTGGTAGGGAACTGGGATGTACTGGGAGGAAACTGGAATGTCCCAGTTGACACCCACTTCCCTCCCAGTGCCTCCCAGTATATCCCAGTTTCCTCCCAGAACATCCCAGTAAATCCCAGCTCGCTGCCAGTACATCCCAGTACATCGCTGTACATTCCAGTTCTGTTCCTGTACATCCCAATACATCCCCGTTCCATGCCAGTACATCCCAGTTTCCTACCAGTTCATCCCCGTACATCCCAATTCCCTCCCGGTTCACTACCAGTTCTTTCCCAGTGCCTCCCAATACATCCCAGTTCCGTCCCATTACATCCCAGTACATCTCAGTTCCCTCCCAGTACGTCCCAGTTCCCTCCCAGTACGTCCCAGTTCCCTCCCAGTACATCCCAGGTCCCTCCCAGTACTGGGAGGGACCTGGGATGTACTGGGAGGCACTACAATGTGCGGGGATGCCCTGGGATGTACTGTGGAGGAACTAGGATGTACAGGCTTGTACTGGGTTGTACCGGGTGGAACTAGCAGGGATTTGGGATGTACCAGGATCTACTGGGATGTACTGGGATGTACTGGGAGGTAACTGTTATGTACTGGGAAGGAACTGGGAGGGAACTGTGAGGGAACTGTGAGGAGGGGGGCGGCCCCCCGGGCCCCAGCCCCCCCCCCCCGCCTGGGGCCAGGGCGCCACGGCCGCCGGCCCCTTCCTCCTCTGCCCGCTCCCGTCGCAGACGGCTCGGTATGTGTCACGAGCGGCAGCCGCGTTCAGCAGCTCTCGGAGGGCGCGCGGCTCTGCCCGGCCGTGACCGGGGCCCGCAGGGGTTTCCCGCTCGCCCCGAGAAGGCGCTGGCCCCGAGCCGGCGCGTCCCGCCCCGCCCGGCCCTCGGCGCCCTCGCGAGCTGAGCGCGGCCCGGCCAGCAGGGGGCGCTGGCGCTCACCGGCTGGGCGCGGTGGCGGGGCCGGTGGGGGCCGTTCCTTCCGGCCGCCCTTTAAGGGCCGCCCCGCGGGGCTCGGGCTTCCGGTGGCGCGTGCGCGGCGCGGCGGAGCGGGGGCGGGAGCGGTGCGTGTGGAGGCCGAAGGGCCGGTGCGTGTGGCGGCCGGGTCGCGAGGCGTCCCTGTGCGGTGCCGGGGCCCCTCTGCGGCCCGGCGTGGGAAGCCCGCGGCCGGCGGAGCCTGCTCGGAGCTGGGCGGGGAGCGCCGCGGCGGTCCGGCCGCCGGCAGCCATCCCCTGCGGTGGCCGGCAGCCCCTCGGGACGCCTGGAGGCCTGGCGGTGCCCGAGCCTCGCCTGCGGCAGCCGCCTGAGAGAGCAGCGCGGCCGTGTCCGGGGGCCGGAGAGCGCTGGTGGGTGAGTTTGGGCAGCGGGGGGCGGGTGTGTGTCTCCGGGCGGGGCCGGGGGGCTCCGTGCCCCGCAGAGGAGCCCCGGTCGGGCATCGTTCGCTTCCGAACAATGCAGGTCTGTCCCTGGTTATTTTCTGTGTACAGTGTTTCGGGCCACCTGAAAGCCTTTGGCCGGGTAGGTTTGGTGCGGGGCGATGGCAGGTGTGGACCCTGAAAGATCTCGGGTGGGGGGCGTGGGAGGTATTTCTTGCCTTAAAACTCTGAGCCCACCTCGTGTGTCATGTCGTGTTATCATGTCGTGAGTCTCGTGACTGTGGCAAATGGCTGAGTCGGGCGTTTTCTGATAACTAACTTCTGAACGTGTGCGTATGTAGGCACGGGGAGATTTGTGCAGGGTGACGGAGCCCCTTGTGCTTCTGTGCTAATGTCTACCTGTTCTAGACCTCCAGTGTTGGAAAGCCTTTGTTTAGTGCCTAGTTGTGGCTGCGTAACTGCTGTTGCGCCTGCAGCTGTGCTCGCAGGGATGCTGGGTGGCTCCGCATCAAACCGGCCGCCGGGCGGCCGGGTTGTGCCGCAGAGCATGCCGGGAGCTGTAGTCCTTGCGGCTGCCGGGCGGCCGGGTTGTGCCGCAGAGCATGCCGGGAGCTGTATTCCTGGCGCAGTGGCTGCCGGCCCTGTCACGTGGTTCGCCGGGCATGGCGGGAGGCGCGGTCTTCCGGCGCTCGGGTGCCGGGCGGCCGTGGCGCGTACGGTAGGCGCGGTGTATTTTTGGGGTTGGCTTCGTGTTGATTACTGGGGGCTTGCGGGTGCGGCCGCTTCCCGAGAAGCGGTGAGTTCCCCGGGAGCTGACAGAAGGGAAGAGGGAAAGGAGGAGGACGATGACCTTTTCCCCGTGCCCAGGGCGCAGATGATGGCCGCGTCCCCGGCCCACCGGAGGTCCCGCTCAGCCTCCCCTGGCCCCCCTTGCCCCGTGCGCCTGCCCCCAGCTCCGGCACCTCCCCATAAGCGTGCTGCATAGCCTTAGGCCGCCCCCAGGCCCTGTCGTGAAGGCAGCAAGCCGTCCCTCAAGCGCACTGGATTCCCCCTTGGTGCAGGGGCCCTTAGCAGTAGCGTGGGGAGGGAGCGGTGTGTCCAGAAGCCCCTGCGGAAGGAGAGGCTTTGGCCAGGGTCGATCGACGGTAATGACGGTCGCTGTTTCTTCTTTCCCTCTCCCAGAGACCGTGCTGAGGACGTGGTTGTCTGTCCTTCCCCCGGGGATGCCGTTGCCTGCGGCCGTCTCAGGCTCGCGTGGCTTCTCTCTGCCCGTCCTCGCCGTCCTCGCAGCGCAGGGCCGAAAAGGGATAGACAAAGCCCTTCCCGGCTGCGGACAGGAGCTGCCTCGGCTGAAGCTGGAGACGCCAACGAAAGGTAAAGAAGAAGAAACTGAAGGTGCTCTGGCTGCCAGCTGCCTTCCTGCCGCAGGCAAGAGAGAGCCTGTCCCTGCAGGTGGGGGAGGAAGGATCCCCCTTCATAGCCCGCAGCAGGCCAGGCCACCAACGTGCACCGTAGGGTCTGTACGCGTAACCCGGAGTTGGGTACGGGCGTGTAGTGCACGAGCAAGCTAGGCTACGTGCCTAGGAAGCCTCATCTGGTAAGAGCTGTAAGACACCCACGTATTCTCTTCAGGTGGAGGACGGCCTAGAGTCTGGAGCTGCAGAAGAGGCAGGGAGGAGAGGAGGGGAAAGAAGCATCTGAACGGCTAAATTGTGCCAGCAGCGCTGAGAGCGAGAGTCGCGGTGAGTCCTGGGCCACTGGGGCCCCGTTGCCTCTCTTGTACGTCCTGGGCCCTCCCTGTCTCTCCCCCGGCCCCCTCTCTTTCCTTACCTGCTGCAAAATTATTTTTTTTTGCGCCCCCCCCGCACCTTCTTTCTCCGTCTCGCTCTGAGTGGCTCCCTGCCTCCCCGTCTTTTCAGTCCTCCCTCTCTCTGTCCTGTAGCCTGTGGCTCCTTTTTCTTTCTCCGCCTCTCTCTGCCTGGCTCTGGCTCCGTTTTTTTTTTTTTATTCGTCCTGCTCTGTCCTGTAGCCTGTCGGTGTTTTGTTGTTCTCTGGCTCTCTTGATCTGACTCCCTGTGTTACCGAAAAACGCGTTAAAATCGGAAACGACTCCTCAACACCAATTTAGTATTAAAGAGCAGGCATTCTTTATTCGCGGCGCCGGATGCACGGGGGATCGCTCCTCCTGGCGTGCGTACCTCACGCACCTTTCCCGTACAATTTGTAGATGAAAATTTTACATACTCATACATAGTCATTATTGTCTTGTCTAGTGATGGGTACAAACTTGCTCGTTCCCTATGTCAGTCACTGCGCAGGCTCGGTTGTCCTCCCAGTACAGTGCGGGGAACGGGGACGTACAGTGCGGGGAACGGGGACGTACAGTGCGGGGAACGGGGACGTACCAGGATCTACTGGGTTGTACTGGGAGGGAACTGGGACGTACTGAGAGGCTCTACAATGTCCTGGGATGTCCTGGGATGTAGTGTGGAGGAACTAGGATGTACAGGCTTGTACTGGGTTGTACCGGGTGGAACTGGCAGGAATTTGGGATGTACCAGGATGTAGTGGGATGTACTGGGAGGTAACTGTTATGTACTGGGAAGGAACTGGTAGGGAACTGGGATGTACTGGTATGTACTGGGAGGGAAGTGTTATGTACTGAGGGTAACTGGGACGTACTGGGATGGGCTGGGAGGGAACTGTGAAGTACTGGGATGGGCTGGGAGGGAACTGTGAAGTACTGGGATGTACTGGGAGGGAACTGGGATGTACTGGGAGGGAACTGGGATGTACTGGGAGGGAACTGGGATGTACTGGGAGGGAACTGGGATGTACTGGGAGGGAACTGGGATGTACTGGGAGGGAACGGTGAAGTACTGGGATGTACTGGGATGGAACTGGGATGTACTGGGAGGGCACTGGGAGGGCACTGGGAGGGCACTGGAATGTAACGGGATGTACTGGGAGGGAACTGGGGTGTACTGGGAGGCACTACAATGTGCTGGGATGTCCTGGGATGTACCGTGGAGGAAGTAGGGTGTACAGGCTTGTACTGGGTTGTACCGGGTGGAACTGGCAGGGATTTGGGATGTACTGGGATGTACTGGGAGGTAACTGTTGTGTACTGGGAAGGAACAGGGAGGGAACTGGGATGTACTGGGAGGGAACTGGGATGTACTGGGATGTACTAGGAGGTAACTGTTGTGTACTGGGAGTGAACTGGGAGGGAACTGTGAAGTACTGGGAGGCACTACAATGTGCGGGGATGCCCTGGGATGTACTGTGGAGGAACTAGGATGTACAGGCTTGTACTGGGTTGTACCGGGTGGAACTGGCAGGGATTTTGGATGTACCAGGATGTACTGGGATGTACTGGGAGGTAACTGTTATGTACTGGGAAGGAACAGGGAGGGAACTGGGATGTACTGGTAAGGAACTGGGATGTACTGTGAGGGAACAGGGACGTACTGTGAGGACACTGGGATGTACTGTTATGTGCTGGGAGGGAAGTGTTATGTACTGAGGGGAACTGGTACGTACTGGGATGTACTGGGAGGGAACTGTGAAGTACTGGGATGTACTGGGAGTGAACTGGGAGGGAACTGGTATGTAGTAGGATGTACCGGGTGGGAACTGGGATGTACCAGGATGTACTGGGATGTACTGGGAGGGAACTGGGATGTACTGGGAGGGAACTGGGATGTACTGGGATGTACTGGGAGGGAACTGGTATGTACTGGGAGGGAACTGGGATGTACTGGGGACATACTGGCAGGGAACTGGGATGTACTGGGAGGGGATTGGGATGTACTGGGAGGGAACTTGGATGTATTGGGAGGGAAGTGTTATGTACCAAGGGGGAACTGGGACGTACTGGGATGTAGTGGGAGTGAACTGTGAAGTACTGGGATGTACTTAGAGGGAACTGGGATGTACTGGGAGGGAACTTTGAAGTACTGGGATGTACTTAGAGGAAACTGGGAGGCAACTGGGATGTAGTGGGACGTACTGGAATGGAACTGGGAGTGAACTGTGTGTGAACTGGGAGGGAACTGGGATGTACTGTGAGGGTACTGGGATGTACTGGGAGGGACTGGGAGGGATCTGGGATGTACTGGGCTGCACTGGTAGGGAACTGGGATGTACTGGGAGGAAACTGGAATGTCCCAGTTGACACCCACTTCCCTCCCAGTTTCCTCCCAGTAAATCCCAGTTTCCTCCCAGTAAATCCCAGTTTCCTCCCAGTAAATCCCAGTTTCCTCCCAGTAAATCCCAGTTTCCTCCCAGTATATCCCAGTTTCCTCCCAGTACATCCCAATACATCGCCGTACATTCCAGTTCCGTTCCTGTACATCCCAATACATCCCCGTTCCATTCCAGTATATCCCAGTTCCCTACCAGTTGATCCCCGTACATCCCAATTCCCTCCCGGTTCGCTACCACTTCTTTCCCAGTGCCTCCCAATACATCCCAGTTCCGTCCCATTACATCCCAGTACATCCCAGTTCCCTCCCAGTACATCCCAGGTCCCTCCCCGTTAATCCTAGGTCCCTCCCAGTACTGGGAGGGACCTGGGATGTACTGGGAGGCACTACAATGTGCGGGGATGCCCTGGGATGTACTGTGGAGGAACTAGGATGTACAGGCTTGTACTGGGTTGTACCGGGTGGAACTAGCAGGGATTTGGGATGTACCAGGATCTACTGGGATGTACTGGGATGTACTGGGAGGTAACTGTTATGTACTGGGAGTGAACTGGGAGGGAACTGGGACGTACTGGTGGGGAACTGGGATGTACTGGGAGGGAACTGGGACGTACTGTGAGGACACTGGGATGTACTGTTATGTACTGGGAGGGAAGTGTTATGTACAGAGGGGAACTGGTGCGTACTGGGATGTACTGGGAGTGAACTGGGAGGGAACTGGTATGTAGTAGGATGTACTGGGTGGGAACTGGGATGTACCAGGATGTAGTGGGAGGGAACTGGGATGTAGTGGGAGGGAACTGGGATGTAGTGGGAGGGAACTGGGATGTAGTGGGAGGGAACTGGGATGTAGTGGGAGGGAACTGGGAGGGAACTGGGATGTACTGGGAGGGAACTGGGATGTACTGGGAGGGAACTGGGATGTAGTGGGAGGGAACTGGGAGGGAACTGGGATGTACTGGGACATACTGGCAGGGAACTGGGATGTACTGGGAGGGGATTGGGATGTACTGGGAGGGAACTTGGATGTATTGGGAGGGAAGTGTTATGTACCAAGGGGGAACTGGGACGTACTGGGATGTAGTGGGAGTGAACTGTGAAGTACTGGGATGTACTGTGAGGGAACTGGGATGTACTGGGAGGGAACTTTAAAGTACTGGGATGTACTTAGAGGAAACTGGGAGGCAACTGGCATGTACTGGGATGTACTGGAATGGAACTGGGAGTGAACTGTGTGTGAACTGTGAGGGAACTGGGATGTACTGTGAGGGAACTGGGATGTACTGGGAGGGACTGGGAGGGATCTGGGATGTACTGGGCTGCACTGGTAGGGAACTGGGATGTACTGGGAGGAAACTGGAATGTCCCAGTTGACACCCACTTTCCTCCCAGTTTCCTCCCAGTATATCCCCGTTTCCTCCCAGTATATCCCAGTTTCCTCCCAGTACATCCCAGTAAATCCCAGCTCGCTCCCAGTACATGCCAATACATCGCCGTACATTCCAGTACATCCCAGTTTCCTACCAGTTCATCCCCTTACATCCCAATTCCCTCCCGGTTCACTACCACTTCTTTCCCAGTGCCTCCCAATACATCCCAGTTCCATCCCATTACATCCCAGTACATCCCAGGTCCCTCCCAGTACTGGGAGGGAACTGGGATGTACTGGGAGGCACTACAATGTGCGGGGATGCCCTGGGATGTACTGTGGAGGAACTAGGATGTACAGGCTTGTACTGGGTTGTACCGGGTGGAGCTGGCAGGGATTTGGGATGTACCAGGATGTACTGGGATGTACTGGGAGGTAACTGTTGTGTACTGGGAGTGAACTGGGAGGGACCTGGGATGTACTGGAAGGCACTACAATGTGCGGGGATGCACAGGGATGTACTGTGGAGGAACTAGGATGTACAGGCTTGTACTGGGTTGTACCGGGTGGAACTGGCAGGGATTTGGGATGTACCAGGATCTACTGGGATGTACTGGGAGGTAACTGTTATGTACTGGGAAGGAACAGGGAGGGAACTGGGATGTACTGGGAGGAAACTGGGATGTACTGTGAGGGAACTGGGACGTACTGTGAGGACACTGGGATGTACTGTTACGTACTGGGAGGGAAGTGTTATGTACTGAGGGGAACTGGGACGTACTGGGATGTACTGGGAGGGAACTGTGAAGTACTGGGATGTACTGGGAGTGAACTGGGAGGGAACTGGTATGTAGTAGGATGTACTGGGTGGGAACTGGGATGTACCAGGATGTACTGGATGGGAACTGGTATGTACTGGGAGGGAACTGGGATTTACTGGGAGGGAACTGGGATGTACTGGGACATACTGGCAGGGAACTGGGATGTACTGGGAGGGGATTGGGACGGACTGAGAGGGAACTGGGATGTACTGGGCTGCACTGGTAGGGAACTGGGATGTACTGGGAGGAAACTGGAATGTCCCAGTTGACACCCACTTCCCTCCCAATGCCTCCCAGTATATCCCAGTTTCCTCCCAGTATATCCCAGTTTCCTCCCAGTATATCCCAGTTTCCTCCCAGTACATCCCAGTAAATCCCAGCTCGCTGCCAGTACATGCCAATACATTGCTGTACATTCCTGTTCCGTTCCTGTCCATCCCAATACATCCCCGTTCCATGCCAGTACATCCCAGTTTCCTACCAGTTCATCCCCGTACATCCCAATTCCCTCCCGGTTCACTACCACTTCTTTCCCAGTGCCTCCCAATACATCCCAGTTCCGTCCCATTACATCCCAGTACATCCCAGTTCCCTCCCAGTACGTCCCAGTTCCCTCCCAGTGCACTGGGAGGCACTACAATGTGCGGGGATGCCCTGGGATGTACTGTGGAGGAACTAGGATGTACAGGCTTGTACTGGGTTGTACCGGGTGGAACTGGCAGGGATTTGGGATGTACCAGGATCTACTGGGATGTACTGGGAGGTAGCTGTTGTGTACTGGGAGTGAACTGGTAGGGAACTGGGATGTACTGGGAGGGAACTGGGACGTAGTGTGAGGACACTGGGATGTACTGGTATGTACTGGGAGGGAAGTGTTATGTACTGAGGGGAACTGGGACGTACTGGGACGTGCTGGGAGGGAACTATGAAGTATTGGGATGTACTGTGAGGGAACTGGGATGTACTGGGGTGTACTGGGAGGGACTGGGAGGGATCTGGGATGTACTGGGCTGCACTGGTAGGGAACTGGGATGTACTGGGAGGAAACTGGAATGTCCCAGTTGACACCCACTTCCCTCCCAGTTTCCTCCCAGTATATCCCAGTTTCCTCCCAGTACATCCCAGTAAATCCCAGTTTGCTCCCAGTACATCCCAGTACATCGCAGTACATTCCAGTTCCGTTCCTGTACATCCCAATACATCCCTGTTCCATGCCAGTACATCCCAGTTCCCTACCAGTTCATCCCCGTACATCCCAATTCCCTCCCGGTTCACTACCACTTCTTTCCCAGTTCCGTCCCATTACATCCCAGTTCCGTCCCATTACATCCCAGTACATCCCAGTTCCCTCCCAGTACATCCCACTTCCCTCCCAGTACATCCCAGGTCCCTCCCAGTACTGGGAGGGAGCTGGGATGTACTGGGAGGCACTACAATGTGCGGGGATGCCCTGGGATGTACTGTGGAGGAACTAGGATGTACAGGCTTGTACTGGGTTGTACCGGGTGGAACTGGCAGGGATTTGGGATGTACCAGGATCTACTGGGATGTACTGGGAGGTAACTGTTATGTACTGGGATGTACTGGGAGGGAACTGGGATGTACTGTGAGGACACTGGGATGTACTGGTATGTACTGGGAGGGAAGTGTTATGTACTGAGGGGAACTGGGACGTACTGGGACGTGCTGGGAGGGAACTATGAAGTATTGGGATGTACTTAGAGGGAACTGGGATGTACTGGGAGGGAACTGGGAGGGAACTGTGAAGTACTGGGATGTACTGGGAGGGAACTGGTATGTACTGGGAGGGAACTGGGATGTACTGGGTGGAAAGTGTTGGGAATTGGGATTTACTGGGAGGGAACTGGGATGGACTGGGAGGGAACTGGGATGTAGTGGGACATACTGGGAGGGAACTGGGATGTACTGGGGTGTACTGGGAGTGAACTGTGAAGTACTGGGATGTACTTAGAGGGAAGTGGGAGGGAACTTGGATGTAGTGGGAGGGAACTGGGGTTTACTTGGAGGAAAGTGGCATGTACTGGGATGTACTGGAATGGAACAGGGAGTGAACTGTGTGTGAACTGTGAGGGAACTGGGATGTACTGTGAGGGAACTGGGATGTACTGGGATGTACTGGGACGGACTGGGAGGGAACTGGGATGTACTGGGAGGGATCTGGGATGTACTGGGAGGGATCTGGGATGTACTGGGCTGCACTGGTAGGGAACTGGGATGTACTGGGAGGAAACTGGAATGTCCCAGTTGACACCCACTTCCCTCCCAGTGCCTCTCAGTATATCCCAGTTTCCTCCCAGTACATCCCAGTAAATCCCAGTTTGCTCCCAGTACATGCCAGTACATAGCAGTACATTCCAGTTCCGTTCCTGTACATCCCAATCCATCCCCGTTCCATGCCAGTACATCCCAGTTTCCTACCAGTTCATCCCCGTACATCCCAATTCCCTCCCGGTTCACTACCACTTCTTTCCCAGTGCCTCCCAATACATCCCAGTTCCGTCCCATTACATCCCAGTACATCCCAGTTCCCTCCCAGTACATCCCAGGTCCCTCCCAGTACTGGGAGGGAGCTGGGATGTACTGGGAGGCACTACAATGTGCGGGGATGCCCTGGGATGTACTGTGGAGGAACTAGGATGTACAGGCTTGTACTGGGTTGTACCGGGTGGAACTGGCATGGATTTGGGATGTACCAGGATCTACTGGGATGTACTGGGAGGTAACTGTTATGTACTGGGAGTGAACTGGGAGGGAACTGGGACGTACTGGTAGGGAACTGGGATGTACTGTGAGGGAACTGGGACGTACTGTGAGGACACTGGGATGTACTGGTATGTACTGGGAGGGAAGTGTTATGTACTGAGGGGAACTGGGACGTACTGGGATGTACTGGGATGGAACTGTGAAGTACTGGGATGTACTGGGAGTGAACTGGGAGAGAACTGGTATGTAGTAGGATGTATTGGGTGGGAACTGGGATGTACCAGGATGTACTGGGATGTACTGGGAGGGAACTGGTATGTACTGGGAGGGAACTGGGATGTACTGGGATGTAGTGGGAGGGAACTGGGAGGGAACTGGGATGTAGTGGGAGGGAACTGGTATGTACTGGGAGGGAACTGGGATGTACTGGGACATACTGGCAGGGAACTGGGATGTACTGGGAGGGGATTGGGACGGACTGGGAGGGAACTGGGATGTACTGGGCTGCACTGGTAGGGAACTGGGATGTACTGGGAGGAAACTGGAATGTCCCAGTTGACACCCACTTCCCTCCCAATGCCTCCCAGTATATCCCAGTTTCCTCCCAGTACATCCCAGTAAATCCCAGCTCGCTGCCAGTACATGCCAATACATCGCTGTACATTCCAGTTCTGTTCCTGTACATCCCAATACATCCCCGTTCCATGCCAGTACATCCCAGTTCCCTACCAGTTCATCCCCGTACATCCCAATTCCCTCCCGGTTCACTACCACTTCTTTCCCAGTTCCGTCCCATTACATCCCAGTTCCGTCCCATTACATCCCAGTACATCCCAGTTCCCTCCCAGTACATCCCAGGTCCCTCCCAGTACATCCCAGGTCCCTCCCAGTACTGGGAGGGACCTGGGATGTACTGGGAGGCACTACAATGTGCGGGGATGCCCTGGGATGTACTGTGGAGGAACTAGGATGTACAGGCTTGTACTGGGTTGTACCGGGTGGAACTGGCAGGGATTTGGGATGTACCAGGATCTACTGGGATGTACTGGGAGGTAACTGTTATGTACTGGGAAGGAACAGGGAGGGAACTGGGATGTACTGGTAGGGAACTGGGATGTACTGGGAGGGAACTGGGACGTACTGTGAGGACACTGGGATGTACTGGTATGTACTGGGAGGGAAGTGTTATGTACTGAGGGGAACTGGGACGTACTGGGATGTACTGGGAGGGAACTGTGAAGTACTGGGATGTACTGGGAGTGAACTGGGAGGGAACTGGTATGTAGTAGGATGTACTGGGTGGGAACTGGGATGTACCAGGATGTACTGGGATGTAGTGGGAGGGAACTGGGAGGGAACTGGTATGTACTGGGAGGGAACTGGGACGTACTGTGAGGACACTGGGATGTACTGGTATGTACTGGGAGGGAAGTGTTATGTACTGAGGGGAACTGGGACGTACTGGGACGTGCTGGGAGGGAACTATGAAGTATTGGGATGTACTGTGAGGGAACTGGGATGTACTGGGGTGTACTGGGAGGGACTGGGAGGGATCTGGGATGTACTGGGCTGCACTGGTAGGGAACTGGGATGTACTGGGAGGAAACTGGAATGTCCCAGTTGACACCCACTTCCCTCCCAGTTTCCTCCCAGTATATCCCAGTTTCCTCCCAGTACATCCCAGTAAATCCCAGTTTGCTCCCAGTACATCCCAGTACATCGCAGTACATTCCAGTTCCGTTCCTGTACATCCCAATACATCCCTGTTCCATGCCAGTACATCCCCGTACATCCCAATTCCCTCCCGGTTCACTACCACTTCTTTCCCAGTTCCGTCCCATTACATCCCAGTTCCGTCCCATTACATCCCAGTACATCCCAGTTCCCTCCCAGTACATCCCACTTCCCTCCCAGTACATCCCAGGTCCCTCCCAGTACTGGGAGGGAGCTGGGATGTACTGGGAGGCACTACAATGTGCGGGGATGCCCTGGGATGTACTGTGGAGGAACTAGGATGTACAGGCTTGTACTGGGTTGTACCGGGTGGAACTGGCAGGGATTTGGGATGTACCAGGATCTACTGGGATGTACTGGGAGGTAACTGTTATGTACTGGGATGTACTGGGAGGGAACTAGGATGTACTGTGAGGACACTGGGATGTACTGGTATGTACTGGGAGGGAAGTGTTATGTACTGAGGGGAACTGGGACGTACTGGGACGTGCTGGGAGGGAACTATGAAGTATTGGGATGTACTGTGAGGGAACTGGGATGTACTGGGAGGGAACTGGGAGGGAACTGTGAAGTACTGGGATGTACTGGGAGGGAACTGGTATGTACTGGGAGGGAACTGGGATGTACTGGGTGGAAAGTGTTGGGAATTGGGATTTACTGGGAGGGAACTGGGATGGACTGGGAGGGAACTGGGATGTAGTGGGACATACTGGGAGGGAACTGGGATGTACTGGGGTGTACTGGGAGGGAACTGGGATGTACCGAGGGGGAACTGGGATGTACTGGGAGTGAACTGTGAAGTACTGGGATGTACTTAGAGGGAAGTGGGAGGGAACTTGGATGTAGTGGGAGGGAACTGGGGTTTACTTGGAGGAAAGTGGCATGTACTGGGATGTACTGGAATGGAACAGGGAGTGAACTGTGTGTGAACTGTGAGGGAACTGGGATGTACTGTGAGGGAACTGGGATGTACTGGGATGTACTGGGACGGACTGGGAGGGAACTGGGATGTACTGGGAGGGATCTGGGATGTACTGGGAGGGATCTGGGATGTACTGGGCTGCACTGGTAGGGAACTGGGATGTACTGGGAGGAAACTGGAATGTCCCAGTTGACACCCACTTCCCTCCCAGTGCCTCTCAGTATATCCCAGTTTCCTCCCAGTACATCCCCATAAATCCCAGTTTGCTCCCAGTACATGCCAGTACATAGCAGTACATTCCAGTTCCGTTCCTGTACATCCCAATCCATCCCCGTTCCATGCCAGTACATCCCAGTTTCCTACCAGTTCATCCCCGTACATCCCAATTCCCTCCCGGTTCACTACCACTTCTTTCCCAGTGCCTCCCAATACATCCCAGTTCCGTCCCATTACATCCCAGTACATCCCAGGTCCCTCCCAGTACATCCCAGGTCCCTCCCAGTACATCCCAGGTCCCTCCCAGTACTGGGAGGGAGCTGGGATGTACTGGGAGGCACTACAATGTGCGGGGATGCCCTGGGATGTACTGTGGAGGAACTAGGATGTACAGGCTTGTACTGGGTTGTACCGGGTGGAACTGGCATGGATTTGGGATGTACCAGGATCTACTGGGATGTACTGGGAGGTAACTGTTATGTACTGGGAGTGAACTGGGAGGGAACTGGGACGTACTGGTAGGGAACTGGGATGTACTGTGAGGGAACTGGGACGTACTGTGAGGACACTGGGATGTACTGGTATGTACTGGGAGGGAAGTGTTATGTACTGAGGGGAACTGGGACGTACTGGGATGTACTGGGATGGAACTGTGAAGTACTGGGATGTACTGGGAGTGAACTGGGAGAGAACTGGTATGTAGTAGGATGTATTGGGTGGGAACTGGGATGTACCAGGATGTACTGGGATGTACTGGGAGGGAACTGGTATGTACTGGGAGGGAACTGGGATGTACTGGGATGTAGTGGGAGGGAACTGGGAGGGAACTGGGATGTAGTGGGAGGGAACTGGTATGTACTGGGAGGGAACTGGGATGTACTGGGACATACTGGCAGGGAACTGGGATGTACTGGGAGGGGATTGGGACGGACTGGGAGGGAACTGGGATGTACTGGGCTGCACTGGTAGGGAACTGGGATGTACTGGGAGGAAACTGGAATGTCCCAGTTGACACCCACTTCCCTCCCAATGCCTCCCAGTATATCCCAGTTTCCTCCCAGTACATCCCAGTAAATCCCAGCTCGCTGCCAGTACATGCCAATACATCGCTGTACATTCCAGTTCTGTTCCTGTACATCCCAATACATCCCCGTTCCATGCCAGTACATCCCAGTTCCCTACCAGTTCATCCCCGTACATCCCAATTCCCTCCCGGTTCACTACCACTTCTTTCCCAGTTCCGTCCCATTACATCCCAGTTCCGTCCCATTACATCCCAGTACATCCCAGGTCCCTCCCAGTACATCCCAGGTCCCTCCCAGAACATCCCAGGTCCCTCCCAGTACTGGGAGGGACCTGGGATGTACTGGGAGGCACTACAATGTGCGGGGATGCCCTGGGATGTACTGTGGAGGAACTAGGATGTACAGGCTTGTACTGGGTTGTACCGGGTGGAACTGGCAAGGATTTGGGATGTACTGGGATGTACTGGGAGGTAACTGTTGTGTACTGGGAAGGAACAGGGAGGGAACTGGGATGTACTGGGAGGGAACTGGGATGTACTGGGATGTACTAGGAGGTAACTGTTGTGTACTGGGAGTGAACTGGGAGGGAACTGTGAAGTACTGGGATGTACTTAGAGGGAACTGGGATGTACTGGGAGGGAACTGGGATGTACTGGGAGGCACTACAATGTGCGGGGATGCCCTGGGATGTACTGTGGAGGAACTAGGATGTACAGGCTTGTACTGGGTTGTACCGGGTGGAACTAGCAGGGATTTGGGATGTACCAGGATCTACTGGGATGTACTGGGAGGTAACTGTTATGTACTGGGAAGGAACAGGGAGGGAACTGGGATGTACTGGTAAGGAACTGGGATGTACTGTGAGGGAACAGGGACGTACTGTGAGGACACTGGGATGTACTGTTATGTACTGGGAGGGAAGTGTTATGTACTGAGGGGAACTGGTACGTACTGGGATGTACTGGGAGGGAACTGTGAAGTACTGGGATGTACTGGGAGTGAACTGGGAGGGAACTGGTATGTAGTAGGATGTACTGGGTGGGAACTGGGATGTACCAGGATGTACTGGGATGTACTGGGAGGGAACTGGTATGTACTGGGAGGGAACTGGGATGTACTGGGATGTACTGGGAGGGAACTGGTATGTACTGGGAGGGAACTGGGATGTACTGGGGACATACTGGCAGGGAACTGGGATGTACTGGGAGGGGATTGGGATGTACTGGGAGGGAACTTGGATGTATTGGGAGGGAAGTGTTATGTACCAAGGGGGAACTGGGACGTACTGGGATGTAGTGGGAGTGAACTGTGAAGTACTGGGATGTACTTAGAGGGAACTGGGATGTACTGGGAGGGAACTTTGAAGTACTGGGATGTACTTAGAGGAAACTGGGAGGCAACTGGGATGTAGTGGGACGTACTGGAATGGAACTGGGAGTGAACTGTGTGTGAACTGGGAGGGAACTGGGATGTACTGTGAGGGTACTGGGATGTACTGGGAGGGACTGGGAGGGATCTGGGATGTACTGGGCTGCACTGGTAGGGAACTGGGATGTACTGGGAGGAAACTGGAATGTCCCAGTTGACACCCACTTCCCTCCCAGTTTCCTCCCAGTAAATCCCAGTTTCCTCCCAGTAAATCCCAGTTTCCTCCCAGTAAATCCCAGTTTCCTCCCAGTATATCCCAGTTTCCTCCCAGTACATCCCAATACATCGCCGTACATTCCAGTTCCGTTCCTGTACATCCCAATACATCCCCGTTCCATTCCAGTATATCCCAGTTCCCTACCAGTTGATCCCCGTACATCCCAATTCCCTCCCGGTTCGCTACCACTTCTTTCCCAGTGCCTCCCAATACATCCCAGTTCCGTCCCATTACATCCCAGTACATCCCAGTTCCCTCCCAGTACATCCCAGGTCCCTCCCAGTACTGGGAGGGAACTGGGATGTTCTGGGAGGCACTACAATGTGCGGGGATGCCCTGGGATGTACTGTGGAGGAACTAGGATGTACAGGCTTGTACTGGGTTGTACCGGGTGGAACTAGCAGGGATTTGGGATGTACCAGGATCTACTGGGATGTACTGGGATGTACTGGGAGGTAACTGTTATGTACTGGGAGTGAACTGGGAGGGAACTGGGACGTACTGGTGGGGAACTGGGATGTACTGGGAGGGAACTGGGACGTACTGTGAGGACACTGGGATGTACTGTTATGTACTGGGAGGGAAGTGTTATGTACAGAGGGGAACTGGTGCGTACTGGGATGTACTGGGAGTGAACTGGGAGGGAACTGGTATGTAGTAGGATGTACTGGGTGGGAACTGGGATGTACCAGGATGTAGTGGGAGGGAACTGGGATGTAGTGGGAGGGAACTGGTATGTACTGGGAGGGAACTGGGATGTACTGGGAGGGAACTGGGATGTAGTGGGAGGGAACTGGGAGGGAACTGGGATGTACTGGGACATACTGGCAGGGAACTGGGATGTACTGGGAGGGGATTGGGATGTACTGGGAGGGAACTTGGATGTATTGGGAGGGAAGTGTTATGTACCAAGGGGGAACTGGGACGTACTGGGATGTAGTGGGAGTGAACTGTGAAGTACTGGGATGTACTGTGAGGGAACTGGGATGTACTGGGAGGGAACTTTAAAGTACTGGGATGTACTTAGAGGAAACTGGGAGGCAACTGGCATGTACTGGGATGTACTGGAATGGAACTGGGAGTGAACTGTGTGTGAACTGGGAGGGAACTGGGATGTACTGTGAGGGAACTGGGATGTACTGGGAGGGACTGGGAGGGATCTGGGATGTACTGGGCTGCACTGGTAGGGAACTGGGATGTACTGGGAGGAAACTGGAATGTCCCAGTTGACACCCACTTTCCTCCCAGTTTCCTCCCAGTATATCCCCGTTTCCTCCCAGTATATCCCAGTTTCCTCCCAGTACATCCCAGTAAATCCCAGCTCGCTCCCAGTACATGCCAATACATCGCCGTACATTCCAGTACATCCCAGTTTCCTACCAGTTCATCCCCTTACATCCCAATTCCCTCCCGGTTCACTACCACTTCTTTCCCAGTGCCTCCCAATACATCCCAGTTCCATCCCATTACATCCCAGTACATCCCAGGTCCCTCCCAGTACTGGGAGGGAACTGGGATGTACTGGGAGGCACTACAATGTGCGGGGATGCCCTGGGATGTACCGTGGAGGAACTAGGATGTACAGGCTTGTACTGGGTTGTACCGGGTGGAGCTGGCAGGGATTTGGGATGTACCAGGATGTACTGGGATGTACTGGGAGGTAACTGTTGTGTACTGGGAGTGAACTGGGAGGGACCTGGGATGTACTGGAAGGCACTACAATGTGCGGGGATGCACAGGGATGTACTGTGGAGGAACTAGGATGTACAGGCTTGTACTGGGTTGTACCGGGTGGAACTGGCAGGGATTTGGGATGTACCAGGATCTACTGGGATGTACTGGGAGGTAACTGTTATGTACTGGGAAGGAACAGGGAGGGAACTGGGATGTACTGGGAGGAAACTGGGATGTACTGTGAGGGAACTGGGACGTACTGTGAGGACACTGGGATGTACTGTTACGTACTGGGAGGGAAGTGTTATGTACTGAGGGGAACTGGGACGTACTGGGATGTACTGGGAGGGAACTGTGAAGTACTGGGATGTACTGGAAGTGAACTGGGAGGGAACTGGTATGTAGTAGGATGTACTGGGTGGGAACTGGGATGTACCAGGATGTACTGGATGGGAACTGGTATGTACTGGGAGGGAACTGGGATTTACTGGGAGGGAACTGGGATGTACTGGGACATACTGGCAGGGAACTGGGATGTACTGGGAGGGGATTGGGACGGACTGGGAGGGAACTGGGATGTACTGGGCTGCACTGGTAGGGAACTGGGATGTACTGGGAGGAAACTGGAATGTCCCAGTTGACACCCACTTCCCTCCCAATGCCTCCCAGTATATCCCAGTTTCCTCCCAGTATATCCCAGTTTCCTCCCAGTACATCCCAGTAAATCCCAGTTCGCTCCCAGTACATCCCAGTACATCGCAGTACATTCCAGTTCCGTTCCTGTACATCCCAATACATCCCCGTTCCATGCCAGTACATCCCAGTTTCCTACCAGTTCATCCCCGTACATCCCAATTCCCTCCCGTTTCACTACCACTTCTTTCCCAGTGCCTCCCAATACATCCCAGTTCCGTCCCATTACATCCCAGTACGTCCCAGTTCCCTCCCAGTACATCCCAGGTCCCTCCCAGTACTGGGAGGGACCTGGGATGTACTGGGAGGCACTACAATGTGCGGGGATGCCCTGGGATGTACTGTGGAGGAACTAGGATGTACAGGCTTGTACTGGGTTGTACCGGGTGGAACTGGCAGGGATTTGGGATGTACCAGGATCTACTGGGATGTACTGGGATGTACTGGGAGGTAACTGTTGTGTACTGGGAGTGAACTGGGAGAGAACTGGGATGTACTGGGAGGGAACTGGGATGTACTGTGAGGACACTGGGATGTACTGGTATGTACTGGGAGGGAAGTGTTATGTACTGAGGGGAACTGGGACGTACTGGGACGTTCTAGGAGGGAACTATGAAGTATTGGGATGTACTTAGAGGGAACTGGGATGTACTGGGAGGGAACTGGGAGTGAACTGGGAGGGAACTGTGAAGTACTGGGATGTACTTAGAGGGAACTGGGATGTACTGGGAGGGAACTGGGATGTACTGGGTGGAAAGTGTTGGGAATTGGGATTTACTGGGAGGGAACTGGGATGGACTGGGAGGGAACTGGGATGTAGTGGGACATACTGGGAGGGAACTGGGATGTACTGGGATGTACTGGGAGTGAACTGTGAAGTACTGGGATGTACTTAGAGGGAAGTGGGAGGGAACTTGGATGTAGTGGGAGGGAACTGGGATTTACTTGGAGGAAAGTGGCATGTACTGGGATGTACTGGAATGGAACTGGGAGTGAACTGTGTGTGAACTGTGAGGGAACTGGGATGTACTGTGAGGGAACTGGGATGTACTGGGATGTACTGGGACAGACTGGGAGGGAACTGGGATGTACTGAGAGGGATCTGGGATGTACTGGGCTGCACTGGTAGGGAACTGGGATGTACTGGGAGGAAACTGGAATGTCCCAGTTGACACCCACTTCCCTCCCAGTGCCTCCCAGTATATCCCAGTTTCCTCCCAGTACATCCCAGTAAATCCCAGCTCGCTGCCAGTACATCCCAGTACATCGCAGTACATTCCAGTTCCGTTCCTGTACATCCCAATACATCCCCGTTCCATGCCAGTACATCCCAGTTCCCAACCAGTTCATCCCCGTACATTCCAGTTCCCTCCCGGTTCACTACCACTTCTTTCCCAGTTCCGTCCCATTACATCCCAGTTCCGTCCCATTACATCCCAGTACATCCCAGGTCCCTCCCAGTACATCCCAGTTCCCTTCCAGTACATCCCAGGTCCCTCCCAGTACTGGGAGGGAACTGGGATGTACTGGGAGGCACTACAATGTGCGGGGATGCCCTGGGATGTACTGTGGAGGAACTAGGATGTACAGGCTTGTACTGGGTTGTACCGGGTGGAACTGGCAGGGATTTGGGATGTACCAGGATCTACTGGGATGTACTGGGAGGTAACTGTTATGTACTGGGAAGGAACAGGGAGGGAACCGGGATGTACTGGTAGGGAACTGGGATGTACTGTGAGGGAACTGGGACGTACTGTGAGGACACTGGGATGTACTGGTATGTACTGGGAGCGAAGTGTTATGTACTGAGGGGAACTGGGACGTACTGGGATGTACTGGGAGGGAACTGTGAAGTACTGGGATGTACTGGGAGTGAACTGGGAGGGAACTGGTATGTAGTAGGATGTACTGGGAGGGAACTGGTATGTACTGGGAGGGAACTGGTATGTACTGGGAGGGAACTGGGATGTAGTGGGAGGGAACTGGGAGGGAACTGGGATGTACTGGGAGCGAACTGGTATGTACTGGGAGGGAACTGGGATGTACTGGGACATACTGGCAGGGAACTGGGATGTACTGGGAGGGGATTGGGACGGACTGGGAGGGAACTGGGATGTACTGGGCTGCACTGGTAGGGAACTGGGATGTACTGGGAGGAAACTGGAATGTCCCAGTTGACACCCACTTCCCTCCCAGTTTCCTCCCAGTATATCCCAGTTTCCTCCCAGTATATCCCAGTTTCCTCCCAGTACATCCCAGTAAATCCCAGCTCGCTGCCAGTACATCGCAGTACATTCCAGTTCTGTTCCTGTACATCCCAAAACATCCCCGTTCCATGCCAGTACATCCCAGTTCCCTACCAGTTCATCCCCGTACATCCCAATTCCCTCCCGGTTCACTACCACTTCTTTCCCAGTGCCTCCCAATACATCCCAGTTCCGTCCCATTACATCCCAGTACATCCCAGGTCCCTCCCAGTACGTCCCAGTTCCCTCCCAGTACATCCCAGGTCCCTCCCAGTACTGGGAGGGAACTGGGATGTACTGGGAGGCACTACAATGTGCGGGGATGCCCTGGGATGTACTGTGGAGGAACTAGGATGTACAGGCTTGTACTGGGTTGTACCGGGTGGAACTGGCAGGGATTTGGGATGTACCAGGATCTACTGGGATGTACTGGGAGGTAACTGTTATGTACTGGGAAGGAACAGGGAGGTAACTGGGATGTACTGGTAGGGAACTGGGATATACTGGGAGGGAACTGGGACGTACTGTGAGGACACTGGGATGTACTGGTATGTACTGGGAGGGAAGTGTTATGTACTGAGGGGAACTGGGACGTACTGGGATGTACTGGGAGGGAACTGTGAAGTACTGGGATGTACTGGGAGTGAACTGGGAGGGAACTGGTATGTAGTAGGATGTACTGGGTGGGAACTGGGATGTACTGGGAGGGAACTGGGATGTACTGGGAGGGAACTGGTATGTACTGGGAGGGAACTGGGATGTACTGGGATGTAGTGGGAGGGAACTGGGAGGGAACTGGGATGTACTGGGAGCGAACTGGTATGTACTGGGAGGGAACTGGGATGTACTGGGACATACTGGCAGGGAACTGGGATGTACTGGGAGGGGATTGGGACGGACTGGGAGGGAACTGGGATGTACTGGGCTGCACTGGTAGGGAACTGGGATGTACTGGGAGGAAACTGGAATGTCCCAGTTGACACCCACTTCCCTCCCAATGCCTCCCAGTATATCCCAGTTTCCTCCCAGTATATCCCAGTTTCCTCCCAGTACATCCCAGTAAATCCCAGCTCGCTGCCAGTACATGCCAATACATCGCTGTACATTCCAGTTCTGTTCCTGTACATCCCAATACATCCCCGTTCCATGCCAGTACATCCCAGTTCCCTACCAGTTCATCCCCGTACATCCCAGTTCCCTCCCGGTTCACTACCACTTCTTTCCCAGTGCCTCCCAATACATCCCAGTTCCGTCCCATTACATCCCAGTACATCCCAGTTCCGTCCCAGTACGTCCCAGTTCCCTCCCAGTACATCCCAGGTCCCTCCCAGTACTGGGAGGGAACTGGGATGTACTGGGAGGCACTACAATGTGCGGGGATGCCCTGGGATGTACTGTGGAGGAACTAGGATGTACAGGCTTGTACTGGGTTGTACCGGGTGGAACTGGCAGGGATTTGGGATGTACCAGGATCTACTGGGATGTACTGGGATGTACTGGGAGGTAACTGTTGTGTACTGGGAGTGAACTGGGAGAGAACTGGGATGTACTGGGAGGGAACTGGGATGTACTGTGAGGACACTGGGATGTACTGGTATGTACTGGGAGGGAAGTGTTATGTACTGAGGGGAACTGGGACGTACTGGGACGTGCTGGGAGGGAACTATGAAGTATTGGGATGTACTTAGAGGGAACTGGGATGTACTGGGAGGGAACTGGGAGTGAACTGGGAGGGAACTGTGAAGTACTGGGATGTACTTAGAGGGAACTGGGATGTACTGGGAGGGAACTGGGATGTACTGGGTGGAAAGTGTTGGGAATTGGGATTTACTGGGAGGGAACTGGGATGGACTGGGAGGGAACTGGGATGTAGTGGGACATACTGGGAGGGAACTGGGATGTACTGGGGTGTACTGGGAGGGAACTGTTATGTACGGAGGGGGAACTGGGATGTACTGGGAGTGAACTGTGAAGTACTGGGATGTACTTAGAGGGAAGTGGGAGGGAACTTGGATGTAGTGGGAGGGAACTGGGATTTACTTGGAGGAAAGTGGCATGTACTGGGATGTACTGGAATGGAACTGGGAGTGAACTGTGTGTGAACTGTGAGGGAACTGGGATGTACTGTGAGGGAACTGGGATGTACTGGGATGTACTGGGACGGACTGGGAGGGAACTGGGATGTACTGGGAGGGATCTGGGATGTACTGGGATGCACTGGTAGGGAACTGGGATGTACTGGGAGGAAACTGGAATGTCCCAGTTGACACCCACTTCCCTCCCAGTATATCCCAGTTTCCTCCCAGTACATCCCAGTAAATCCCAGCTTGCTGCCAGTACATCCCAGTACATCGCAGTACATTCCAGTTCCGTTCCTGTACATCCCAATACATCCCCGTTCCATGCCAGTACATCCCAGTTCCCAACCAGTTCATCCCCGTACATTCCAGTTCCCTCCCGGTTCACTACCACTTCTTTCCCAGTTCCATCCCATTACATCCCAGTTCCGTCCCATTACATCCCAGTACATCCCAGGTCCCTCCCAGTACATCCCAGTTCCCTTCCAGTACATCCCAGGTCCCTCCCAGTACTGGGAGGGAACTGGGATGTACTGGGAGGCACTACAATGTGCGGGGATGCCCTGGGATGTACTGTGGAGGAACTAGGATGTACAGGCTTGTACTGGGTTGTACCGGGTGGAACTGGCAGGGATTTGGGATGTACCAGGATCTACTGGGATGTACTGGGAGGTAACTGTTATGTACTGGGAAGGAACAGGGAGGGAACTGGGATGTACTGGTAGGGAACTGGGACGTACTGTGAGGACACTGGGAGGTACTGGTATGTACTGGGAGGGAAGTGTTATGTACTGAGGGGAACTGGGACGTACTGGGATGTACTGGGAGGGAACTGTGAAGTACTGGGATGTACTGGGAGTGAACTGGGAGGGAACTGGTATGTAGTAGGATGTACTGGGTGGGAACTGGGATGTACTGGGAGGGAACTGGTATGTACTGGGAGGGAACTGGGATGTACTGGGATGTAGTGGGAGGGAACTGGGAGGGAACTGGTATGTACTGGGAGGGAACTGGGATTTACTGGGAGGGAACTGGGATGTAGTGGGACATACTGGGAGGGAACTGGGATGGACTGGGAGGGAACTGGGATGTACTGGGCTGCACTGGTAGGGAACTGGGATGTACTGGGAGGAAACTGGAATGTCCCAGTTGACACCCACTTCCCTCCCAGTGCCTCCCAGTATATCCCAGTTTCCTCCCAGTATATCCCAGTTTCCTCCCAGTACATCCCAGTAAATCCCAGTTTGCTCCCAGTACATCGCAGTACATTCCAGTTCTGTTCCTGTACATCCCAATACATCCCCGTTCCATGCCAGTACATCCCAGTTTCCTACCAGTTCATCCCCGTACATCCCAATTCCCTCCCGGTTCACTACCACTTCTTTCCCAGTGCCTCCCAATACATCCCAGTTCCGTCCCATTACATCCCAGTACATACCAATTCCCTCCCAGTACGTCCCAGTTCCCTCCCAGTACATCCCAGGTCCCTCCCAGTACTGGGAGGGAACTGGGATGTACTGGGAGGCACTACAATGTGCGGGGATGCCCTGGGATGTACTGTGGAGGAACTAGGATGTACAGGCTTGTACTGGGTTGTACCGGGTGGAACTGGCAGGGATTTAGGATGTACCAGGATCTACTGGGATGTACTGGGAGGTAACTGTTATGTACTGGGAGTGAACTGGGAGAGAACTGGGACGTACTGGTAGGGAACTGGGATGTACTGTGAGGGAACTGGGACGTACTGTGAGGACACTGGGATGTACTGTTATGTACTGGGAGGGAAGTGTTATGTACTGAGGGGAACTGGTGTGTACTGGGATGTACTGGGATGGAACTGTGAAGTACTGGGATGTACTGGGAGTGAACTGGGAGGGAACTGGTATGTAGTAGGATGTACTGGGTGGGAACTGGGATGTAGCAGGATGTACTGGGATGTACTGGGAGGGAACTGGGATGTAGTGGGAGGGAACTGGGATGTAGTGGGAGGGAACTGGGAGGGAACTGGGATGTACTGGGAGGGAACTGGTATGTACTGGGAGGGAACTGGGATGTACTGGGACATACTGGCGGGGAACTGGGATGTACTGGGAGGGGATTGGGATGTACTGGGAGGGAACTTGGATGTATTGGGAGGGAAGTGTTATGTACCAAGGGGGAACTGGGACGTACTGGGATGTAGTGGGAGTGAACTGTGAAGTACTGGGATGTACTGTGAGGGAACTGGGATGTACTGGGAGGGAACTTTAAAGTACTGGGATGTACTTAGAGGAAACTGGGAGGCAACTGGCATGTACTGGGATGTACTGGAATGGAACTGGGAGTGAACTGTGTGTGAATTGGGAGGGAACTGGGATGTACTGTGAGGGAACTGGGATGTACTGGGATGTACTGGGAGGGACTGGGAGGGATCTGGGATGTACTGGGCTGCACTGGTAGGGAACTGGGATGTACTGGGAGGAAACTGGAATGTCCCAGTTGACACCCACTTCCCTCCCAGGTTCCTCCCAGTATATCCCAGTTTCCTCCCAGTATATCCCAGTTTCCTCCCAGTACATCCCAGTAAATCCCAGTTCGCTCCCAGTACATCCCAGTACATCGCCGTACATTCCAGTTCCGTTCCTGTCCATCCCAATACATCCCCGTTCCATGCCAGTACATCCCAGTTTCCTACCAGTTCATCCCCGTACATCCCAATTCCCTCCCGGTTCACTACCACTTCTTTCCCAGTGCCTCCCAATACATCCCAGTTCCGTCCCATTACATCCCAGTACATCCCAGGTCCCTCCCAGTACATCCCAGTTCCCTCCCAGTACTGGGAGGGAACTGAGATGTACTGGGAGGCACTACAATGTGCGGGGATGTCCTGGGATGTTCCGTGGAGGAACTACGATGTACAGGCTTGTACTGGGTTGTACCGGGTGGAACTGGCAGGGATTTGGGATGTACCAGGATGTACTGGGATGTACTGGGATGTACTGGGAGGTAACTGTTATGTACTGGGAAGGAACAGGGAGGAAACTGGGATGTACTGGGAGGAAACTGGGATGTACTGTGAGGGAACTGGGACGTACTGTGAGGACACTGGGATGTACTGGTATGTACTGGGAGGGAAGTGTTATGTACTGAGGGGAACTGGGACGTACTGGGATGTACTGGGAGGGAACTGTGAAGTACTGGGATGTACTGGGAGTGAACTGGGAGGGAACTGGTATGTAGTAGGATGTACTGGGTGGGAACTGGTATGTACCAGGATGTACTGGGAGGGAACTGGGATGTACTGGGAGGGAACTGGGATGTACTGGGACATACTGGCAGGGAACTGGGATGTACTGGGAGGGGATTGGGACGGACTGGTAGGGAACTGGGATGTACTGGGAGGGATCTGGGATGTACTGGGCTGCACTGGTAGGGAACTGGGATGTACTGGGAGGAAACTGGAATGTCCCAGTTGACACCCACTTCCCTCCCAGTGCCTCCCAGTATATCCCAGTTTCCTCCCAGTACATCCCAGTAAATCCCAGTTTGCTCCCAGTACATCCCAGTACATCGCAGTACATTCCAGTTCCGTTCCTGTACATCCCAATACATCCTCATTCCATGCCAGTACATCCCAGTTCCCTACCAGTTCATCCCCGTACATCCCAATTCCCTCCCGGTTCACTACCACTTCTTTCCCAGTTCCGTCCCATTACATCCCAGTTCCGTCCCATTACATCCCAGTACATCCCAGGTCCCTCCCAGTACATCCCAGGTCCCTCCCAGTACATCCCAGGTCCCTCTCAGTTAATCCCAGGTCCCTCCCAGTACTGGGAGGGAACTGGGATGTACTGGGAGGCACTACAATGTGCGGGGATGCCCTGGGATGTACCATGGAGGAACTAGGATGTACAGGCTTGTACTGGGTTGTACCGGGTGGAACTGGCAGGGATTTGGGATGTACCAGGATCTACTGGGATGTACTGGGTTGTACTGGGAGGTAACTGTTGTGTACTGGGAGTGAACTGGGAGGGACCTGGGATGTACTGGAAGGCACTACAATGTGCGGGGATGCACAGGGATGTACCGTGGAGGAACTAGGATGTACAGGCTTGTACTGGGTTGTACCGGGTGGAACTGGCAGGGATTTGAAATGTCCTAGTATCTAGTAGGATGTACTGGGATGTACTGGGAGGTAACTGTTGTGTACTGGGAGTGAACTGGGAGGGAACTGTGAAGTACTGGGATGTACTTAGAGGGAACTGGGATGTACTGGGAGGGAACTGGGATGTACTGGGTGGAAAGTGTTGGGAATTGGGATTTACTGGGAGGGAACTGGGATGTACTGTGAGGGAACTGGGATGTACTGGGATGTACTGGGACGGACTGGGAGGGAACTGGGATGTACTGGGAGGGATCTGGGATGTACTGGGCTGCACTGGTAGGGAACTGGGATGTACTGGGAGGAAACTGGAATGTCCCAGTTGACACCCACTTCCCTCCCAGTGCCTCCCAGTATATCCCAGTTTCCTCCCAGTACATCCCAGTAAATCCCAGTTTGCTCCCAGTACATCCCAGTACATCGCAGTACATTCCAGTTCCGTTCCTGTACATCCCAATACATCCCCATTCCATGCCAGTACATCCCAGTTCCCTACCAGTTCATCCCCGTACATCCCAATTCCCTCCCGGTTCACTACCACTTCTTTCCCAGTTCCGTCCCATTACATCCCAGTTCCGTCCCATTACATCCCAGTACATCCCAGGTCCCTCCCAGTACATCCCAGTTCCCTCCCAGTACATCCCAGGTCCCTCCCAGTACTGGGAGGGAACTGGGATGTACTGGGAGGCACTACAATGTGCGGGGATGCCCTGGGATGTACTGTGGAGGAACTAGGATGTACAGGCTTGTACTGGGTTGTACCGGGTGGAACTGGCAGGGATTTGGGATGTACCAGGATCTACTGGGATGTACTGGGAGGTAACTGTTATGTACTGGGAAGGAACAGGGAGGTAACTGGGATATACTGGGATGGAACTGGGATGTACTGTGAGGGAACTGGGACGTACTGTGAGGACACTGGGATGTACTGGTATGTACTGGGAGGGAAGTGTTATGTACTGAGGGGAACTGGGACGTACTGGGATGTACTGGGAGGGAACTGTGAAGTACTGGGATGTACTGGGAGTGAACTGGGAGGGAACTGGTATGTAGTAGGATGTACTGGGTGGGAACTGGGATGTACCGGGAGGGAACTGGGATGTACTGGGAGGGAACTGGTATGTACTGGGAGGGAACTGGGATGTACTGGGAGGGAACTGGGATGTACTGGGTGGAAAGTGTTGGGAATTGGGATTTACTGGGAGGGAACTGGGATGGACTGGGAGGGAACTGGGATGTAGTGGGACATACTGGGAGGGAACTGGGATGTACTGGGATGTACTGGGAGTGAACTGTGAAGTACTGGGATGTACTTAGAGGGAAGTGGGAGGGAACTTGGATGTAGTGGGAGGGAACTGGGATTTACTTGGAGGAAAGTGGCATGTACTGGGATGTACTGGAATGGAACTGGGAGTGAACTGTGTGTGAACTGTGAGGGAACTGGGATGTACTGTGAGGGAACTGGGATGTACTGGGACGTACTGGGACAGACTGGGAGGGAACTGGGATGTACTGAGAGGGATCTGGGATGTACTGGGCTGCACTGGTAGGGAACTGGGATGTACTGGGAGGAAACTGGAATGTCCCAGTTGACACCCACTTCCCTCCCAGTGCCTCCCAGTATATCCCAGTTTCCTCCCAGTACATCCCAGTAAATCCCAGCTCGCTGCCAGTACATCCCAGTACATCGCAGTACATTCCAGTTCCGTTCCTGTACATCCCAATACATCCCCGTTCCATGCCAGTACATCCCAGTTCCCAACCAGTTCATCCCCGTACATTCCAGTTCCCTCCCGGTTCACTACCACTTCTTTCCCAGTTCCGTCCCATTACATCCCAGTTCCGTCCCATTACATCCCAGTACATCCCAGGTCCCTCCCAGTACATCCCAGTTCCCTTCCAGTACATCCCAGGTCCCTCCCAGTACTGGGAGGGAACTGGGATGTACTGGGAGGCACTACAATGTGCGGGGATGCCCTGGGATGTACTGTGGAGGAACTAGGATGTACAGGCTTGTACTGGGTTGTACCGGGTGGAACTGGCAGGGATTTGGGATGTACCAGGATCTACTGGGATGTACTGGGAGGTAACTGTTATGTACTGGGAAGGAACAGGGAGGGAACCGGGATGTACTGGTAGGGAACTGGGATGTACTGTGAGGGAACTGGGACGTACTGTGAGGACACTGGGATGTACTGGTATGTACTGGGAGCGAAGTGTTATGTACTGAGGGGAACTGGGACGTACTGGGATGTACTGGGAGGGAACTGTGAAGTACTGGGATGTACTGGGAGTGAACTGGGAGGGAACTGGTATGTAGTAGGATGTACTGGGAGGGAACTGGTATGTACTGGGAGGGAACTGGTATGTACTGGGAGGGAACTGGGATGTAGTGGGAGGGAACTGGGAGGGAACTGGGATGTACTGGGAGCGAACTGGTATGTACTGGGAGGGAACTGGGATGTACTGGGACATACTGGCAGGGAACTGGGATGTACTGGGAGGGGATTGGGACGGACTGGGAGGGAACTGGGATGTACTGGGCTGCACTGGTAGGGAACTGGGATGTACTGGGAGGAAACTGGAATGTCCCAGTTGACACCCACTTCCCTCCCAGTTTCCTCCCAGTATATCCCAGTTTCCTCCCAGTATATCCCAGTTTCCTCCCAGTACATCCCAGTAAATCCCAGCTCGCTGCCAGTACATCGCAGTACATTCCAGTTCTGTTCCTGTACATCCCAAAACATCCCCGTTCCATGCCAGTACATCCCAGTTCCCTACCAGTTCATCCCCGTACATCCCAATTCCCTCCCGGTTCACTACCACTTCTTTCCCAGTGCCTCCCAATACATCCCAGTTCCGTCCCATTACATCCCAGTACATCCCAGGTCCCTCCCAGTACGTCCCAGTTCCCTCCCAGTACATCCCAGGTCCCTCCCAGTACTGGGAGGGAACTGGGATGTACTGGGAGGCACTACAATGTGCGGGGATGCCCTGGGATGTACTGTGGAGGAACTAGGATGTACAGGCTTGTACTGGGTTGTACCGGGTGGAACTGGCAGGGATTTGGGATGTACCAGGATCTACTGGGATGTACTGGGAGGTAACTGTTATGTACTGGGAAGGAACAGGGAGGTAACTGGGATGTACTGGTAGGGAACTGGGATATACTGGGAGGGAACTGGGACGTACTGTGAGGACACTGGGATGTACTGGTATGTACTGGGAGGGAAGTGTTATGTACTGAGGGGAACTGGGACGTACTGGGATGTACTGGGAGGGAACTGTGAAGTACTGGGATGTACTGGGAGTGAACTGGGAGGGAACTGGTATGTAGTAGGATGTACTGGGTGGGAACTGGGATGTACTGGGAGGGAACTGGGATGTACTGGGAGGGAACTGGTATGTACTGGGAGGGAACTGGGATGTACTGGGATGTAGTGGGAGGGAACTGGGAGGGAACTGGGATGTACTGGGAGCGAACTGGTATGTACTGGGAGGGAACTGGGATGTACTGGGACATACTGGCAGGGAACTGGGATGTACTGGGAGGGGATTGGGACGGACTGGGAGGGAACTGGGATGTACTGGGCTGCACTGGTAGGGAACTGGGATGTACTGGGAGGAAACTGGAATGTCCCAGTTGACACCCACTTCCCTCCCAATGCCTCCCAGTATATCCCAGTTTCCTCCCAGTATATCCCAGTTTCCTCCCAGTACATCCCAGTAAATCCCAGCTCGCTGCCAGTACATGCCAATACATCGCTGTACATTCCAGTTCTGTTCCTGTACATCCCAATACATCCCCGTTCCATGCCAGTACATCCCAGTTCCCTACCAGTTCATCCCCGTACATCCCAGTTCCCTCCCGGTTCACTACCACTTCTTTCCCAGTGCCTCCCAATACATCCCAGTTCCGTCCCATTACATCCCAGTACATCCCAGTTCCGTCCCAGTACGTCCCAGTTCCCTCCCAGTACATCCCAGGTCCCTCCCAGTACTGGGAGGGAACTGGGATGTACTGGGAGGCACTACAATGTGCGGGGATGCCCTGGGATGTACTGTGGAGGAACTAGGATGTACAGGCTTGTACTGGGTTGTACCGGGTGGAACTGGCAGGGATTTGGGATGTACCAGGATCTACTGGGATGTACTGGGATGTACTGGGAGGTAACTGTTGTGTACTGGGAGTGAACTGGGAGAGAACTGGGATGTACTGGGAGGGAACTGGGATGTACTGTGAGGACACTGGGATGTACTGGTATGTACTGGGAGGGAAGTGTTATGTACTGAGGGGAACTGGGACGTACTGGGATGTACTGGGAGGGAACTGTGAAGTACTGGGATGTACTGGGAGTGAACTGGGAGGGAACTGGTATGTAGTAGGATGTACTGGGTGGGAACTGGGATGGACTGGGAGGGAACTGGGATGTACTGGGAGGGAACTGGTATGTACTGGGAGGGAACTGGGATGTACTGGGATGTAGTGGGAGGGAACTGGGAGGGAACTGGGATGTAGTGGGAGGGAACTGGTATGTACTGGGAGGGAACTGGGATGTACTGGGACATACTGGCAGGGAACTGGGATGTACTGGGAGGGGATTGGGACGGACTGGGAGGGAATTGGGATGTACTGGGCTGCACTGGTAGGGAACTGGGATGTACTGGGAGGAAACTGGAATGTCCCAGTTGACACCCACTTCCCTCCCAATGCCTCCCAGTATATCCCAGTTTCCTCCCAGTATATCCCAGTTTCCTCCCAGTATATCCCAGTTTCCTCCCAGTATATCCCAGTAAATCCCAGCTCGCTGCCAGTACATGCCAATACATCGCTGTACATTCCAGTTCTGTTCCTGTACATCCCAATACATCCCCGTTCCATGCCAGTACATCCCAGTTTCCTACCAGTTCATCCCAGTACATCCCAATTCCCTCCCGGTTCACTACCACTTCTTTCCCAGTGCCTCCCAATACATCCCAGTTCCGTCCCATTACATCCCAGTACATCCCAGTTCCGTCCCAGTACGTCCCAGTTCCCTCCCAGTACATCCCAGGTCCCTCCCAGTACTGGGAGGGAACTGGGATGTACTGGGAGGCACTACAATGTGCGGGGATGCCCTGGGATGTACTGTGGAGGAACTAGGATGTACAGGCTTGTACTGGGTTGTACCGGGTGGAACTGGCAGGGATTTGGGATGTACCAGGATCTACTGGGATGTACTGGGATGTACTGGGAGGTAACTGTTGTGTACTGGGAGTGAACTGGGAGAGAACTGGGATGTACTGGGAGGGAACTGGGATGTACTGTGAGGACACTGGGATGTACTGGTATGTACTGGGAGGGAAGTGTTATGTACTGAGGGGAACTGGGACGTACTGGGACGTGCTGGGAGGGAACTATGAAGTATTGGGATGTACTTAGAGGGAACTGGGATGTACTGGGAGGGAACTGGGAGTGAACTGGGAGGGAACTGTGAAGTACTGGGATGTACTTAGAGGGAACTGGGATGTACTGGGAGGGAACTGGGATGTACTGGGTGGAAAGTGTTGGGAATTGGGATTTACTGGGAGGGAACTGGGATGGACTGGGAGGGAACTGGGATGTAGTGGGACATACTGGGAGGGAACTGGGATGTACTGGGGTGTACTGGGAGGGAACTGTTATGTACGGAGGGGGAACTGGGATGTACTGGGAGTGAACTGTGAAGTACTGGGATGTACTTAGAGGGAAGTGGGAGGGAACTTGGATGTAGTGGGAGGGAACTGGGATTTACTTGGAGGAAAGTGGCATGTACTGGGATGTACTGGAATGGAACTGGGAGTGAACTGTGTGTGAACTGTGAGGGAACTGGGATGTACTGTGAGGGAACTGGGATGTACTGGGATGTACTGGGACGGACTGGGAGGGAACTGGGATGTACTGGGAGGGATCTGGGATGTACTGGGATGCACTGGTAGGGAACTGGGATGTACTGGGAGGAAACTGGAATGTCCCAGTTGACACCCACTTCCCTCCCAGTATATCCCAGTTTCCTCCCAGTACATCCCAGTAAATCCCAGCTTGCTGCCAGTACATCCCAGTACATCGCAGTACATTCCAGTTCCGTTCCTGTACATCCCAATACATCCCCGTTCCATGCCAGTACATCCCAGTTCCCAACCAGTTCATCCCCGTACATTCCAGTTCCCTCCCGGTTCACTACCACTTCTTTCCCAGTTCCATCCCATTACATCCCAGTTCCGTCCCATTACATCCCAGTACATCCCAGGTCCCTCCCAGTACATCCCAGTTCCCTTCCAGTACATCCCAGGTCCCTCCCAGTACTGGGAGGGAACTGGGATGTACTGGGAGGCACTACAATGTGCGGGGATGCCCTGGGATGTACTGTGGAGGAACTAGGATGTACAGGCTTGTACTGGGTTGTACCGGGTGGAACTGGCAGGGATTTGGGATGTACCAGGATCTACTGGGATGTACTGGGAGGTAACTGTTATGTACTGGGAAGGAACAGGGAGGGAACTGGGATGTACTGGTAGGGAACTGGGACGTACTGTGAGGACACTGGGAGGTACTGGTATGTACTGGGAGGGAAGTGTTATGTACTGAGGGGAACTGGGACGTACTGGGATGTACTGGGAGGGAACTGTGAAGTACTGGGATGTACTGGGAGTGAACTGGGAGGGAACTGGTATGTAGTAGGATGTACTGGGTGGGAACTGGGATGTACTGGGAGGGAACTGGTATGTACTGGGAGGGAACTGGGATGTACTGGGATGTAGTGGGAGGGAACTGGGAGGGAACTGGTATGTACTGGGAGGGAACTGGGATTTACTGGGAGGGAACTGGGATGTAGTGGGACATACTGGGAGGGAACTGGGATGGACTGGGAGGGAACTGGGATGTACTGGGCTGCACTGGTAGGGAACTGGGATGTACTGGGAGGAAACTGGAATGTCCCAGTTGACACCCACTTCCCTCCCAGTGCCTCCCAGTATATCCCAGTTTCCTCCCAGTATATCCCAGTTTCCTCCCAGTACATCCCAGTAAATCCCAGTTTGCTCCCAGTACATCGCAGTACATTCCAGTTCTGTTCCTGTACATCCCAATACATCCCCGTTCCATGCCAGTACATCCCAGTTTCCTACCAGTTCATCCCCGTACATCCCAATTCCCTCCCGGTTCACTACCACTTCTTTCCCAGTGCCTCCCAATACATCCCAGTTCCGTCCCATTACATCCCAGTACATACCAATTCCCTCCCAGTACGTCCCAGTTCCCTCCCAGTACATCCCAGGTCCCTCCCAGTACTGGGAGGGAACTGGGATGTACTGGGAGGCACTACAATGTGCGGGGATGCCCTGGGATGTACTGTGGAGGAACTAGGATGTACAGGCTTGTACTGGGTTGTACCGGGTGGAACTGGCAGGGATTTAGGATGTACCAGGATCTACTGGGATGTACTGGGAGGTAACTGTTATGTACTGGGAGTGAACTGGGAGAGAACTGGGACGTACTGGTAGGGAACTGGGATGTACTGTGAGGGAACTGGGACGTACTGTGAGGACACTGGGATGTACTGTTATGTACTGGGAGGGAAGTGTTATGTACTGAGGGGAACTGGTGTGTACTGGGATGTACTGGGATGGAACTGTGAAGTACTGGGATGTACTGGGAGTGAACTGGGAGGGAACTGGTATGTAGTAGGATGTACTGGGTGGGAACTGGGATGTAGCAGGATGTACTGGGATGTACTGGGAGGGAACTGGGATGTAGTGGGAGGGAACTGGGATGTAGTGGGAGGGAACTGGGAGGGAACTGGGATGTACTGGGAGGGAACTGGTATGTACTGGGAGGGAACTGGGATGTACTGGGACATACTGGCGGGGAACTGGGATGTACTGGGAGGGGATTGGGATGTACTGGGAGGGAACTTGGATGTATTGGGAGGGAAGTGTTATGTACCAAGGGGGAACTGGGACGTACTGGGATGTAGTGGGAGTGAACTGTGAAGTACTGGGATGTACTGTGAGGGAACTGGGATGTACTGGGAGGGAACTTTAAAGTACTGGGATGTACTTAGAGGAAACTGGGAGGCAACTGGCATGTACTGGGATGTACTGGAATGGAACTGGGAGTGAACTGTGTGTGAATTGGGAGGGAACTGGGATGTACTGTGAGGGAACTGGGATGTACTGGGATGTACTGGGAGGGACTGGGAGGGATCTGGGATGTACTGGGCTGCACTGGTAGGGAACTGGGATGTACTGGGAGGAAACTGGAATGTCCCAGTTGACACCCACTTCCCTCCCAGGTTCCTCCCAGTATATCCCAGTTTCCTCCCAGTATATCCCAGTTTCCTCCCAGTACATCCCAGTAAATCCCAGTTCGCTCCCAGTACATCCCAGTACATCGCCGTACATTCCAGTTCCGTTCCTGTCCATCCCAATACATCCCCGTTCCATGCCAGTACATCCCAGTTTCCTACCAGTTCATCCCCGTACATCCCAATTCCCTCCCGGTTCACTACCACTTCTTTCCCAGTGCCTCCCAATACATCCCAGTTCCGTCCCATTACATCCCAATACATCCCAGTTCCGTCCCATTACATCCCAGTACATCCCAGGTCCCTCCCAGTACATCCCAGTTCCCTCCCAGTACTGGGAGGGAACTGAGATGTACTGGGAGGCACTACAATGTGCGGGGATGTCCTGGGATGTTCCGTGGAGGAACTACGATGTACAGGCTTGTACTGGGTTGTACCGGGTGGAACTGGCAGGGATTTGGGATGTACCAGGATGTACTGGGATGTACTGGGATGTACTGGGAGGTAACTGTTATGTACTGGGAAGGAACAGGGAGGAAACTGGGATGTACTGGGAGGAAACTGGGATGTACTGTGAGGGAACTGGGACGTACTGTGAGGACACTGGGATGTACTGGTATGTACTGGGAGGGAAGTGTTATGTACTGAGGGGAACTGGGACGTACTGGGATGTACTGGGAGGGAACTGTGAAGTACTGGGATGTACTGGGAGTGAACTGGGAGGGAACTGGTATGTAGTAGGATGTACTGGGTGGGAACTGGTATGTACCAGGATGTACTGGGAGGGAACTGGGATGTACTGGGAGGGAACTGGGATGTACTGGGACATACTGGCAGGGAACTGGGATGTACTGGGAGGGGATTGGGACGGACTGGTAGGGAACTGGGATGTACTGGGAGGGATCTGGGATGTACTGGGCTGCACTGGTAGGGAACTGGGATGTACTGGGAGGAAACTGGAATGTCCCAGTTGACACCCACTTCCCTCCCAGTGCCTCCCAGTATATCCCAGTTTCCTCCCAGTACATCCCAGTAAATCCCAGTTTGCTCCCAGTACATCCCAGTACATCGCAGTACATTCCAGTTCCGTTCCTGTACATCCCAATACATCCTCATTCCATGCCAGTACATCCCAGTTCCCTACCAGTTCATCCCCGTACATCCCAATTCCCTCCCGGTTCACTACCACTTCTTTCCCAGTTCCGTCCCATTACATCCCAGTTCCGTCCCATTACATCCCAGTACATCCCAGGTCCCTCCCAGTACATCCCAGGTCCCTCCCAGTACATCCCAGGTCCCTCTCAGTTAATCCCAGGTCCCTCCCAGTACTGGGAGGGAACTGGGATGTACTGGGAGGCACTACAATGTGCGGGGATGCCCTGGGATGTACCATGGAGGAACTAGGATGTACAGGCTTGTACTGGGTTGTACCGGGTGGAACTGGCAGGGATTTGGGATGTACCAGGATCTACTGGGATGTACTGGGTTGTACTGGGAGGTAACTGTTGTGTACTGGGAGTGAACTGGGAGGGACCTGGGATGTACTGGAAGGCACTACAATGTGCGGGGATGCACAGGGATGTACCGTGGAGGAACTAGGATGTACAGGCTTGTACTGGGTTGTACCGGGTGGAACTGGCAGGGATTTGAAATGTCCTAGTATCTAGTAGGATGTACTGGGATGTACTGGGAGGTAACTGTTGTGTACTGGGAGTGAACTGGGAGGGAACTGTGAAGTACTGGGATGTACTTAGAGGGAACTGGGATGTACTGGGAGGGAACTGGGATGTACTGGGTGGAAAGTGTTGGGAATTGGGATTTACTGGGAGGGAACTGGGATGTACTGTGAGGGAACTGGGATGTACTGGGATGTACTGGGACGGACTGGGAGGGAACTGGGATGTACTGGGAGGGATCTGGGATGTACTGGGCTGCACTGGTAGGGAACTGGGATGTACTGGGAGGAAACTGGAATGTCCCAGTTGACACCCACTTCCCTCCCAGTGCCTCCCAGTATATCCCAGTTTCCTCCCAGTACATCCCAGTAAATCCCAGTTTGCTCCCAGTACATCCCAGTACATCGCAGTACATTCCAGTTCCGTTCCTGTACATCCCAATACATCCCCATTCCATGCCAGTACATCCCAGTTCCCTACCAGTTCATCCCCGTACATCCCAATTCCCTCCCGGTTCACTACCACTTCTTTCCCAGTTCCGTCCCATTACATCCCAGTTCCGTCCCATTACATCCCAGTACATCCCAGGTCCCTCCCAGTACATCCCAGTTCCCTCCCAGTACATCCCAGGTCCCTCCCAGTACTGGGAGGGAACTGGGATGTACTGGGAGGCACTACAATGTGCGGGGATGCCCTGGGATGTACTGTGGAGGAACTAGGATGTACAGGCTTGTACTGGGTTGTACCGGGTGGAACTGGCAGGGATTTGGGATGTACCAGGATCTACTGGGATGTACTGGGAGGTAACTGTTATGTACTGGGAAGGAACAGGGAGGTAACTGGGATATACTGGGATGGAACTGGGATGTACTGTGAGGGAACTGGGACGTACTGTGAGGACACTGGGATGTACTGGTATGTACTGGGAGGGAAGTGTTATGTACTGAGGGGAACTGGGACGTACTGGGATGTACTGGGAGGGAACTGTGAAGTACTGGGATGTACTGGGAGTGAACTGGGAGGGAACTGGTATGTAGTAGGATGTACTGGGTGGGAACTGGGATGTACCGGGAGGGAACTGGGATGTACTGGGAGGGAACTGGTATGTACTGGGAGGGAACTGGGATGTACTGGGATGTAGTGGGAGGGAACTGGGAGGGAACTGGGATGTACTGGGAGGGAACTGGGATGTACTGGGAGGGAACTGGGATGTACTGGGACATACTGGCAGGGAACTGGGATGTACTGGGAGGGGATTGGGACGGACTGGGAGGGAACTGGGATGTACTGGGCTGCACTGGTAGGGAACTGGGATGTACTGGGAGGAAACTGGAATGTCCCAGTTGACACCCACTTCCCTCCCAATGCCTCCCAGTATATCCCAGTTTCCTCCCAGTATATCCCAGTTTCCTCCCAGTACATCCCAGTAAATCCCAGCTCGCTGCCAGTACATCCCAATACATCGCAGTACATTCCAGTTCTGTTCCTGTACATCCCAATACATCCCCGTTCCATGCCAGTACATCCCAGTTTCCTACCAGTTCATCCCCGTACATCCCAATTCCCTCCCGGTTCGCTACCACTTCTTTCCCAGTGCCTCCCAATACATCCCAGTTCCGTCCCATTACATCCCAGTACATCCCAGTTCCCTCCCAGTACGTCCCAGTTCCCTCCCAGTACATCCCAGGTCCCTCCCAGTACTGGGAGGGACCTGGGATGTACTGGGAGGCACTACAATGTGCGGGGATGCCCTGGGATGTACTGTGGAGGAACTAGGATGTACAGGCTTGTACTGGGTTGTACCGGGTGGAACTAGCAGGGATTTGGGATGTACCAGGATCTACTGGGATGTACTGGGATGTACTGGGAGGTAACTGTTATGTACTGGGAGTGAACTGGGAGGGAACTGGGACGTACTGGTAGGGAACTGGGATGTACTGTGAGGGAACTGGGACGTACTGTGAGGACACTGGGATATACTGTTTTGTACTGGGAGGGAAGTGTTATGTACAGAGGGGAACCGGTGCGTACTGGGATGTACTGGGAGGGAACTGTGAAGTACTGGGATGTACTGGGAGTGAACTGGGAGGGAACTGGTATGTAGTAGGATGTACTGGGTGGGAACTGGGATGTACCAGGATGTACTGGGATGTACTGGGAGGGAACTGGTATGTACTGGGATGTACTGGGATGTACTGGGAGGGAACTGGGATGTACTGGGACATACTGGCAGGGAACGGGGATGTACTGGAAGGGGATTGGGACGGACTGGGAGGGAACTGGGATGTACTGGGCTGCACTGGTAGGGAACTGGGATGTACTGGGAGGAAACTGGAATGTCCCAGTTGACACCCACTTCCCTCCCAATGCCTCCCAGTATATCCCAGTTTCCTCCCAGTATATCCCAGTTTCCTCCCAGTACATCCCAGTAAATCCCAGCTCGCTGCCAGTACATGCCAATACATCGCTGTACATTCCAGTTCTGTTCCTGTACATCCCAATACATCCCCGTTCCATGCCAGTACATCCCAGTTCCCTACCAGTTCATCCCCATACATCCCAATTCCCTCCCGGTTCACTACCACTTCTTTCCCAGTTCCGTCCCATTACATCCCAGTTCCGTCCCATTACATCCCAGTTCCCTCCCAGTACATCCCAGGTCCCTCCCAGTACTGGGAGGGAACTGGGATGTACTGGGAGGCACTACAATGTGCGGGGATGTCCTGGGGTGTACCGTGGAGGAACTAGGATGTACAGGCTTGTACTGGGTTGTACCGGGTGGAACTGGCAGGGATTTGGGATGTACCAGGATGTACTGGGATGTACTGGGATGTACTGGGAGGTAACTGTTGTGTACTGGGAGTGAACTGGGAGGGACCTGGGATGTACTGGAAGGCACTACAATGTGCGGGGATGCACAGGGATGTACCGTGGAGGAACTAGGATGTACAGGCTTGTACTGGGTTGTACCGGGTGGAACTGGCAGGGATTTGAAATGTCCTAGTATCTAGTAGGATGTACTGGGATGTACTGGGAGGTAACTGTTGTGTACTGGGAGTGAACTGGGAGGGAACTGTGAAGTACTGGGATGTACTTAGAGGGAACTGGGATGTACTGGGAGGGAACTGGGATGTACTGGGTGGAAAGTGTTGGGAATTGGGATTTACTGGGAGGGAACTGGGATGGACTGGGAGGGAACTGGGATGTAGTGGGACATACTGGGAGGGAACTGGGGTGTACTGGGGTGTACTGGGAGGGAATTGTTATGTACCGAGGGGGAACTGGGATGTACTGGGAGTGAACTGTGAAGTACTGGGATGTCCTTAGAGGGAAGTGGGAGGGAACTTGGATTTAGTGGGAGGGAACTGGGATTTACTTGGAGGAAAGTGGCATGTACTGGGCTGTACTGGAATGGAACTGGGAGTGAACTGTGTGTGAACTGTGAGGGAACTGGGATGTACTGTGAGGGAACTGGGATGTACTGGGACGTACTGGGACAGACTGGGAGGGATCTGGGATGTACTGGGAGGGATCTGGGATGTACTGGGAGGCACTACAATGTGCGGGGATGCCCTGGGATGTACTGTGGAGGAACTAGGATGTACAGGCTTGTACTGGGTTGTACCGGGTGGAACTGGCAGGGATTTGGGATGTACCAGGATCTACTGGGATGTACTGGGATGTACTGGGAGGTAACTGTTGTGTACTGGGAGTGAACTGGGAGAGAACTGGGATGTACTGGTAGGGAACTGGGATGTACTGTGAGGACACTGGGATGTACTGGGATGTACTGGGAGGGAAGTGTTATGTACTGAGGGGAACTGGGACGTGCTGGGAGGGAACTATGAAGTATTGGGATGTACTTAGAGGGAACTGGGATGTACTGGTAGGGAACTGGTATGTACTGGGTGGAAAGTGTTGGGAATTGGGATTTACTGGGAGGGAACTGGGATGGACTGGGAGGGAACTGGGATGTAGTGGGACATACTGGGAGGGAACTGGGATGTACTGGGGTGTACTGGGAGGGAACTGTTATGTACCGAGGGGGAACTGGGATGTACTGGGAGTGAACTGTGAAGTACTGGGATGTACTTAGAGGGAAGTGGGAGGGAACTTGGATGTAGTGGGAGGGAACTGGGATTTACTTGGAGGAAAGTGGCATGTACTGGGATGTAGTGGGATGGAACTGGGAGTGAACTGTGTGTGAACTGTGAGGGAACTGGGATGTACTGTGAGGGAACTGGGATGTACTGGGATGTACTGGGACGGACTGGGAGGGAACTGGGATGTACTGGGAGGGATCTGGGATGTACTGGGCTGCACTGGTAGGGAACTGGGATGTACTGGGAGGAAACTGGAATGTCCCAGTTGACACCCACTTCCCTCCCAATGCCTCCCAGTATATCCCAGTTTCCTCCCAGTATATCCCAGTTTCCTCCCAGTACATCCCAGTAAATCCCAGCTCGCTGCCAGTACATGCCAATACATCGCTGTACATTCCAGTTCCGTTCCTGTACATCCCAATACATCCCCATTCCATGCCAGTACATCCCAGTTCCCTACAGTTCATCCCCGTACATCCCATTTCCCTCCCGGTTCACTACCACTTCTTTCCAAGTTCCGTCCCATTACATCCCAGTACATCCCAGGTCCCTCCCAGTACATCCCAGGTCCCTCCCAGTTAATCCCAGGTCCCTCCCAGTTAATCCCAGGTCCCTCCCAGTACTGGGAGGGACCTGGGATGTACTGGGAGGCACTACAGTGTGCGGGGATGCCCTGGGATGTACTGTGGAGGAACTAGGATGTACAGGCTTGTACTGGGTTGTACCGGGTGGAACTGGCAGGGATTTGGGATGTACCAGGATCTACTGGGATGTACTGGGAGGTAACTGTTATGTACTGGGAAGGAACAGGGAGGTAACTGGGATGTACTGGTAGGGAACTGGGATGTACTGTGAGGGAACTGGGACGTAGTGTGAGGACACTGGGATGTACTGGTATGTACTGGGAGGGAAGTGTTATGTACTGAGGGGAACTGGGACGTACTGGGATGTACTGGGAGGGAACTGTGAAGTACTGGGATGTACTGGGAGTGAACTGGGAGGGAACTGGTATGTAGTAGGATGTACTGGGTGGGAACTGGGATGTACCGGGAGGGAACTGGGATGTACTGGGAGGGAACTGGTATGTACTGGGAGGGAACTGGGATGTACTGGGATGTAGTGGGAGGGAACTGGGAGGGAACTGGGATGTACTGGGAGGGAACTGGTATGTACTGGGAGGGAACTGGGATGTACTGGGACATACTGGCAGGGAACTGGGATGTACTGGGAGGGGATTGGGAGGGACTGGGAGGGAACTGGGATGTAATGGGCTGCACTGGTAGGGAACTGGGATGTACTGGGAGGAAACTGGAATGTCCCAGTTGACACCCACTTCCCTCCCAGTTTCCTCCCAGTATATCCCAGTTTCCTCCCAGTATATCCCAGTTTCCTCCCAGTACATCCCAGTAAATCCCAGTTTGCTCCCAGTACATCGCAGTACATTCCAGTTCTGTTCCTGTACATCCCAATACATCCCCGTTCCATGCCAGTACATCCCAGTTTCCTACCAGTTCATCCCCGTACATCCCAATTCCCTCCCGGTTCACTACCACTTCTTTCCCAGTGCCTCCCAATACATCCCAGTTCCGTCCCATTACATCCCAGTACATCCCAGGTCCCTCCCAGTACATCCCAGGTCCCTCCCAGTACTGGGAGGGAACTGGGATGTACTGGGAGGCACTACAATGTGCGGGGATGCCCTGGGATGTACTGTGGAGGAACTAGGGTGTACAGGCTTGTACTGGGTTGTACCGGGTGGAACTGGCAGGGATTTGGGATCTACCAGGATGTACTGGGATGTACTGGGATGTACTGGGAGGTAACTGTTGTGTACTGGGAAGGAACTGGGAGGGAACTGCGATGTACTGGGATGGAACTGGGATGTACTGGGAGTGAACTGGTATGTAGTAGGATGTACTGGGTGGGAACTGGGATGTACCAGGATGTACTGGGATGTACTGGGAGGGAACTGGTATGTACTGGGAGGGAACTGGGATGTAGTGGGAGGGAACTGGGAGGGAACTGGGATTTACTGGGAGGGAACTGGGATGTACTGGGACATACTGGGAGGGAACTGGGATGTACTGGGAGGGGATTGGGACGGACTGGGAGGGAACTGGGATGTACTGGGAGGGAACTGGGACGTACTGTGAGGACACTGGGATGTACTGGTATGTACTGGGAGGGAAGTGTTATGTACTGAGGGGAACTGGGATGTGCTGGGAGGGAACTGTGAAGTACTGGGGTGTACTTAGCAGGAACTGGGAGGGAACTGGGATGTAGTGTGATGTACTGGGAGGGAACTGGCATGTACTGGGATGTACTGGAATGGAACTGGGAGTGAACTGTGTGTGAACTGTGAGGGAACTGGGATGTACTGGGAGGGAACTGGCATGTACTGGGATGTACTGGAATGGAACTGGTAGTGAACTGTGTGTGAACTGTGAGGGAACTGAGATGTACTGGAGGGAACTGGGATGTACTGGGATATACTGGAGGGAACTGGAATGGACTAAGAGGGAACTGGGACGTACTGGGAGGGAACTAGGACGCACTGGTAGGGAACTGGGACGGAACTGGGATGTACTGGGACGTACTGGGAGGGAACTGGGACGTACTGGGAGGTAACTGTTGTGTACTGGGAGTGAACTGGCAGGGAACTGGTATGTAGTAGGATGTACTGGGAGGGAACTGGGATGTACTGGGACGGAGTGGGAGGGAACTGGGATGTACTGGGATGGAACTTTGAAGTACTGGGATGTACTTAGAGGAAACTGGGAGGCAACTGGCATGTACTGGGATGTACTGGAATGGAACTGGGAGTGAACTGTGTGTGAACTGTGAGGGAACTGGGATGTACTGGGAGGGAACTGGGACGGACTGGGAGGGAAATGGGATGTACTGGGCTGCACTGGTAGGGAACTGGGATGTACTGGGAGGAAACTGGAATGTCCCAGTTGACACCCACTTCCCTCCCAGTGCCTCCCAGTATATTCCAGTTTCCACCCAGTATATCCCAGTTTCCTCCCAGTACATCCCAGTAAATTCCAATTTGCTCCCAGTACATCCCAGTACATCGCAGTACATTCCAGTTCCGTTCCTGTACATCCCAATACATCCCCGTTCCATGCCAGTACATCCCAGTTCCCTACCAGTTCATCCCCGTACATCCCAATTCCCTCCCGGTTCACTACCACTTCTTTCCCAGTGCCTCCCAATACATCCCAGTTCCGTCCCATTACATCCCAGTACATCCCAGTTCCCTCCCAGTACATCCCAGGTCCCTCCCAGTACATCCCAGTTCCCTCCCAGTACATCCCAGTACATCCCAGTTCCCTCCCAGTACATCCCAGGTCCCTCCCAGTACATCCCAGTTCCCTCCCAGTACATCCCAGTACATCCCAGTTCCCTCCCAGTACATCCCAGGTCCCTCCCAGTACTGGGAGGGTCCTGGGATGTACTGGGAGGCACTACAATGTGCGGGGATGCACAGGGATGTACCGTGGAGGAACTAGGATGTACAGGCTTGTACTGGGTTGTACCGGGTGGAACTGGCAGGGATTTGGGATGTACCAGGATCTACTGGGATGTACTGGGAGGTAACTGTTATGTACTGGGAAGGAACTGGGAGGGAACTGGGATGTACTGGTAGGGAACTGGGATGTACTGTGAGGGAACTGGGACGTAGTGTGAGGACACTGGGATGTACTGTTATGTACGGGGAGGGAAGTGTTATGTACTGAGGGGAACTGGGACGTACTGGGATGTGCTGGGAGGGAACTGTGAAGTACTGGGATGTACTTAGAGGGAACTGGGATGTACTGGGAGGGAACTGTGAAGTACTGGGATGTACTGGGATGGAACTGGGATGGAACTGGGATAGAACTGGGAGGGAACTGGTATGTAGTAGGATGTACTGGTTGGGAACTGGGATGTACCAGGATGTACTGGGATGTACTGGGAGGGAACTGGTATGTACTGGGAGGGAACTGGGATGTACTGGGATGTACTGGGAGGGAACTGGGATGTACTGTGAGGGAACTGGGATGTACTGGGACATACTGGCAGGGAACTGGGATGTACTGGGAGGGAATCGGGATGTAATGGGAGGGAACTGGGATGTATTGGGAGGGAAGTGTTATGTACCAAGGGGGAACTGGGACGTACTGGGATGTAGTGGGAGTGAACTGTGAAGTACTGGGATGTACTGTGAGGGAACTGGGATGTACTGGGAGGGAACTTTGAAGTACTGGGATGTACTTAGAGGAAACTGGGAGGCAACTGGCATGTACTGGGATGTACTGGAATGGAACTGGGAGTGAACTGTGTGTGAACTGGGAGGGAACTGGGATGTACTGTGAGGGAACTGGGATGTACTGGGACGGACTGGGAAGGAACTGGGACGGACTGGGAGGGATCTGGGATGTACTGGGCTGCACTGGTAGGCAACTGGGATGTACTGGGAGGGAACTGGGATGTACTGGGCGTCGCTGGGAGGGAGCTGGGATGTACTGGGATCCATACTGTGTGGCATGTTGGTCATTACTGGGACGCACTGGTCTATACGCGCGGGCTGATATCTGACCCCTCTGGCCCCACCCACCTTTGCGACAGGCCCCGCCCCCTGGCGAGGGCCTGGTGGGGTGGGGCCGTGCTCGTGTGCTCCCCAGCATCCCCAGTTAGCAACAGGTCCCACCCCCTGGTGACAGCCTGGGGGTGTTGCTGGTGCTGCCTGGCCCCACCCTCCATAGCAACAGGCCCTGCCCTTGGTGATGGCTCCAGGGGCATTGCCAGCGTCCCTTTGGACACACCCCCTTAGTGACAGGCCCCACCCCCCGGCAACGGCCCGGGGGGCGGTGCCGGCTCTCTCCCCTTAGCGACAGGCCCCACCCCCCGGCAACGGCCCGGGGGGCGGTGCCGGCTCTCTCCCCTTAGCGACAGGCCCCGCCCCCCGGCAACAGCCCGAGCCTGTGTTTGCTCCGCTCGGGGGGCTCGGTTTGGGTGTTTTCTCTCCCCCCTCCCTCCCGTGCCGGGAACTCCAGGCGGCTCTCGTACGGCTCCCGGGGCCTTCACCCCCCGGGGGGCTCGGCCCGCCCCTTTCGCGGGGCGCTGTGGGAAGGGCGGGGGCGGGGCCCGGGGGTGGAAGAGCCCCGGCTCTGGCCCTGGGCTTCTCTGGCGTCGGTGCTCCCGTGTTCCCTCGGGCGGTCGCAGCTTTGGGGCTGTCTCAGCCCCCCGGGCAGGCGTGCTCTGGCGTTTAGAGAAGCGGAGGCGTTGCCTGAGGTAAGGATTCCAGAGCTTGGCACTCTTTGGCGGCATCTGTACTAGAAAGGTCCCTTGTGGCCTGCTTTGCTTTTTTTCTCCCAGGATGCTGTTTTGGGCGCTGAGGGGGCGGTGAGACGGGTTAGTGGTATGGTGTTCTGTTTGGGGTTTGGTTTTTGCTTTGCTGTTTTTTTTCCCCTCGTGAGATCATTTTATTGTGCTGCTGCAATTCCTGTCTTTACTGAACCCGGAACCTTGGGGGTTTTCACTAGTTGTGCCGTTCACTGTTTCAGGTGTTGCCTTGGCCTCTCAACAGCCGTGGCACAACCTGCAGCGATGCTGCCTCTCCAGGCCCCCGCAGGCCCCGCTTTCTTGTCCAGCCAGGCGGGAAAGCGTGGTTGTTGCAGAAACAGCTACGCCCTGCGACTCCTCCTCAGGTTGTTGGCTCGGCCCCAACAGCGTACAGGCTGCTGAGGTCACCGCCTCCGCGCGGGACGCAGGCGGCCCGGAGAGCTTTACCCCGCGCCATTTCCGTCCCCTCTGGGCAGCAGCGGAGCTGCCGCCGCTTCAGGCGGCCGCTTTCTCGAGGGCGAGGAGCTGGGACGACAACGGGCCGCTGCAGGCTCTGGTCAGGGTAAGAGGCTGTTCCCTGGGGAGCCGGCGCAGGGGGAGCGGAGGTACGCACGGGCACTTGTCGGTGCCCCTGGCCGGTAAAGGGAAGGTTAAATTGTTAGAGTGCAAATAAATACATATTATTTAGGGAGGAGTCGTGACTAAATTTAATCACACCTATTACTGAACAAACCAGGCAGTCATTATTCCTAATCTGTAGTTAAAAAAAATAAAGGCAGTCCTTTTTTATGCCATAAATAGAGTTGCGAGTCATTAATAGCTCAATCTAAATACAGCCGTTACTAAATCAACTGCAGGCATTAATGACTCCTGATCAGAAACAAAATAAGGAAATTTTCGAATCTAGAATGAAAATCGACCCGGAAAGCTAAATTGGGAGCGGGTAGTACTGAAATTGTAACAGGGCTGTTAGAAAGTTCAGAGGCAGCGACAGCTCCTGCTTCCAACCCAAGCAGTAAACGAAGCTTTAGGTTCTTAAATGAAGAGAAATAAAGGTGAGCTGTTAAACAGTGGCTGGGGTCAAGCATAGCTATTAAGAAAATTTGCAGGTACGGGTGATTCCTGAGCAGAACTAACAATTCCAGAAGATTTAGATTTAAAAACTACAGAGCTAATGGAGTGCCACAACCGCCCGGATGTAACTGCAGCCGCTTTGGGGGAATGCCCCAGCCCCCCCAGCCACCGCTATTAATTACTGCCAAGGAGAGCGAAAGTGAAAGTAGAAGCAGTGCAGGTGAAGTGTGAGCAGTACGCTTTTTCCTAAGTCATCTCTTCGTGTCAGGAGAGGAAAGAAAATGGAAAGAAGATGTTTGCAGGGGGTCTGTGCTGGGTTACCTGCGCGTCTCTTCCGTGCGTCCTTGAGGAGACATTTAGCTCCTGTTGGGCGCTCGCAGGTGGAGACAGGGCGAGCTGGAGGCAGGATCGGTGCCGGCACTGATAAAGGGATGGGCAACGAGCGGAGAGAAGAGGGGGCAAGGGCTGAAAAAGGGTCACCGGTTCTGCAGGGAAGGCAGCGGGATGTGACTCGGCAACCGCTCTGACGAGCGCAGGGTCATTCGCTGCGATGAAGTCAGGGTCTGCGGCTGGCCCGGAGAGGCAGCAGAAATCCCAAACTCTTTGCAGGGGTACCGGCCAGATTAGGGCAACACCTGAACAGTAAAACCATTTAGGGGAAGCAGAGCTGGGCTGCACCGCGTGGCCAACCTCCCTCTTCTCCGTGAGTCCCAAAGGGGCAGCTCCAAGAATGTGCTGAGAATTCATCCCTTGCGCTAAAAATGAGACGCAAGTAGCACCCACCCGTGAATTTTATTTTCTCTCTCGCTCTGCGGCTCCTGCCTGCTTGTCTCTCCTCAGTGCTCACCTGCACCTGTGCTCGGATGGGGCAGCTGAGGGAAGGTGCTGCCATCTCCCCAGCCCCGGCGGACCGCCCCTCAGCTGTGTCCTCTGTCAGGGAGCGTCGTCATCTCTCCTGCCTCCCAGAGCGTGTCCTGTAGTGGCAGACGCGCGGGCTTTTCCCTGCACGCGCATACAGGAAGGGAAGGGAAGGGAAGGGAAGCACAGTGAGAGCTGGGCTTGTCAAAGAGTAATGGGGGTGGTGGGAAGCGTAGCTAGAACCGGAGAGCTACAGCGCAAAAGCGAAGCGGACGGGACACAAAAGTAAAATGGTGCACAGGAATGCTGAGGAGAGAACTCCCGCAGCACACAGGAAATCAGTGTCAGAATCTATTGTCTTCTGACTGCCAAATTAAAAATAATGGCACGCTTTGCAACGCTAAGCTCGCTCTGATCGTCTGAACTGTTTCTTTCCAACCCCCACCGCCCCCAGCACACCGCTCAGCCTCCTCAGCCTGAAATGCCTTGTTTTCCTTCTTTTTTTTTTTTTTTATGACAGGGCAACTTCTGTTCCCGAGGTGGTGCCTACGGTACAGCTATCTCTTCGAAGACAGTTTGGTTTAGGTCAGAGAATGTTGAGCCTGGACTGAATCAGCCTCTGTTTCTATTTCTGGAAATCGTCGGTCCTGTGCATCAAGCCCGGAAAAAAGGAAATATGAACCAAAGGACGTGGGGCCTGCAGGGCTAGGAAATTATTTGAGAAGAGGTTCAGTGGGGAAATGACTCTTTGTCTGTGGGGCGTCCAGGCAAGCAACCCAGCTGCTAGAAAGCGGCGCTGTCCCCAGGATGGCCTCGGCGGTCCCGTTGGAGTCGGGGCAACAAGGACAAGGCAGGGTGAAGCATCTGGCCTGCCGTGTGGAACGTGACTGTACAAAGCACGTGTGATGCACTGCAAGTTTACTTGTTTAAACTGTGAGTTAAAGAAGGTGTGCGGTTGCTTTGTAAACAGCCGACGCTCTAAAGCTACACCCATCTAATTGCTAGCTGTATTAAATCTATCGTATTGCTGTTTCTGCATTAAAAAATAAAAAAGAAAAAAACCAACACACCTATGTAAGCACTTCTAAGTACAACGGAAAACCACTGTTTAACGCGTGGCATGTGTGGGTTGTTTTTTTGGGGTGGGAGGGTGGGGTGTATGACAAAAACCTGCGAGAGACACACGCACATACGCACATGTCATGTTTAGCGCTCACCTAAACCCAAAAAAGAAAATCCACTCTTTATTTTGCAGCATTAGCATTAGCTTCCAGCGCACAGCCTGAGCGCGTACCTCTGCTCTCACCATCTGCTCCCTCTTCAACCGTGTGTGGCTGTCATCAGCTTGCACAGGCTTTGCTCGTGCAAGTTTCCGCGACAGCTTACGAGAAGGCAGGGAAACCAACCCAGCAAGACGCGTAGTGCCTTCCTCTATGGGCTCCGTCCAGCCTTTGTTAAAATGAGCAGAAAAGAAATCTGCTGCTGCCTTTACCCTGACTGACTCTTACAGAGAGCATCTGACTTGACCCGCAGCAAAGTGATGCCCCAGGCAGCAGCACGTATTGGCGCGGACCGCGGTTTCACCCACCTGTTTTACTGCGCCGGTCCTTTCCCACGGCCGATGCCGCAGATGTGGCGCGCCCCACCCCCAAACCTCTTTACGAGGGTTCCCTGGGCTCTGCAAGTCGCCTGCTGGACGTGTTGCTGATTCAGGCACGGGCAAAGTCAGCTTCTTCGCTGGCCTCGGGCCAGGGCAGCCACGTACTCGAGGGAAACTCAGAATATCTCCAGCGAGATCTCACCGGGAGGCTGGGACCTCGTCAGTAGGGGAGAAAGCCAAGCGACTGACACTGAAAGGGAGCTCTTTGCTAGGCTGTAGATCGTAAAGTTAACAAAGAAAACAAACCTGCCTTTTTAAAAATGCCCTCTTTTGAGTCTGCCACGTTTGATACAGATTTTTAAAATTGCAGGGTATATCTCCTACAGGCCTCATGCAAAGGGAAGTGAGTACCTCTGGCTCTCAGGACAAGGGGGTCCCTCAGGAGCCCAGGCGCTCACGCCAGCCGGCATCTGGCACAGCACAGGGCAGGAGCTTTGGCAGTAGTACGTGAGCTGAGAATGAGAGTCAGGCAGCACTGCACGCTTCTCCTGTGAGCCGCCGAGGCTCGCGCGCTGTACCTTCCACGAATAAAAGGCCAGAAGAGTCAGCATTTCTGCTAGTTCCAGCCTCATCCGTACCCTCGTTAGTGTAACTGTAAGCGAGCGTCCCGTAGCGACTGGGAGCGTGGCAGCTGGGCTTCCTGCGCTGCCTTAGGTTGTGCCCTTGGAGAGACCCTTCTCCGAGCCCCGGGCTGGGTGGGCTGCGGTGCCGTTCAACGCTGAATAGGCACGAAGGCCTATAAACAAAATGTATTTATATTGCACCCATACCCGGCAGCCAACCGCCGCTTTATTTACGTATTCTGCACCTCCTGCCGACGCTTTTAAACTTAGCCGATATTGCCGCAGTTTTCACTGACGGGGCAGGGGGCTGCCACGCTGCAGGGGGAGTGTCTGGGTGTCTCCCACGGACACAGACGTCCTCAGCTGGGTAGGGACAGGGTGAGAGCTGGAACAACTCTGCTGACATGTAAGGGCCGTCCCAGGGCAAGGCTCCTGGGTCTGGGGGCTGAAAGGCGAGCCGCGCTGGGTGGTTGGTGTGGGAGTTGTGGAGCAAGTAGGGGGAAAAAAAACCAACAAGAAAAAACCATCCAAATGTTTCACAGCAGGTAGAAAGCTAGGCAGAAAGCAAACTGAATGCTGTAAAGACAAAAGCCGAAAGCCGGCTATGGACTGTACGAAGAGTCAGTGCCACGGAAGGAGGTTATTTCTTCAACTGACCATAGGAGGCTTTTTGTGAGAAAACACAACACCTTTCTGCTACGGCGCGGTACCGCAGCAGTAATGGGCCAGAGCGTGCGAGCGCCTTTGGCAGGATCGGTAACGGCCGGGGCACGGCCGAACGGCCAGCCCACCTTCCGCACAAGGAAAACACCATTCCCCTGGAACGCCACGCAGACCCAGGACAGGTAAGGCGGAGGCCGAGCCCAGGCGCCCCCATTGCCAAGGACCACCTTGGCCTTGCAGCGTCTCACGCTTCGGGGTGTTTTGCAGGCCGTGGCTAAGCTCAGGCCCCCTGCTCGTGGCTGCCCCCGGTCGCCCGGCGCCGGTCGGGCCCCAGCCCCCAGCGCGGTGCGGCGCAGGGCAGTGACCCAGCAGGGCGGCCCCCCGGGCCCCAGCCCCCCACCCCCCGCCTGCGGCCAGGCCCCGCGGCCGCCGGCCTCTTCCTCCTCTGCCCGCTCCCGTCGCAGACGGCTCGGTATGTGTCACGAGCGGCAGCCCCGTTCAGCAGCTCTCGGAGGGCGCGCGGCTCTGCCCGGCCGTGACCGGGGCCCGCAGGGGTTTCCCGCTCGCCCCGAGAAGGCGCTGGCCCCGAGCCGGGGCGTCCCGCCCCGCCCCGCCCGGCCCTCGGCGCCCTCGCGAGCTGAGCGCGGCCCGGCCAGCAGGGGGCGCTGGCGCTCACCGGCTGGGCGCGGGGGCGGTCCGGCGCGGGGGCGGGGCCGGTGGGGGCCGCTCCTTCCGGCCGCCCTTTAAGGGCCGCCCCGCGGGGCTCGGGCTTCCGGTGGCGCGTGCGCGGCGCGTCGGAGCGGGGGCGGGAGCGGTGCGTGTGGCGGCCGGGTCGCGAGGCGTCCCTGTGCGGTGCCGGGGCCCCTCTGCGGCCCGGCGTGGGAAGCCCGCGGCCGGCGGAGCCTGCTCGGAGCTGGGCGGGGAGCGCCGCGGCGGTCCGGCCGCCGGCAGCCATCCCCTGCGGTGGCCGGCAGCCCCTCGGGACGCCTGGAGGCCTGGCGGTGCCCGAGCCTCGCCTGCGGCAGCCGCCTGAGAGAGCAGCGCGGCCGTGTCCGGGGGCCGGAGAGCGCTGGTGGGTGAGTTCGGGCAGCGGGTGGGTCTCCGTGTGAGGTGAGGCCTGGCGCGGGCCGGGGGGTATCTCCGTGCGGGTCGGGCCGGGGGCGGGGCGGGGGCCGGGCCCCGCAGAGAAGCCCCGGTCGGGCATCGTTCGCTTTTCCACAATGTAGGGCTCTCCCCGGTTATTTTTTGTGTACTGTGTTTTGGGTCACCTGAAAGCCTTTGGCCGGTTACGTTTGGTGCGGGGAGATGGCAGGTCTGGAGCCTGAAAGATCTCTGGTGGGGGGTGGGGGAGGTATTTCTTGCCTTAAAACTCTGAGCCCACCTCGTGTGTCATGTCGTGAGTCTCGTGACTGTGGCAAATAGCTGAGTCGGGCGTTTTCTGATAACTAACTTCTGAACGTGTGCGTGTGTAGGCACGGGGAGATTTGTGCAGTGTGACGGAGCCCCTTGTGCTTCTGTGCTAATGTCTACCTGTTCTAGACCTCCAGAGTTGGAAAGCCTTTGTTTAGTGCCTAGTTGTGCCTGCGTAACAAATGTTTTAGCTGCTGATGGGTTATACCTCTGCTGCGAACTTCTTGCTGGGTGGCTTGATTGTTTCTGGTTGTCCGTGTAAATCTAGGCAGCTATTTTCTGCCCGGTGGTGAAGCCTATCGCTTTGGATAACAAAGGGCAGGAGTGCAATAAAGAAAAAGGTGATTCGTCTGCTGCAGCTCCTTGGAAACAATTCGTTCCTTATTTTCTGCCCTTGGGCAGGCGTTGTGCTTTCCAGATAATGCAGCCTCTCCTGTGCCTGTCCACGCCGTGCATTTTGTCCTGCCCTTGCTTGAAAAGGCTCTCCTTGCCTTCCTCCCCTCTGCTGCAGTTGCCTTAATCTCTCGCTGCTGCTGCTGCTGCTGCTGGAAGAGGGATAAAGGGAGTGTTGTCGATCGGGTTGTTAAAAGCTTTTTCGCGGGCTGTAACGCGCGGGAAAGGGGGGCCGGGGGGGAGGATCAGTTTGCGGGGAAAATGGGAAACCAACATCACCTTCCCCTCCTACGGCGCAGCCCGGCCGCACGGCTCCCCGGGGATGCCCCTGCCCGCGGGTGTACCGTGTGTGCGCCCCCCGCGTGGGGCGGGGGACGACGACACCCCCCCACACACCGTCGGCGGCACTGGGGCAACCCCTGCCCCAGGGCTCCGCGCTCGTACCCGGCTCTCCCCGCTCCGGCACGGCACGGGGCTGGACGCACCGAGAAGACCCCGGAGCGGCTTCTCGCGTCCGGGCGAGAACAGGGCCCGGCCCCGAGCAGCAGAGCGGGCACCGCCGGTAGCTCGGAGGAGCGGGGCCGGCTCGGCTCGAGGCGTCAGAGCGAAAAGGGACGAGAACCGTCCCGGAGCGTCCGGGGGTTGGGGGGGTTGGCGGATGGTCCGGTGGCCGGGTTCGGCTCCGTGCCGGGCCGTGGGGCAGCCGGAGCCGCGCCAGAGCAGGTGAGGAGCCGCATGGCCGGGCGCGCTGTGGGTCGGCGGGTTTGGGCTGTGGGGTCTCCCGGTCCGCGGAGCCCCCGGGGGGGCGGCGGGGTGCGGGCAGCAGCGGCCCCGGGCCGAGCGCTGTCGTGGGTCGGTGGTTGGGTTTTGGGGCCGAGCCCGTGCCCGTCCCCGGGGAGTAGGGGCAGCCCCACCCGGCTCTCGACTGCTCCTCTTCGGGGTCTGGCGGCGGCGGCGGCGACCCCGGCGGGGGCTCCTGCGGTGCCGGGCGGGTCCCCCCTTGCCCGCGAGGCAGGCAGGGACCCCGGCTGCTGCCGCCGCGGTTTGCTGGAGGCGGGCCGGGCCCGGCCCCCTGTGGGGTTGGGGTGCGGGCCCGGCGCTGCCGGGGAAACGAGGCCTGCGAGAGCAGGAAGAAAGCGCTGCCGGGCCGGCGCTGGGCTGCCCCGCCGGGGTGCGGGGCCGGGCCCGCGCAGTTCAGTTCCCAAGGCCTCCCCGACAGTGCCCGCGTGGGCCGTGGGGGTGCAGGGCTGCGGGGTGGCTGCGCTCTCCGCGGCCCTGAGCGTTGCCCGTGGGGACTGCGGAGGGGGCCGGGACGCAGCCAGGCTCAGCTGGTTTGGTCCCTGAGCGTGGAGAGCACAGCTCTTCTGTTCCTGGGCCTTGAGAGCAGGCTCCTGTGGCTGACGCCGGGGCCCTGAAACAGATCGAGTCGTGCGTTTTGAGGGCCTGAGCGAGGGGACTAAGTGGTGTGGTTTTGGGCTGAGGAGCAGAGGTCAAGTGCTGCGCTTTTGGGACTTGAGAACAGGCTCAGCAGCTGGGCTTTTTGGCTCAGAACCGGTCCCAAAGTGAGCTGGTTTGGGGGCCAAAAGCAGAAGCCGGTTTGGCTGCTTGTGGGGGTGGCGTGGGGGCATCGGGTGCTGCAGGGGAAAGCAAGGGTTGGGCAGGGTACGAGGACCCTCCCCGGAGGTGGGGGTCCGGTCACATCGGACCCCGAAGTTCGGGAGGCCGGCATGCACCAGAGCGAACTCGCCACCTGAGGCGGGTCTCTGGAGGAAGGGTGCTTTTTGGATCCAGCGCAGCGCACCCTCTTTGGGTCCAGCTCTTCATTCTGCGCTGCTTAGAAGAGTTATTAACCAATTAATTAAACATACAAACTAAGTCACAACAGCTCTATCGGCTCCATCGTGGTTTGGAGCTCTGAATCGGTTTCATTTGGTGTCTAACACATTTTTTCCCCGAGGAGAGGCTACGTTTCAAGTTAATTAGTTTTCTCACAAGTGTGTCAGTCGATAAAATTGAGTTACGATTATTAAAACCACAAAGGTGACAGGAGTCTCACGGATCGGGTCTATTTCTGAAAATGTATTCATCCCATGCAAATGTCATCGGGATACAGATCATCTGCACTTCATGCTCTGACAAGACAAGATGCTGAGACAGGGATGAGCTCCAAAAGGACTACTGAAAAGAAAAAAAACCCACGCACTTCATGAAGTCATGGGGGGTTTTTTTGTTTGCATTTGGGGGGCGGGGTGGCTTTAACAAAAGAGTGCAGTGTTGGCTGGCAGCAGCCTGCAGAGCATTTTTGCTGCCTGATCTCTCCTGTTCTTCTCTTCCACTCCTCTTTCAGGGCTGTAATTGTCATTTGGATAGTTTTAGAAGAGCAGTTAAGTTCCTCGCCTGTGTCTCAATGTGCTGGTAATACCAGGAAGGTGAATGCTTGAACCGGTCGGGCGGGTGGGAATGAATAACTTGGCTGCAGGTAGAACTTCTGAGGGAAGACCAGCAAAACCAGGAAGCAAATAGCAAGTTCCCAAAAAATGTGCGGGTGTCAAACACATAAAAGTTTTATTGCCGAATGTTTTGTTTTTGGCAATATGTTCCAAATGCCTATTTTTGGTAAACATAACTTTTCAGGAGATTCAGGGTTGTGTGTGGCAAAACATGTCCCTCTGTTTTTGTGTCCTGCCGCACAAACGGCCGGCGGCAGGGCTCTCGTTCCCCGCTCTCGCTATTGCCACAGCAGGGCTGCGATATTTAGACCTAAGGGATGGGTTTAGGAATGGAAGGAGAGAGAACGCCTGTGTTCTGTAAGGGCTATGAATGCTGACCCTTTGCCTCCGTCTGCCGCTTTTCCTGTGCGGGTGATGAAGCCGTTTTACTTTCCTCTGTTGTTCCTGGTCTAAGTAGTTGCAAGGCTGTCGCCGCTGTGGGTGTGCAATTTGTGTTTCTGTGGAGTCCTAGCTACGGCTCGCTTCTAGTGTGGCCAAGCGTCAAGGTAGGGCTTTCAGCTTAAAGCTTCAGAAGCGCTGCGCGCCGAGATGGGTGTAGGTGAAACTGCTGTTGCGCCTGCAGCTGTGCTCGCAGGGATGCTGGGTGGCTCCGCATCAAACCGGCGAGGTGCGCGTGGACCTCCGTCGGGCTGCGCCCTGGGTGCGCGAGCGTGCCGTGTTTTTGCTGTTCCGGCTTGTATGTGCGAGGGCTTAACGTTTGATTTAATGCATTTCCTTTAACGGCAGGCTGTAGTTGGGCTCTAGATGGTATTCCTACGTGGGCGCAGGAGCTGTGGAATGGTTAAGCTGTTGCTGTGCCTCCAGGTGACTTGTTCAGTAACACTGTTTTTCCAGGTGCAGATGGATGAGTCGTGCAGGGCAACGGAGGAGAGCCCAGGGGAGCGCTGTAAGAAGGTGAGTCTGTGTGTAGTACTGGAGGGAAGATGTGACTGATGGCTATAGGGCTCCATTATGGGTTTTACTCTTTTTTTTTTTTTTTTGTGATCTGAGGGTGCTAAGCGATGAGCCGAGCGTGATGTGGGCCCTGGAGGTGAGTCAGGCAAGGTGACCGGTGCTTGGTGGGCTGGAGTAGGTGTTCTTTTTCAGGTTATTCAGGGTTTTTTCTCCTTCTCTTCACTTTCCCATCCCAATTTGGGGCCGATTCCCTCAAACGGGGACTTCCCCCTGTGGGGCTGCTTATGCAGCCTGGGAGCTGCTGCCTGGGCACAAAAATACCTCAAACCCCTTGACTCTGGGCCTGCAATGAGGGGTGAAAATACAGGAAGAATTCTGGTGGAAAGAAAACAACTTGGGGCTTCTGGGAAAGCCAACTCCAGCTGGATTTGTGCGGCTGGAAAGGAAAAAAAAAAAGGGGGTGGGGGGAAGGAACAACAACCTAAAAGCACCCACCAACCATTCTCATGCACAAAACCGAAAGTGAAAATGACCATTTTTTGTAGGGCAAAAGCACAAAAAATCCCCACAGAACTCAGTAGTTTGGAAAAGCAACCCCAATTATTACATTATGTAAAGAAGGCGGGGGAAAAAAAAAGAAAACCAAACCAAAACCCGATCACAACCCTGATGCCACATGCCTACAAGCAGTTCCTGGGGCTTATTCTGCGGGGGTGGGAACCCAACCTTGTTCCCCAGGTTTGCTGTGCTGCTTCTCCTCCCTCGAGACACTTTGCTGTTTGGTGCAGAGGCAATGAACGGCGCTGCTGGGGCTGCGAGGGGGAAAGGTGCAGAGGAATAGAAGCTCTGTGGATGCAGCCAAGTTACGGTTTCTGGATGGTATTAATCGAGAAGAGTAATTCAGATAATGCTGCTGCCCAGCGACCAGAATTGGGTACTGAGCCCGGGAGCCGCGCACGCGCGGTGGCGTCCCTGTGATCCCCATTGCTCTCTCCGCAGGTAACAGCCCTGCGATGCTGCAGTGCCTGCGAGGTGATGCCGCCGTGCTCGTTGCTGCTTCCTGGTAAGGAAAGGCCTCCTCCGCTCCTGCTGCAGCGTGGTGGTGTGTCGGACACGATTCCCTGTGTCGGGTGAGGCCTAGGGCTGCCGGCGAGGTGAGCGAGCCCCTTTGGTGGGTGCAGGGGTATCTCCTTGTGTGCCTGTACTACTGGGGCTGGTGGGATGGGAAGCTTCAAATGACCCGCCGAGGCAGGCTTCTGGTATGCTAAAGGCGAGCGGGTGAGGGCAGCCCTAGGAGTTACCCGGGAGCTGATAGAAGGGAAGAGGGAAAGGAGGAGGAGGATGATGACCTTTTCCCCCTGCAGCTTCTGGGTGCAGAAGATGGCCGACTCCCCAGCTCACCAGAGCTCCCCCTCAGCCTCCCCTGGCCCCCCTTGCCCCGTGCGCCTGCCCCCAGCTCCAGCACGGGCGAGCTAGGCTACGTGCCTAGGAAGCCTCATCTGGTAAGAGCTGTAAGACACCCACGTATTCTCTTCAGGTGGAGGACGGCCTAGAGTCTGGAGCTGCAGAAGAGGCAGGGAGGAGAGGAGGGGAAAGAAGCATCTGAACGGCTAAATTGTGCCAGCAGCGCTGAGAGCGAGAGTCGCGGTGAGTCCTGGGCCAGTGGGGCCCCGTTGCCTCTCTTGTGCGTCCTGGGCCCTCCCTGTCTCTCTCCCGGCCCCCTCTCTTTCCTTACCTGCTGCAAAATTTACTTTTATTTTTTGCGCCCCCCCCCCCCCCCCCCGCACCTTCTTTCTCCATCTCGCTCTGAGTGTCTCCCTGCCTCCCCGTCTTTTCAGTCCTCCCTCTCTCTGTCCTGTAGCCTGTGGCTCCTTTTTCTTTCTCCGCCTCTCTCTGCCTGGCTCTGGCTCCGTGTTTTTTTTTTTATTCCTCCTGCTCTGTCCTGTAGCCTGTCGGTGTTTTGTTGTTCTCTGGCTCTCTTGATCTGACTCCCTGTGTTACCGAAAAACGCGTTAAAATCGGAAACGACTCCTCAACACCAATTTAGTATTAAAGAGCAGGCATTCTTTATTCGCGGCGCCGGATGCACGGGGGATCGCTCCTCCTGGCGTGCGTACCTCACGCACCTTTCCCGTACAATTTGTAGATCAATGTTTTACGTATTCATACATATTCATTATTGTCCTGTCTGCTGATTGGTACAAACTTGCTCGTTCCGTATGTAAATCGCTGCGCAGGCTCGGTTGTCCTCTTCCGTTGTTCTCTTCTGTTACTTGGGTCGGTGGTGGTCTGTGAGTCGGTGGTCGCGATCTCCCCCTGCCGGAATTACCTTTTAGCTTCTCGGCTCTTACTCTTGGCAGTCTTGGCTAGTTTTCTCAGTCCGCTAAGCGAAACAGCGTTTTTTCATCCTTTTCTGACAGAAGCACGTTGTCTGTTGTTCTGTTCGCATTAATGATCGCCTACGGACTAAAATGCAGATCGACAGGTGCGCTGATTGGTACGCTCCATGTTCCCGTAATGGAACACCGTCTCTGGTTGATTTCATCACTTTGGTTACATTTCCCCTGTTTGGAAGTTCTGAAATAATAATTTTCTCAATACTTCCATCCTAGATCAATAATATTCCACTATGTCAGTTTAGTGTTTGCTTCATGTTCTGAAATTTTTCACTTGATTGTGGTCTCCAGGGTGTATGCAGGTCCCATTTTCTACCCAAAATTTTATTAATTTGTTGAAGTACCTCTGCAAAAAAATGTGGTGCTCTATCAGAGGACATTCCCGTTGGCACTCTAAATCTTGGTATTATTTCCTTCAGCAACGTCTTAACTACTACTCTAGCTTTGTCGGTGCAGCACGAGAAAGCTGCTGGCCATCTAGAAAATTTGTCAATCAGCACTGACAAATACTGCTCTATCTATTTTGTCTGGGTAACTCAGAGAACTTAATTTGCTAATAATTTCCGGGAGAATTTTTTGTTTTGTTACTCCTAAAGGTTGTTTCCTTTGGTTCAGGGGATTATTTCTAGGACAGATTGGACACTTAGCTACTATGGGTTTAACTATTCTTGTCGTGCCTACACACGCTACAGATGTTTTTAAACTCAAAACCGTAGCGCCTACAGCCTAATGTGTTTGCTCATGGTTTTCTTTTGCAAGTTCTGTCATAACTTGTGGGGTGGCTGTTGTTATTACTTGTTTTTCTGGTGTTACCTACCATCTCTCTGTGTTTTGTGATGCTTCCAATTGTTCTGCTAATTGCTCATCCAGTTTATTATATCTCGGTTTCAACTTTGGAATTCTGATCTGTTTTACTGGTACTAGTGCAAGGATACCTTGCTCTGCAGTCCTCTTTGCAGCTTTATCGGTCAGTCGTTTGCTTATGTTTACAGCCGTCTGGCCAAATTGATGAGCTTTGCAACGCTTTACCGCCACTTCTTTTGGTTTCTGCACGTCTTCCGGAAGTTGGAGAATTTCTTCTTTATGCTGTATTGATGATTCTTGGGCTGATGGCAGTCCTTTCTCCTTCCCAATAGCTCCATGATCGTGGATCACACCAAATGCACGTTTGGAATCAGTCTAGATATTTATCCTTTGTCCTTCTGCCATTCGCAGAGCTCGCTTCAATGCTACCAATGCTGCTTTCTGTGCTGAGGTGTTTGCAGGCAGCACCCCTGACTCCATTCCCTCGGCGGCGATAACGACAGCATATCCGGCCATTCGCTTCTCTTCTCGCCCAGAGCTTCTTCCATCTGTAAACAACTCCAGATCAGGATTTTCCCAGAGGTTTGTGTCTCAGGTCTGGTCTGCTGGAATAGACTTGTTCAATAGTTAGCAAGCGATCGTGTTCTAAATTGTCCGTAAGGTTTTCTGTTGTTAAAAACATAGCAGGATTCAGTATAGCAGTAGTCTTCGATTCCACATCGTCTTGTTCTAACAGAACAACTTGATATTTCAACATTCTGCTAAGGGATAGCCAACGACCCCCCTTTTGTTCTAAAACAGTCACCGCTATGTGCGGGACATATACTGTCATCTTCTGTCCCATTGTTAACTTTGGGGCTTCCCGGATCGGCAGCGCTGTTGTTGCTCCTGCCCGTAAACACCTAGGCCATCTTTTACTCGCGTGGTCAGGTTGTTTGGAGAAGTAGCCCACAGGTCTCTTCCAGGTTCCCAGTCGCTGTGTCAGCACTCCAAGGGCTAAATGTTGTCTTTCGTGGACAAACAACTCAAAAGGTTTAGCGAAATCAGGTAGGCCTAATGCAGGGGCCATCATCGAGGCTCTTTTCAGTTCTTTGAATGCCGTTTGGCATCCGGGCGTCCAGGTTAAATATTTATCCTTTTGAGTCTTTCAATGCCTCAAATAATGGTTTTACATACAGTCTATAGTTCAGAATCCAGAGCTGATGCTATTTCATTGTTTTCAGAAAAGCTCTCAGTTCCTTCGGGCTGCTAGGTTCGGGAATTTGACAAATAGTTTCTTTCTTTTCACTTTCTAATTGTCTTTGTCTTTGAGATATTTCAAATCCTAAATAAATGGCTGCTTCTTTTCCTATTTGGGTTTTGTTTCTGGAAACTCCGCATCTTCCTTGGCCCAGAAAATTTAAAAATTTCAAAACATTTTTCTTTACTTTGTGCCGCTATCAGAATGTCATCCGCATTCTGTAACAAGATGCCTCTCCCTGGGTTCTGTTTTTTCTATATCTCTAATTTTTTTTTGCCAGCTGAGTCTCAAGTATCGTAGGACTATTTTTAAATCCTTGTGGAAGTACGGTCCATGGTAGCTGTGTCTTTCATTCTGTGGTGGGGCTTTCCCATTGCAAAGCAAATAGGCTTTGACTTTTTATGCCTGGAGGTATGCAAAAGAAGGCGTCCTTCAAATCTAGTACAGTAAACCATTTATGCTCCTCCTTTAAAAGAGGTCAGTAAAGTGTATGGATTAGCTACTACCGGATGTATATCTTGGACCACCTGATTTATAGCCCTTAAATCGTGAACTAGCTAATACTCTTTGCCTCTAGATTTCTTTACTGGCGACACAGGAGTACTATATTCTGATTCACATTCCACTAAAAGCTCATATTCTGAAAAATTTTATAATTAACTTCTGTAATCCTTTTCGAGCCTCTCGCTTAATAGGGTATTGTTTTTGTCTTACGGGCTTGGCTCCAGGCTTTAAGGTTACTTTTACCGGCTCTGCCCACTTAGATCGCTCCGGAGCTCCGCTCGCTCAAACCAAAGGAATTACTACGTTTTCCACTTCCTCGGGAACCCGTTCCTCCCTGGAGGAATCCTGTAACATAAACGCTCTCGCCTCTGTGGCTTTTGATTCTGGTATTAGTGATTTAATCTCTCCATCTTTAAAAGTTACTTGAGCATCTAATTGACCTAATAGATCTCGTCATAACAGAGGCAGTGGACATTCAGGCATATGCAGAAACTGGTGAGTTGCCCATTGCTTCTCCAATTTAAACTTTAATGGCTCTGAGAGGGGCTAATTTTTCTTTGCCCTGTTGCGCTAGCAACATCTACTGATTTATGATCAAATTTCTCTTCACGTGTATTCAATACCAAATAAGTGGCTCCCGTATCTACCAAAAATTCTATTTCTTCATTCCGTAGCTTCAGTGTAACCAGGTGTTCAGCTAGGGTTGATTCCCCTGGTCTCCTTCATGCCAAGCTACTTCAAGCATTTAACCCAGATCTCTGGATTCAGGTTGTTCTAGTTTCTGAAGGTTGTTTTCTCTCCCCCCGCCCCCATCTGGGGCTGATTGTCTTATGAATATAGAGACCAGCTGAATTGCTTTTTCTGGTTTTTCTGGGTTCAAATGAGTATATTTTCTGGTGGTCACCTTCAGTCTTTCCATAAAGGCTGAAGGGGACTCACTTAATTCTTGTCTCACTTCATAAATTTTGACCAATTTATTGCTTTTGGCATTGCTTGTCTTACTCCAAATAAAATCTCTCTCTGACATCTAGTCAACATTCCCCTGGGTCCTGGCTGATTAGGGTCCCACTCGGGATTTGTAGATGGAAAATTCTTATTCATTGTTCTCTGTAAATTCCTGTTAGCATGTGCTCCCTGCACCTGCCTTCTGGCTGTATTCAGTACTATTTTCTTGTCAGTTTCATCAAGCGAAGTATCCAGTATCACAAGTAGAGCAACACTCTTTCAAGTTCTCACCACGTTTTCCTCTTTTCAGAAACATTGCCGTAGAATCTTGTGGACATACCTCACGCTGTTTCTGCTGCTCGGGATGATTCCACGGTGTAAAGAACAAATCAACATATGCCACTTCTTCCCATTTGCCTTCCCTTTTTACAAAACAACATTAATTGCAAGATGGTACGATATTGCAATGTCTCATGTTCTGGCCATTTGTGCCCACCTTCCAATTGATACGTTGGCCACCAATGATTGCAATATTCAATTAATGGTTTCCGAGTTAGTGGGTCACCGCCCCCGACGTCTTTCCAGTGCTTCAAAATACATCGCAAAGGTGTTCTCTGTGGGATAGGTTTCCTACTCAGTAATGCTCCCGTCTCCCAGTCGACTAGTAGTTGTGATAGTGCACTATCACAACTACTAGTCAGAGGGACTCCAACCCCCGTTAGAGGTCTCACTGGAAATCTGCCACTGGGATCTGTAGCCCCCTGCTAGATATCCCTGGAGACTTCAACCCCCTGTTGAAGACTCCCCTACCCTCGGGTCCCGCTCCACAGGCTTTCGCCTAGCAGAGACTTACCAACCGAGGCACCTCTTGGCCCCGACCCTGCGTGGCTTTCGCCGCGCCTTACGGGCAGGCCTGTGGGACTCAAACCCGCTATCCTATCCTATGTGGGAAACTAACCCCACGTATTATTCTACCTAAGTTTCTTCTTCAAAGAATGCCTTGTTTACCTCAATCCAGGGGATCTTGCTCAGAATTCTCTGGCCCGGGGATCGGAAGCTCTCCCGGAGAATTCCTCGGGGCCGGCTGCAGGTCCCACGATCCCACGGATCCGTCGAGATTCAAAAGCAGGTTCCCACCTGGGGTGCCAAAACTGTTACCGAAAAACGCGTTAAAATCGGAAACGACTCCTCAACACCAATTTAGTATTAAAGAGCAGGCATTCTATATTCACGGCGCCGGATGCACGGGGGATCGCTCCTCCTGGCGTGCGTACCTCACGCACCTTTCCTGTACAATTTGTAGATGGAAATTTTACATACTCATACATAGTCATTATTGTCTTGTCTAGCGATGGGTACAAACTTGCTCGTTCCGTATGTCAATCACTGCGCAGGCTCGGTTGTCCTCTTCCGTTGTTCTCTTCTGAGTAGGTGGTGTTACTTGGGTCGGTGGTGGTCTGTGAGTCGGTGGTCGCGATCTCCCCCTGCCGGAATTACCTTTTAGCTTCTCGGCTCTTACTCTTGGCAGTCTTGGCTAGTTTTCTCAGTCCGCTAAGCGAAACCGCTTTTTTTCATCCTTTTCTGACAGAAGCATGTTGTCTGTTGTTCTGCTGACATTAACGATCGCCTAGGCACTAAAATGCAGATCGACAGGTGCGCTGATTCGTACGCTCCACGTTCCCGTAATGGAACACCGTCTCTGGTTGGTTGATTTCATCGCTTTGGTTACACCTGTTCCTGTTGTTCAGTTTCTTCTTTTTTGGCTTTGTGTGATTCTCTCTGTGATTCTGTTTTTCTCTGCCTCGCTTTTCCCAGCTCCCCGTCCCTCACTTTTAATGCCCATTATCCTTCACCAGCACACTCTCCCTTGGTTCCCATCCTCGTTTCTGAATTCCTCCTGCTTTGCCACGTAGCCCGTGACTTTTTTCTTAATCTCTCTCTGTCTGCCTCAACGCTCCCCCCGTGCTTTTTAATTCGTCTTCTCTGCTCTGTACCCTGCTACTGTTCTTGCCTTTCTGAGTTCTTCTCTGTCCAGCTCCCTTGCCCTATTCATGAATTCCTGTTCTTCCTGCAGCCACCGCTGTTCCCTGTGACCTCCATCTCTCTCTGTCCAGCTCCCTGTCCCTAGGTTTTAATTCCTGCCTCTGCCCGCTGTAGCCTGTCCAGATGTTTCTCTCGGCCTCTCTCTCTGTCCGGCTCCCTCTCTCTGTGTTCTAATTCCACGTTCTCTGTCACGTGGACCCGTGCTATTTGTTTGTCCTCATCTCTCTCTGTCCAGCTCCTTGCTGCGATGTTTTATTTCCTCATTTCCTCCCTCTCTGTCTTTGTAGCCCATTGCTGTTGGTTTGGTTTTTTTTTTTCACTTGTTTCTTCATGTGTCTCTGTCTGCCTCCCAGTCCCTGATCTTTAATTCCTCCTTCCCTGTAGGCCGCTGTTCCTTTTTTCCATTCTACATTGTGTTCTCTTTGGTCTCGTGTTCTTATTCATTGATTCCCTCCTCGCTGCCCTGTGGCTTGTCCCCATTTTATTGTTGCTTCTCTCTCCCTCTCTCTGGCTTCTTGCCCCTGTTTTTAAAATTCCTCCCTCTCTTCTCTCTTCCCTGTAGGCCGTGTGATCTTTAGCCTTTCTCCATGTCTTTCTGCCCATCTCTCTGTGTCTATTCATTAATTCTTCCCTCTCTGCCCTGTAGCCTGTAGCTTCTGTCCTTTCTCCATCTTGCTGTCCCTGGCTCCCCCGTGACCCTATGCTAGAATTGTTTCTCTCTTCTCTCCGTACGCATTGCGATTCCTTTTGCTCTCTGTCTCCCTTCGGTTTTTTTCTTTTTTTTTTTCTGGCTCCCTGTCCCTAATTCTTAATTCTCTGCCTTCTCGTGCCCCATGGTTTGTTCTGTGGGGTTCTCTCGCGGTTCCCTCGCAGTTCCCTCCAGTCCATACTGGGCTATATTGGTCTAGTCCATACTGGGCTATATTGGTCTAGTCCATACTGGGCTATATTGGTCTAGTCCATACTGGGCTATATTGGTCTAGTCCATACTGGGCTATATTGGTCTGTCCCGGCTTCCTCCCACTTCTTTCCCAGTGCCTCACAGTAGGTCCCGGTTCCGTCCATGGGATGACCTGTGAGGGAACTGTGAGGGAACTGTGAGGGACCTGTGAGGGACCTGTGAGTAGGGGGGCGGCCCCCCGGGCCCCAGCCCCGCCCCCCCCCCGCCTGGGGCCAGGGCCCCGCGGCCGCCGGCCCCTTCCTCCTCTGCCCGCTCCCGTCGCAGACGGCTCGGTATGTGTCACGAGCGGCAGCCGCGTTCAGCAGCTCTCGGAGGGCGCGCGGCTGTGCCCGGCCGTGACCGGGGCCCGCAGGGGTTTCCCGCTCGCCCCGAGAAGGCGCTGGCCCCGAGCCGGCGCGTCCGGCTCGGCGCCCTCGCGAGCTGAGCGCGGCCCGGCCAGCAGGGGGCGCTGGCGCTCACCGGCTGGGCGCGGTGGCGGGGCCGGTGGGGGCCGTTCCTTCCGGCCGCCCTTTAAGGGCCGCCCCGCGGGGCTCGGGCTTCCGGTGGCGCGTGCGCGGCGCGTCGGAGCGGGGGCGGGAGCGGTGCGTGTGGAGGCCGAAGGGCCGGTGCGTGTGGCGGCCGGGTCGCGAGGCGTCCCTGTGCGGTGCCGGGGCCCCTCTGCGGCCCGGCGTGGGAAGCCCGCGGCCGGCGGAGCCTGCTCGGAGCTGGGCGGGGAGCGCCGCGGCGGTCCGGCCGCCGGCAGCCATCCCCTGCGGTGGCCGGCAGCCCCTCGGGACGCCTGGAGGCCTGGCGGTGCCCGAGCCTCGCCTGCGGCAGCCGCCTGAGAGAGCAGCGCGGCCGTGTCCGGGGGCCGGAGAGCGCTGGTGGGTGAGTTTGGGCAGCGGGGGGCGGGTGTGTGTCTCCGGGCGGGGCCGGGGGGCTCCGTGCCCCGCAGAGGAGCCCCGGTCGGGCATCGTTCGCTTCCGAACAATGCAGGTCTGTCCCTGGTTATTTTCTGTGTACAGTGTTTCGGGCCACCTGAAAGCCTTTGGCCGGGTAGGTTTGGTGCGGGGCGATGGCAGGTGTGGACCCTGAAAGATCTCGGGTGGGGGGCGTGGGAGGTATTTCTTGCCTTAAAACTCTGAGCCCACCTCGTGTGTCATGTCGTGTTATCATGTCGTGAGTCTCGTGACTGTGGCAAATGGCTGAGTCGGGCGTTTTCTGATAACTAACTTCTGAACGTGTGCGTGTGTAGGCACGGGGAGATTTGTGCAGTGTGACGGAGCCCCTTGTGCTTCTGTGCTAATGTCTACCTGTTCTAGACCTCCAGTGTTGGAAAGCCTTTGTTTAGTGCCTAGTTGTGGCTGCGTAACTGCTGTTGCGCCTGCAGCTGTGCTCGCAGGGATGCTGGGTGGCTCCGCATCAAACCGGCCGCCGGGCGGCCGGGTTGTGCCGCAGAGCATGCCGGGAGCTGTAGTCCTTGCGGCTGCCGGGCGGCCGGGTTGTGCCGCAGAGCATGCCGGGAGCTGTATTCCTGGCGCAGTGGCTGCCGGCCCTGTCACGTGGTTCGCCGGGCGGCGCGGTCTTCCGGCGCTCGGGTGCCGGGCGGCCGTGGCGCGTACGGTACGCGAGGTGTATTTTTGGGGTTGGCTTCGTGTTGATTACTGGGGGCTTGCGGGTGCGGCCGCTTCCCGAGAAGCGGTGAGTTCCCCGGGAGCTGACAGAAGGGAAGAGGGAAAGGAGGAGGACGATGACCTTTTCCCCGTGCCCAGGGCGCAGATGATGGCCGCGTCCCCGGCCCACCGGAGGTCCCGCTCAGCCTCCCCTGGCCCCCCTTGCCCCGTGCGCCTGCCCCCAGCTCCGGCACCTCCCCATAAGCGTGCTGCATAGCCTTAGGCCGCCCCCAGGCCCTGTCGTGAAGGCAGCAAGCCGTCCCTCAAGCGCACTGGATTCCCCCTTGGCGCAGGGGCCCTTAGCAGTAGCGTGGGGAGGGAGCGGTGTGTCCAGAAGCCCCTGCGGAAGGAGAGGCTTTGGCCAGGGTCGATCGACGGTAATGACGGTCGCTGTTTCTTCTTTCCCTCTCCCAGAGACCGTGCTGAGGACGTGGTTGTCTGTCCTTCCCCCGGGGATGCCGTTGCCTGCGGCCGTCTCAGGCTCGCGTGGCTTCTCTCTGCCCGTCCTCGCCGTCCTCGCAGCGCAGGGCCGAAAAGGGATAGACAAAGCCCTTCCCGGCTGCGGACAGGAGCTGCCTCGGCTGAAGCTGGAGACGCCAACGAAAGGTAAAGCCCTTCCCGGCTGCGGACAGGAGCTGCCTCGGCTGAAGCTGGAGACGCCAACGAAAGGTAAAGAAGAAGAAACTGAAGGTGCTCTGGCTGCCAGCTGCCTTCCTGCCGCAGGCAAGAGAGAGCCTGTCCATGCAGGTGGGGGAGGAAGGATCCCCCTTCATAGCCCGCAGCGGGCCAGGCCACCAACGTGCACCGTAGGGTCTGTACGCGTAACCCGGAGTTGGGTACGGGCGTGTAGTGCACGAGCGAGCTAGGCTACGTGCCTAGGAAGCCTCATCTGGTAAGAGCTGTAAGACACCCACGTATTCTCTTCAGGTGGAGGACGGCCTAGAGTCTGGAGCTGCAGAAGAGGCAGGGAGGAGAGGAGGGGAAAGAAGCATGTGAACGGCTAAATTGTGCCAGCAGCGCTGAGAGCGAGAGTCGCGGTGAGTCCTGGGCCACTGGGGCCCCGTTGCCTCTCTTGTGCGTCCTGGGCCCTCCCTGTCTCTCCCCCGGCCCCCTCTCTTTCCTTACCTGCTGCAAAATTTACTTTTTTTTTTGCGCCCCCCCCCCCCGCACCTTCTTTCTCCATCTCGCTCTGAGTGTCTCCCTGCCTCCCCGTCTTTTCAGTCCTCCCTCTCTCTGTCCTGTAGCCTGTGGCTCCTTTTTCTTTCTCCGCCTCTCTCTGCCTGGCTCTGGCTCCGTTTTTTTTTTTTTTATTCCTCCTGCTCTGTCCTGTAGCCTGTCGGTGTTTTGTTGTTCTCTGGCTCTCTTGATCTGACTCCCTGTGTTACCAAAAAACGCGTTAAAATCGGAAACGACTCCTCAACACCAATTTAGTATTAAAGAGCAGGCATTCTTTATTCGCGGCGCCGGACGCACGGGGGATCGCTCCTCCTCGCGTGCGTACCTCACGCACCTTTCCCGTACAATTTGTAGATCAATGTTTTACGTATTCATACATATTCATTATTGTCCTGTCTGCTGATTGGTACAAACTTGCTCGTTCCGTATGTCAATCACTGCGCAGGCTCGGTTGTCCTCCCAGTACAGTGCGAGGAATGGGGACGTACAGTGCGGGGAACGGGGACGTACCAGGATCTACTGGGTTGTACTGGGAGGGAACTGGGACGTACTGGGAGGCTCTACAATGTCCTGGGATGTAGTGTGGAGGAACTAGGATGTACAGGCTTGTACTGGGTTGTACCGGGTGGAACTGGCAGGAATTTGGGATGTACCAGGATCTACTGGGATGTACTGGGAGGTAACTGTTATGTACTGGGAAGGAACTGGTATGTACTGGGATGTACTGGTATGTACTGGGAGGGAAGTGTTATGTACTGAGGGGAACTGGGACGTACTGGGATGTACTGGGAGGGAACTGTGAAGTACTGGGATGTACTTAGAGGCAACTGCGATGTGCTGGGAGGGAACTGTGAAGTACTGGGATGTACTTAGAGGGAACTGGGATGTACTGGGAGGGAACTGGGATGTACTGGGATGTACTGGGAAGGCACTGGAATGTAATGGGATGTACTGGGAGGGAACTGGGATGTACTGGGAGGCTCTACAATGTCCTGGGATGTCCTGGGATGTAGTGTGGAGGAACTAGGATGTACAGGCTTGTACTGGGTTGTACCGGGTGGAACTAGCAGGGATTTGGGATGTACCAGTATCTACTGGGATGTACTGGGATGTACTGGGAGGGAACTGTGAAGTACTGGGATGTACTTAGAGGGAACTGGGATGTACTGGGAGGGAACTGGGATGTACTGGGTGGAAAGTGTTGGGAATTGATATTTACTGGGAGGGAACTGGGATCGACTGGGAGGGAACTGGGATGTAGTGGGACATACTGGGAGGGAACTGGGATGTACTGGGGTGTACTGGGAGGGGACTGTTATGTACCGAGGGGGAACTGGGATGTACTGGGAGTGAACTGTGAAGTACTGGGATGTACTTAGAGGGAAGTGGGAGGGAACTTGGATGTAGTGGGAGAGAACTGGGATTTACTTGGAGGAAAGTGGCATGTACTGGGCTGTACTGGAATGGAACTGGGAGTGAACTGTGTGTGAACTCTGAGGGAACTGGGATGTACTGTGAGGGAACTGGGATGTACTGGGACAGACTGGGAGGGATCTGGGATGTACTGGGATGCACTGGTAGGGAACTGGGATGTACTGGGAGGAATCTGGAATGTCCCAGTTGACACCCACTTCCCTCCCAGTGCCTCCCAGTATATCCCAGTTTCCTCCCAGTACATCCCAGTAAATCCCAGTTTGCTCCCAGTACATCCCAGTACATCGCAGTACATTCCAGTTCTGTTCCTGTACATCCCAATACATCCCCGTTCCATGCCAGTACATCCCAGTTCCCTACCAGTTCATCCCCGTACATCCCAATTCCCTCCCGGTTCACTACCACTTCTTTCCCAGTTCCGTCCCATTACATCCCAGTACATCCCAGGTCCCTCCCAGTACATCCCAGGTCCCTCCCAGTACATCCCACGTCCCTCCCAGTACATCCCACGTCCCTCCCAGTACATCCCACGTCCCTCCCAGTACATCCCACGTCCCTCCCAGTACATCCCAGGTCCCTCCCAGTACATCCCAGGTCCCTCCCAGTACTGGGAGGGAACTGGGATGTACTGGGAGGCACTACAATGTGCGGGGATGCCCTGGGATGTACTGTGGAGGAACTAGGATGTACAGGCTTGTACTGGGTTGTACCGGGTGGAACTGGCAGGGATTTGGGATGTACCAGGATGTACTGGGATGTACTGGGATGTACTGGGAGGTAACTGTTATGTACTGGGAAGGAACAGGGAGGTAACTGGGATGTACTGGTAGGGAACTGGGATGTACTGGGAGGGAACTGGGACGTACTGTGAGGACACTGGGATGTACTGTTATGTACTGGGAGGGAAGTGTTATGTACTGAGGGGAACTGGGACGTACTGGGATGTACTGGGAGGGAACTGTGAAGTACTGGGATGTACTGGGAGTGACCTGGGAGGGAACTGGTATGTAGTAGGATGTACTGGGTGGGAACTGGGATGTACCAGGATGTACTGGGATGTACTGGGAGGGAACTGGTATGTACTGGGAGGGAACTGGGATGTACTGGGATGTACTTAGCAGCAACTGGGAGGGAACTGGGATGTAGTGTGATGTACTGGGAGGGAACTGGCATGTACTGGGATGTACTGGAATGGAACTGGGAGTGAACTGTGAGTGAACTGGGAGTGAACTGTGTGTGAACTGTGAGGGAACTGGGATGTACTGGGAGGGAAATGGGAGAGAACTGAGATGTACTGGAGGGAACTGGGATGTAGTGGGATATACTGGAGGGAACTGGAATGGACTAAGAGGGAACTGGGACGTACTGGGAGGGAACTAGGACGCACTGGTAGGGAACTGGGACGGAACTGGGATGTACTGGGACGTACTGGGAGGGAACTGGGACGTACTGGGAGGTAACTGTTGTGTACTGGGAGTGAACTGGCGGGGAACTGGTATGTAGTAGGATGTACTGGGAGGGAACTGGGATGTACTGGGACGGACTGGGAGGGAACTGGGACGGACTGGGAGGGAAATGGGACGGACTGGGATGCACTGGTAGGGAACTGGGATGTACTGGGAGGAAACTGGAATGTCCCAGTTGACACCCACTTCCCTCCCAGTTTCCTCCCAGTATATCCCAGTTTCCTCCCAGTACATCCCAGTAAATCCCAGTTCGCTCCCAGTACATCCCAGTACATTCCAGTTCCGTTCCTGTACATCCCAATACATCCCCGTTCCATGCCAGTACATCCCAGTTTCCTACCAGTTCATCCCCGTACATCCCAATTCCCTCCCGGTTCACTACCACTTCTTTCCCAGTGCCTCCCAATACATCCCAGTTCCGTCCCATTACATCCCAGTACATCCCAGTTCCCTCCCAGTACATCCCAGGTCCCTCCCAGTACTGGGAGGGAACTGGGATGTACTGGGAGGCACTACAATGTGCGGGGATGCCCTGGGATGTACCGTGGAGGAACTAGGACGTACAGGCTTGTACTGGGTTGTACCGGGTGGAACTGGCAGGGATTTGGGATGTACCAGGATCTACTGGGATGTACTGGGAGGTAACTGTTATGTACTGGGAGTGAACTGGGAGGGAACTGGGATGTACTGGGAGGGAACTGGGACGTACCGTGAGGACACTGGGATGTACTGGTATGTACTGGGAGGGAAGTGTTATGTACTGAGGGGAACTGGGACGTACTGGGATGTACTGGGAGGGAACTGTGAAGTACTGGGATGTACTGGGAGTGAACTGGGAGGGAACTGGTATGTAGTAGGATGTACTGGGTGGGAACTGGGATGTACCAGGATGTACTGGGATGTACTGGGAGGGAACTGGTATGTACTGGGAGGGAACTGGGATGTACTGGGATGTAGTGGGAGGGAACTGGGAGGGAACTGGTATGTACTGGGAGGGAACTGGGATGTACTGGGACATACTGGTAGGGAACTGGGATGTACTGGGAGGGGATTGGGACGGACTGGGAGGGAACTGGGATGTACTGGGCTGCACTGGTAGAGAACTGGGATGTACTGGGAGGAAACTGGAATGTCCCAGTTGACACCCACTTCCCTCCCAATGCCTCCCAGTATATCCCAGTTTCCTCCCAGTATATCCCAGTTTCCTCCCAGTACATCCCAGTAAATCCCAGTTCGCTCCCAGTACATCCCAGTACATCGCAGTACATTCCAGTTCCGTTCCTGTACATCCCAATACATCCCCGTTCCATGCCAGTACATCCCAGTTTCCTACCAGTTCATCCCCGTACATCCCAATTCCCTCCCGGTTCACTACCACTTCTTTCCCAGTTCCGTCCCATTACATCCCAGTTCCGTCCCATTACATCCCAGCACATCCCAGTTCCCTCCCAGTACATCCCAGTTCCCTCCCAGTACATCCCAGGTCCCTCCCAGTACATCCCAGGTCCCTCCCAGTACTGGGAGGGAACTGGGATGTACTGGGAGGCACTACAATGTGCGGGGATGCCCTGGGATGTACTGTGGAGGAACTAGGATGTACAGGCTTGTACTGGGTTGTACCGGGTGGAACTGGCAGGGATTTGGGATGTACCAGGATCTACTGGGATGTACTGGGAGGTAACTGTTATGTACTGGGAGTGAACTGGGAGGGAACTGGGATGTACTGGGAGGGAACTGGGATGTACTGGGAGGGAACTGGGACTTACTGTGAGGACACTGGGATGTACTGGTATGTACTGGGAGGGAAGTGTTATGTACTGAGGGGAACTGGGACGTACTGGGATGTACTGGGAGGGAACTGTGAAGTACTGGGATGTACTGGGAGTGAACTGGGAGGGAACTGGTATGTAGTAGGATGTACTGGGTGGGAACTGGGACGTACCGTGAGGACACTGGGATGTACTAGAATGTACTGGGAGGGAAGTGTTATGTACTGAGGGGAACTGGGACGTACTGGGATGTACTGGGAGGGAACTGTGAAGTACTGGGATGTACTGGGAGTGAACTGGGAGGGAACTGGTATGTAGTAGGATGTACTGGGTGGGAACTGGGATGTACCGGGAGGGAACTGGGATGTACCGGGAGGGAACTGGGATGTACTGGGAGGGAACTGGTATGTACTGGGAGGGAACTGGGATGTACTGGGATGTAGTGGGAGGGAACTGGGAGGGAACTGGGATGTACTGGGAGGGAACTGGTATGTACTGGGAGGGAACTGGGATGTACTGGGACATACTGGCAGGGAACTGGGATGTACTGGGAGGGGATTGGGACGGACTGGGAGGGAACTGGGATGTACTGGGCTGCACTGGTAGGGAACTAGGATGTACTGGGAGGAAACTGGAATGTCCCAGTTGACACCCACTTCCCTCCCAATGCCTCCCAGTATATCCCAGTTTCCTCCCAGTATATCCCAGTTTCCTCCCAGTATATCCCAGTTTCCTCCCAGTACATCCCAGTAAATCCCAGCTCGCTGCCAGTACATGCCAATACATCGCTGTACATTCCAGTTCTGTTCCTGTACATCCCAATACATCCCCGTTCCATGCCAGTACATCCCAGTTCCCTACTAGTTCATCCCCGTACATCCCAATTCCTTCCCGGTTCGCTACCACTTCTTTCCCAGTGCCTTCCAATACATCCCAGTTCCGTCCCATTACATCCCAGTACATCCCAGTTCCCTCCCAGTACGTCCCAGTTCCCTCCCAGTACATCCCAGGTCCCTCCCAGTACTGGGAGGGAACTGGGATGTACTGGGAGGCACTACAATGTGCGGGGATGCCCTGGGATGTACTGTGGAGGAACTAGGTTGTACAGGCTTGTACTGGGTTGTACCGGGTGGAACTAGCAGGGATTTGGGATGTACCAGGATCTACTGGGATGTACTGGGAGGTAACTGTTATGTACTGGGAGTGAACTGGGAGGGAACTGGGACGTAGTGGTAGGGAACTGGGATGTACTGGGAGGGAACTGGGACGTACTGTGAGGACACTGGGATGTACTGTTATGTACTGGGAGGGAAGTGTTATGTACTGAGGGGAACTGGGACGTACTGGGATGTACTGGGAGGGAACTGTGAAGTACTGGGATGTACTGGGAGTGAACTGGGAGGGAACTGGTATGTAGTAGGATGTACTGGGTGGGAACTGGGATGTACCAGGATGTACTGGGAGGGAACTGGTATGTACTGGGAGGGAACTGGTATGTACTGGGAGGGAACTGGTATGTAGTGGGAGGGAACTGGGATGTACTGGGACATACTGGCAGGGAACTGGGATGTACTGTGAGGGGATTGGGATGTACTGGGAGGGAACTTGGATGTATTGGGAGGGAAGTGTTATGTACCAAGGGGGAACTGGGACGTACTGGGATGTAGTGGGAGTGAACTGTGAAGTACGGGGATGTACTTAGAGGGAACTGGGATGTACTGGGAGGGAACTTTGAAGTACTGGGATGTACTTAGAGGAAACTGGGAGGCAACAGGCATGTACTGGGATGTACTGGAATGGAACTGGGAGTGAACTGTGTGTGAACTGTGAGGGAACTGGGATGTACTGTGAGGGAACTGGGATGTACTGGGATGTACTGGGAGGGACTGGGAGGGATCTGGGATGTACTGGGCTGCACTGGTAGGGAACTGGGATGTACTGGGAGGAAACTGGAATGTCCCAGTTGACACCCACTTTCCTCCCAGTTTCCTCCCAGTATATCCCCGTTTCCTCCCAGTATATCCCCGTTTCCTCCCAGTATATCCCAGTTTCCTCCCAGTACATCCCAGTAAATCCCAGCTCGCTCCCAGTACATGCCAATACATCGCCGTACATTCCAGTACATCCCAGTTTCCTACCAGTTCATCCCCTTACATCCCAATTCCCTCCCGGTTCACTACCACTTCTTTCCCAGTGCCTCCCAATACATCCCAGTTCCGTCCCATTACATCCCAGTACATCCCAGGTCCCTCCCAGTACATCCCAGCTCCCTCCCAGTACTGGGAGGGAACTGGGATGTACTGGGAGGCACTACAATGTGCGGGGATGCCCTGGGATGTACCGTGGAGGAACTAGGATGTACAGGCTTGTACTGGGTTGTACCGGGTGGAACTGGCAGGGATTTGAAATGTCCTAGTATCTACTAGGATGTACTGGGATGTACTGGGAGGTAACTGTTGTGTACTGGGAAGGAACTGGGAGGGAACTGGGATGTACTGGGAGGGAACTGGGACGTACTGTGAGGACACTGGGATGTACTGTTATGTACTGGGAGGGAAGTGTTATGTACTGAGGGGAACTGGGACGTACTGGGATGTACTGGGAGGGAACTGTGAAGTACTGGGATGTACTGGGAGTGACCTGGGAGGGAACTGGTATGTAGTAGGATGTACTGGGTGGGAACTGGGATGTACCAGGATGTACTGGGATGTACTAGGAGGGAACTGGTATGTACTGGGAGGGAACTGGGATGTACTGGGATGTAGTGGGAGGGAACGGGGAGGGAACTGGGATGTACTGGGAGGTAACTGTTGTGTACTGGGAGTGAACTGGGAGGGACCTGGGATGTACTGGAAGGCACTACAATGTGCGGGGATGCACAGGGATGTACTGTGGAGGAACTAGGATGTACAGGCTTGTACTCGGTTGTACCGGGTGGAACTGGCAGGGATTTGAAATGTCCTAGTATCTACTAGGATGTACTGGGATGTACTGGGAGGTAACTGTTGTGTACTGGGAGTGAACTGGGAGGGAACTGTGAAGTACTGGGATGTACTTAGAGGGAACTGGGATGTACTGGGAGGGAACTGGGATGTACTGGGTGGAAAGTGTTGGGAATTGGGATTTACTGGGAGGGAACTGGGATGGACTGGGAGGGAACTGGGATGTAGTGGGACATACTGGGAGGGAACTGGGATGTACTGGGGTGTACTGGGAGGGAACTGTTATGTACCGAGGGGGAACTGGGATGTACTGGGAGTGAACTGTGAAGTACTGGGATGTACTTAGAGGGAAGTGGGAGGGAACTTGAATGTAGTGGGAGGGTACTGGGATTTACTTGGAGGAAAGTGGCATGTACTGGGATGTACTGGAATGGAACTGGGAGTGAACTGTGTGTGAACTGTGAGGGAACTGGGATGTACTGTGAGGGAACTGGGATGTACTGGGACGTACTGGGACAGACTGGGAGGGATCTGGGATGTACTGGGAGGGATCTGGGATGTACTGGGAGGCACTACAATGTGCGGGGATGCCCTGGGATGTACTGTGGAGGAACTAGGATGTACAGGCTTGTACTGGGTTGTACCGGGTGGAACTGGCAGGGATTTGGGATGTACCAGGATCTACTGGGATGTACTGGGATGTACTGGGAGGTAACTGTTATGTACTGGGAAGGAACAGGGAGGGAACTGGGATGTACTGGGAGGAAACTGGGATGTACTGTGAGGGAACTGGGACGTACTGTGAGGACACTGGGATGTACTGTTATGTACTGGGAGGGAAGTGTTATGTACTGAGGGGAACTGGGACGTACTGGGATGTACTGGGAGGGAACTGTGAAGTACTGGGATGTACTGGGAGTGAACTGGGAGGGAACTGGTATGTAGTAGGATGTACTGGGTGGGAACTGGGATGTACCAGGATGTATTGGGAGGGAACTGGGATTTACTGGGAGGGAACTGGGATGTACTGGGACATACTGGCAGGGAACTGGGATGTACTGGGAGGGGATTGGGACGGACTGGGAGGGAACTGGGATGTACTGGGAGGGATCTGGGATGTACTGGGCTGCACTGGTAGGGAACTGGGATGTACTGGGAGGAAACTGGAATGTCCCAGTTGACACCCACTTCCCTCCCAGTGCCTCCCAGTATATCCCAGTTTCCTCCCAGTACATCCCAGTAAATCCCAGTTTGCTCCCAGTACATCCCAGTACATCGCAGTACATTCCAGTTCCGTTCCTGTACATCCCAATACATCCCCATTCCATGCCAGTACATCCCAGTTCCCTACCAGTTCATCCCCGTACATCCCAATTCCCTCCTGGTTCACTACCACTTCTTTCCCAGTGCCTCCCAATACATCCCAGTTCCGTCCCATTACATCCCAGTACATCCCAGTTCCCTCCCAGTACATCCCAGGTCCCTCCCAGTACATCCCAGGTCCCTCCCAGTACATCCCAGGTCCCTCCCAGTACTGGGAGGGAACTGGGATGTACTGGGAGGCACTACAATGTGCGGGGATGCCCTGGGATGTACTGTGGAGGAACTAGGATGTACAGGCTTGTACTGGGTTGTACCGGGTGGAACTGGCAGGGATTTGAAATGTCCTAGGATCTACTAGGATGTACTGGGAGGTAACTGTTATGTACTGGGAAGGAACTGGGAGGGAACTGGGACGTACTGTGAGGACACTGGGATGTACTGGTAAGTCCTGGGAGGGAAGTGTTATGTACTGATGGGAACTGGGACGTACTGGGATGTACTGGGAGGGAACTGTGAAGTACTGGGATGTACTGGGAGTGAACTGGGAGGGAACTGGTATGTATTAGGATGTACTGGGTGGGAACTGGGATGTACCAGGATGTACTGGGATGTACTGGGAGGGAACTGGTATGTACTGGGAGGGAACTGGGATGTACTGGGATGTAGTGGGAGGGAACTGGGAGGGAACTGGGATGTACTGGGAGGGAACTGGGATGTACTGGGACATACTGGCAGGGAACTGGGATGTACTGGGAGGGGATTGGGACAGACTGGGAGGGAACTGGGATGTACTGGGCTGCACTGGTAGGGAACTGGGATGTACTGGGAGGAAACTGTAATGTCCCAGTTGACACCCACTTCCCTCCCAATGCCTCCCAGTATATCCCAGTTTCCTCCCAGTATATCCCAGTTTCCTCCCGGTACATCCCAGTAAATCCCAGCTCGCTGCCAGTACATGCCAATACATCGCTGTACATTCCAGTTCTGTTCCTGTACATCCCAATACATCCCCGTTCCATGCCAGTACATCCCAGTTTCCTACCAGTTCATCCCCGTACATCCCAGTTCCCTCCCGGTTCACTACCACTTCTTTCCCAGTGCCTCCCAATACATCCCAGTTCCGTCCCATTACATCCCAGTACATCCCAGTTCCCTCCCAGTACATCCCAGTTCCGTCCCAGTACTGGGAGGGAGCTGGGATGTACTGGGAGGCACTACAATGTGCGGGGATGCCCTGGGATGTACCGTGGAGGAACTAGAATGTACAGGCTTGTACTGGGTTGTACCGGGTGGAACTGGCAGGGATTTGGGATGTACCAGGATCTACTGGGATGTACTGGGATGTACTGGGAGGTAACTGTTGTGTACTGGGAGTGAACTGGGAGAGAACTGGGATGTACTGGGAGGGAACTGGGATGTACTGTGAGGACACTGGGATGTACTGGTATGTACTGGGAGGGAAGTGTTATGTACTGAGGGGAACTGGGACGTACTGGGACGTGCTGGGAGGGAACTATGAAGTATTGGGATGTACTTAGAGGGAACTGGGATGTACTGGGAGGGAACTGGGAGTGAACTGGGAGGGAACTGTGAAGTACTGGGATGTACTTAGAGGGAACTGGGATGTACTGGGAGGGAACTGGGATGTACTGGGTGGAAAGTGTTTGGAATTGGGATTTAGTGGGAGGGAACTGGGATGGACTGGGAGGGAACTGGGATGTAGTGGGACATACTGGGAGGGAACTGGGATGTACTGGGGTGTACTGGGAGGGAACTGTTATGTACCGAGGGGGAACTGGGATGTACTGGGAGTGAACTGTGAAGTACTGGGATGTACTTAGAGGGAAGTGGGAGGGAACTTGGATGTAGTGGGAGGGAACTGGGGTTTACTTGGAGGAAAGTGGCATGTACTGGGATGTACTGGAATGGAACTGGGAGTGAACTGTGTGTGAACTGTGAGGGAACTGGGATGTACTGGGATGTACTGGGACGGACTGGGAGGGAACTGGGATGTACTGGGAGGGATCTGGGATGTACTGGGCTGCACTGGTAGGGAACTGGGATGTACTGGAAGGAAACTGGAATGTCCCAGTTGACACCCACTTCCCTCCCAGTGCCTCCCAGTATATCCCAGTTTCCTCCCAGTACATCCCAGTAAATCCCAGTTTGCTCCCAGTACATCCCAGTACATCGCAGTACATTCCAGTTCCGTTCCTGTACATCCCAATACATCCCCGTTCCATGCCAGTACATCCCAGTTCCCTACCAGTTCATCCCCGTACATCCCAATTCCCTCCCGGTTCACTACCACTTCTTTCCCAGTTCCGTCCCATTACATCCCAGTACATCCCAGGTCCCTCCCAGTACATCCCAGTTCCCTCCCAGTACATCCCAGGTCCCTCCCAGTACTGGGAGGGAACTGGGATGTACTGGGAGGCACTACAATGTGCGGGGATGCCCTGGGATGTACTGTGGAGGAACTAGGATGTACAGGCTTGTACTGGGTTGTACCGGGTGGAACTGGCAGGGATTTGGGATGTACCAGGATGTACTGGGAGGTAACTGTTATGTACTGGGAAGGAACAGGGAGGGAACTGGGATGTACTGGTAGGGAACTGGGATGTACTGGGAGGGAACTGGGACGTACCGTGTGGACACTGGGATGTACTGGTATGTACTGGGAGGGAAGTGTTTTGTACTGAGGGGAACTGGGACGTACTGGGATGTACTGGGAGGGAACTGTGAAGTACTGGGATGTACTGGGAGTGAACTGGGAGGGAACTGGTATGTAGTAGGATGTACTGGGTGGGAACTGGGATGTACTGGGAGGGAACTGGGATGTAGTGGGAGGGAACTGGTAGGGAACTGGGATGTACTGGGAGGGAACTGGGATGTACTGGGACATACTGGCAGGGAACTGGGATGTACTGGGAGGGGATTGGGACGGACTGGGAGGGAACTGGGATGTACTGGGCTGCACTGGTAGGGAACTGGGATGTACTGGGAGGAAACTGGAATGTCCCAGTTGACACCCACTTCCCTCCCAATGCCTCCCAGTATATCCCAGTTTCCTCCCAGTATATCCCAGTTTCCTCCCAGTACATCCCAGTAAATCCCAGCTCGCTGCCAGTACATGCCAATACATTGCTGTACATTCCAGTTCTGTTCCTGTACATCCCAATACATCCCCGTTCCATGCCAGTACATCCCAGTTTCCTACCAGTTCATCCCCGTACATCCCAATTCCCTCCCGGTTCACTACCACTTCTTTCCCAGTGCCTCCCAATACATCCCAGTTCCGTCCCATTACATCCCAGTACATCCCAGGTCCCTCCCAGTACATCCCAGGTCCCTCCCAGTACTGGGAGGGACCTGGGATGTACTGGGAGGCACTACAATGTGCGGGGATGCCCTGGGATGTACTGTGGAGGAACTAGGATGTACAGGCTTGTACTGGGTTGTACCGGGTGGAACTGGCAGGGATTTGGGATGTACCAGGATCTACTGGGATGTACTGGGAGGTAACTGTTATGTACTGGGAAGGAACAGGGAGGGAACTGGGATGTACTGGTAGGGAACTGGGATGTACTGGGAGGGAACTGGGACGTACTGTGAGGACACTGGGATGTACTGGTATGTACTGGGAGGGAAGTGTTATGTACTGAGGGGAGCTGGGACGTACTGGGATGTGCTGGGAGGGAACTGTGAAGTACTGGGATGTACTGGGAGTGAACTGGGAGGGAACTGGTATGTAGTAGGATGTACTGGGTGGGAACTGGGATGTACCAGGATGTACTGGGATGTACTGGGAGGGAACTGGTATGTACTGGGAGAGAACTGGGATGTACTGGGATGTAGTGGGAGGGAACTGGGATGTACTGGGAGGGAACTGGGATGTACTGGGACATACTGGCAGGGAACTGGGATGTACTGGGAGGGGATTGGGACGGACTGGGAGGGAACTGGGATGTACTGGGCTGCACTGGTAGGGAACTGGGATGTACTGGGAGGAAACTGGAATGTCCCAGTTGACACCCACTTCCCTCCCAATGCCTCCCAGTATATCCCAGTTTCCTCCCAGTATATCCCAGTTTCCTCCCAGTATATCCCAGTTTCCTCCCAGTACATCCCAGTAAATCCCAGTTCGCTCCCAGTACATCCCAATACATCGCCGTACATTCCAGTTCCATTCCTGTCCATCCCAATACATCCCCGTTCCATGCCAGTACATCCCAGTTCCCTACCAGTTCATCCCCGTACTTCCCAATTCCCTCCCGGTTCACTACCACTTCTTTCCCAGTGCCTCCCAATACATCCCAGTTCCGTCCCATTACATCCCAGTACATCCCAGGTCCCTCCCAGTACGTCCCAGTTCCCTCCCAGTACTGGGAGGGAACTGGGACGTACTGGGAGGCACTACAATGTGCGGGGATGCCCTGGGATGTACCATGGAGGAACTAGGATGTACAGGCTTGTACTGGGTTGTACCGGGTGGAACTGGCAGGGATTTGGGATGTACCAGGATCTACTGGGATGTACTGGGATGTACTGGGAGGTAACTGTTGTGTACTGGGAGTGAACTGGGAGGGACCTGGGATGTACTGGAAGGCACTACAATGTGCGGGGATGCACAGGGATGTACTGTGGAGGAACTAGGATGTACAGGCTTGTACTCGGTTGTACCGGGTGGAACTGGCAGGGATTTGAAATGTCCTAGTATCTACTAGGATGTACTGGGATGTACTGGGAGGTAACTGTTGTGTACTGGGAGTGAACTGGGAGGGAACTGTGAAGTACTGGGATGTACTGGGAGGGAACTGGGATGTACTGGGTGGAAAGTGTTGGGAATTGGGATTTACTGGGAGGGAACTGGGATGGACTGGGAGGGAACTGGGATGTAGTGGGACATACTGGGAGGGAACTGGGATGTACTGGGGTGTACTGGGAGGGAACTGTTATGTACCGAGGGGGAACTGGGATGTACTGGGAGTGAACTGTGAAGTACTGGGATGTACTTAGAGGGAAGTGGGAGGGAACTTGAATGTAGTGGGAGGGTACTGGGATTTACTTGGAGGAAAGTGGCATGTACTGGGATGTACTGGAATGGAACTGGGAGTGAACTGTGTGTGAACTGTGAGGGAACTGGGATGTACTGTGAGGGAACTGGGATGTACTGGGACGTACTGGGACAGACTGGGAGGGATCTGGGATGTACTGGGAGGGATCTGGGATGTACTGGGAGGCACTACAATGTGCGGGGATGCCCTGGGATGTACTGTGGAGGAACTAGGATGTACAGGCTTGTACTGGGTTGTACCGGGTGGAACTGGCAGGGATTTGGGATGTACCAGGATCTACTGGGATGTACTGGGAGGTAACTGTTATGTACTGGGAAGGAACAGGGAGGGAACTGGGATGTACTGGGAGGGAACTGGGATGTACTGGGAGGGAACTGGGACTTACTGTGAGGACACTGGGATGTACTGGTATGTACTGGGAGGGAAGTGTTATGTACTGAGGGGAACTGGGACGTACTGGGATGTACTGGGAGGGAACTGTGAAGTACTGGGATGTACTGGGAGTGAACTGGGAGGGAACTGGTATGTAGTAGGATGTACTGGGTGGGAACTGGGATGTACCGGGAGGGAACTGGGATGTACTGGGAGGGAACTGGTATGTACTGGGAGGGAACTGGGATGTACTGGGATGTAGTGGGAGGGAACTGGGAGGGAACTGGGATGTACTGGGAGGGAACTGGGATGTACTGGGATATACTGGCAGGGAACTGGGATGTACTGGGAGGGGATTGGGATGTACTGGGAGGGAACTTGGATGTATTGGGAGGGAAGTGTTATGTACCAAGGGGGAACTGGGACGTACTGGGATGTAGTGGGAGTGAACTGTGAAGTACTGGGATGTACTGTGAGGGAACTGGGATGTACTGGGAGGGAACTTTAAAGTACTGGGATGTACTTAGAGGAAACTGGGAGGCAACTGGCATGTACTGGGATGTACTGGAATGGAACTGGGAGTGAACTGTGTGTGAACTGTGAGGGAACTGGGATGTACTGGGATGTACTGGGACGGACTGGGAGGGAACTGGGATGTACTGGGAGGGATCTGGGATGTACTGGGCTGCACTGGTAGGGAACTGGGATGTACTGGAAGGAAACTGGAATGTCCCAGTTGACACCCACTTCCCTCCCAGTGCCTCCCAGTATATCCCAGTTTCCTCCCAGTACATCCCAGTAAATCCCAGTTTGCTCCCAGTACATCCCAGTACATCGCAGTACATTCCAGTTCCGTTCCTGTACATCCCAATACATCCCCGTTCCATGCCAGTACATCCCAGTTCCCTACCAGTTCATCCCCGTACATCCCAATTCCCTCCCGGTTCACTACCACTTCTTTCCCAGTTCCGTCCCATTACATCCCAGTACATCCCAGTTCCCTCCCAGTACATCCCAGTTCCCTCCCAGTACATCCCAGGTCCCTCCCAGTACTGGGAGGGAACTGGGATGTACTGGGAGGCACTACAATGTGCGGGGATGCCCTGGGATGTACTGTGGAGGAACTAGGATGTACAGGCTTGTACTGGGTTGTACCGGGTGGAACTGGCAGGGATTTGGGATGTACCAGGATCTACTGGGATGTACTGGGAGGTAACTGTTATGTACTGGGAAGGAACAGGGAGGGAACTGGGATGTACTGGTAGGGAACTGGGATGTACTGGGAGGGAACTGGGACGTACTGTGAGGACACTGGGATGTACTGGTATGTACTGGGAGGGAAGTGTTATGTACTGAGGGGAGCTGGGACGTACTGGGATGTGCTGGGAGGGAACTGTGAAGTACTGGGATGTACTGGGAGTGAACTGGGAGGGAACTGGTATGTAGTAGGATGTACTGGGTGGGAACTGGGATGTACCAGGATGTACTGGGATGTACTGGGAGGGAACTGGTATGTACTGGGAGAGAACTGGGATGTACTGGGATGTAGTGGGAGGGAACTGGGATGTACTGGGAGGGAACTGGGATGTACTGGGACATACTGGCAGGGAACTGGGATGTACTGGGAGGGGATTGGGACGGACTGGGAGGGAACTGGGATGTACTGGGCTGCACTGGTAGGGAACTGGGATGTACTGGGAGGAAACTGGAATGTCCCAGTTGACACCCACTTCCCTCCCAATGCCTCCCAGTATATCCCAGTTTCCTCCCAGTACATCCCAGTAAATCCCAGTTCGCTCCCAGTACATCCCAATACATCGCCGTACATTCCAGTTCCATTCCTGTCCATCCCAATACATCCCCGTTCCATGCCAGTACATCCCAGTTCCCTACCAGTTCATCCCCGTACATCCCAATTCCCTCCCGGTTCACTACCACTTCTTTCCCAGTGCCTCCCAATACATCCCAGTTCCGTCCCATTACATCCCAGTACATCCCAGGTCCCTCCCAGTACGTCCCAGTTCCCTCCCAGTACTGGGAGGGAACTGGGACGTACTGGGAGGCACTACAATGTGCGGGGATGCCCTGGGATGTACCATGGAGGAACTAGGATGTACAGGCTTGTACTGGGTTGTACCGGGTGGAACTGGCAGGGATTTGGGATGTACCAGGATCTACTGGGATGTACTGGGATGTACTGGGAGGTAACTGTTGTGTACTGGGAGTGAACTGGGAGGGACCTGGGATGTACTGGAAGGCACTACAATGTGCGGGGATGCACAGGGATGTACTGTGGAGGAACTAGGATGTACAGGCTTGTACTCGGTTGTACCGGGTGGAACTGGCAGGGATTTGAAATGTCCTAGTATCTACTAGGATGTACTGGGATGTACTGGGAGGTAACTGTTGTGTACTGGGAGTGAACTGGGAGGGAACTGTGAAGTACTGGGATGTACTGGGAGGGAACTGGGATGTACTGGGTGGAAAGTGTTGGGAATTGGGATTTACTGGGAGGGAACTGGGATGGACTGGGAGGGAACTGGGATGTAGTGGGACATACTGGGAGGGAACTGGGATGTACTGGGGTGTACTGGGAGGGAACTGTTATGTACCGAGGGGGAACTGGGATGTACTGGGAGTGAACTGTGAAGTACTGGGATGTACTTAGAGGGAAGTGGGAGGGAACTTGAATGTAGTGGGAGGGTACTGGGATTTACTTGGAGGAAAGTGGCATGTACTGGGATGTACTGGAATGGAACTGGGAGTGAACTGTGTGTGAACTGTGAGGGAACTGGGATGTACTGTGAGGGAACTGGGATGTACTGGGACGTACTGGGACAGACTGGGAGGGATCTGGGATGTACTGGGAGGGATCTGGGATGTACTGGGAGGCACTACAATGTGCGGGGATGCCCTGGGATGTACTGTGGAGGAACTAGGATGTACAGGCTTGTACTGGGTTGTACCGGGTGGAACTGGCAGGGATTTGGGATGTACCAGGATCTACTGGGATGTACTGGGAGGTAACTGTTATGTACTGGGAAGGAACAGGGAGGGAACTGGGATGTACTGGGAGGGAACTGGGATGTACTGGGAGGGAACTGGGACTTACTGTGAGGACACTGGGATGTACTGGTATGTACTGGGAGGGAAGTGTTATGTATTGAGGGGAACTGGGACGTACTGGGATGTACTGGGAGGGAACTGTGAAGTACTGGGATGTACTGGGAGTGAACTGGGAGGGAACTGGTATGTAGTAGGATGTACTGGGTGGGAACTGGGATGTACCGGGAGGGAACTGGGATGTACTGGGAGGGAACTGGTATGTACTGGGAGGGAACTGGGATGTACTGGGATGTAGTGGGAGGGAACTGGGATGTACTGGGAGGGAACTGGGATGTACTGGGATATACTGGCAGGGAACTGGGATGTACTGGGAGGGGATTGGGATGTACTGGGAGGGAACTTGGATGTATTGGGAGGGAAGTGTTATGTACCAAGGGGGAACTGGGACGTACTGGGATGTAGTGGGAGTGAACTGTGAAGTACTGGGATGTACTGTGAGGGAACTGGGATGTACTGGGAGGGAACTTTAAAGTACTGGGATGTACTTAGAGGAAACTGGGAGGCAACTGGCATGTACTGGGATGTACTGGAATGGAACTGGGAGTGAACTGTGTGTGAACTGGGAGGGAACTGGGATGTACTGTGAGGGAACTGGGATGTACTGGGATGTACTGGGACAGACTGGGAGGGAACTGGGATGTACTGGGCTGCACTGGTAGGGAACTGGGATGTACTGGGAGGAAACTGGAATGTCCCAGTTGACACCCACTTCCCTCCCAGTTTCCTCCCAGTATATCCCAGTTTCCTCCCAGTATATCCCAGTTTCCTCCCAGTACATCCCAGTAAATCCCAGCTCGCTCCCAGTACATGCCAATACATCGCCGTACATTCCAGTTCCGTTCCTGTACATCCCAATACATCCCCGTTCCATGCCAGTACATCCCAGTTTCCTACCAGTTCATCCCCGTACATCCCAATTCCCTCCCGGTTCACTACCACTTCTTTCCCAGTGCCTCCCAATACATCCCAGTTCCATCCCATTACATCCCAGTACATCCCAGTTCCCTCCCAGTACATCCCAGGTCCCTCCCAGTACTGGGAGGGAACTGGGATGTACTGGGAGGCACTACAATGTGCGGGGATGCCCTGGGATGTACCGTGGAGGAACTAGGATGTACAGGCTTGTACTGGGTTGTACCGGGTGGAACTGGCAGGGATTTGGGATGTACCAGGATGTACTGGGATGTACTGGGATGTACTGGGAGGTAACTGTTATCTACTGGGAGTGAACTGGGAGGGAACTGGGATGTACTTGGAGGGAAATGGGAGAGAACTGAGATGTACTGGAGGGTACTGGGACGTACTGGGAGGGAACTAGGACGCACTGGTCGGAAACAGGGACGGAACTGGCATGTACTGGGACGTACTGGGATGTACTGGGACGTACTGGGAGGTAACTGTTGTGTACTGGGAGTGAACTGGGAGGGAACTGGTATGTAGTAGGATGTACTGGGAGGGAACTGGGAGGGATCTGGGACGGACTGGGAGGGAACTGGGACGGACTGGGATGCACTGGTAGGGAACTGGGATGCACTGGTAGGGAAGTGGAATGTCCCAGTTGACACCCACTTCCCTCCCAGTTTCCTCCCAGTATATCCCAGTTTCCTCCCAGTACATCCCAGTAAATCCCAGTTCGCTCCCAGTACATCCCAGTACATTCCAGTTCCGTTCCTGTACATCCCAATACATCCCCGTTCCATGCCAGTACATCCCAGTTTCCTACCAGTTCATCCCCGTACATCCCAATTCCCTCCCGGTTCACTACCACTTCTTTCCCAGTGCCTCCCAATACATCCCAGTTCCGTCCCATTACATCCCAGTACATCCCAGGTCCCTCCCAGTACATCCCAGGTCCCTCCCAGTACGTCCCAGTTCCCTCCCAGTACATCCCAGTTCCCTCCCAGTACATCCCAGGTCCCTCCCAGTACTGGGAGGGAACTGGGATGTACTGGGAGGGAACTGGGACGTAGTGTGAGGACACTGGGATGTACTGTTATGTACTGGGAGGGAAGTGTTATGTACTGAGGGGAACTGGTGCGTACTGGGATGTACTGGGATGTACTGGGATGGAACTGTGAAGTACTGGGATGTACTGGGAGTGAACTGGGAGGGAACTGGTATGTAGTAGGATGTCTTGGGTGGGAACTGGGATGTACCAGGATGTACTGGGAGGGAACTGGGATGTACTGGGAGGGAACTGGGATGTAGTGGGAGGTAACTGGTATGTACTGGGAGGGAACTGGGATGTACTGGGAGGGAACTGGGATGTACTGGGACATACTGGCAGGGAACTGGGATGTACTGGGAGGGGATTGGGATGTACTGGGAGGGAACTTGGATGTATTGGGAGGGAAGTGTTATGTACCAAGGGGGAACTGGCACGTACTGGGATGTAGTGGGAGTGAACTGTGAAGTACTGGGATGTACTGTGAGGGAACTGGGATGTACTGGGAGGGAACTTTGAAGTACTGGGATGTACTTAGAGGAAACTGGGAGGCAACTGGCATGTACTGGGATGTACTGGAATGGAACTGGGAGTGAACTGTGTGTGAACTGGGAGGGAACTGGGATGTACTGTGAGGGAACTGGGATGTACTGGGAGGGATCTGGGAGGGATCTGGGATGTACTGGGCTGCACTGGTAGGGAACTGGGATGTACTGGGAGGAAACTGGAATGTCCCAGTTGACACCCACTTCCCTCCCAGTTTCCTCCCAGTATATCCCAGTTTCCTCCCAGTATATCCCAGTTTCCTCCCAGTACATCCCAGTAAATCCCAGTTTCCTCCCAGTACATGCCAATACATCGCCGTACATTCCAGTTCCGTTCCTGTACATCCCAATACATCCCCGTTCCATTCCAGTACATCCCAGTTTCCTACCAGTTCATCCCCGTACATCCCAATTCCCTCCCGGTTCACTACCACTTCTTTCCCAGTGCCTCCCAATACATCCCAGTTCCGTCCCATTACATCCCAGTACATCCCAGTTCCCTCCCAGTACATCCCAGGTCCCTCCCAGTACATCCCAGTTCCCTCATAGTACTGGGAGGGACCTGGGATGTACTGGGAGGCACTACAATGTGCGGGGATGCCCTGGGATGTACCGTGGAGGAACTAGGATGTACAGGCTTGTACTGGGTTGTACCGGGTGGAACTGGCAGGGATTTGGGATGTACCAGGATGTACTGGGATGTACTGGGATGTACTGGGAGGTAACTGTTGTGTACTGGGAAGGAACTGGTAGGGAACTGGGATGTACTGGTAGGGAACTGGGATGTACTGGGAGGGAACTGGGACGTAGTGTGAGGACACTGGGATGTACTGGTATGTACTGGGAGGGAAGTGTTATGTACTGAGGGGAACTGGGACGTACTGGGATGTACTGGGATGGAACTGTGAAGTACGGGGATGTGCTGGGAGTGAACTGGGAGGGAACTGGTATGTAGTAGGATGTACTGGGTGGGAACTGGGATGTACCAGGATGTACTGGGAGGGAACTGGTATGTACTGGGAGGGAACTGGGATGTACTGGGTGGAAAGTGTTGGGAATTGGGGTTTACTGGGAGGGAACTGGGATGGACTGGGAGGGAACTGGGATGTAGTGGGACATACTGGGAGGGAACTGGGATGTACTGGGGTGTACTGGGAGGGAACTGTTATGTACCGAGGGGGAACTGGGATGTACTGGGAGTGAACTGTGAAGTACTGGGATGTAGTTAGACGGAAGTGGGAGGGAACGGGGATTTACTTGGAGGAAAGTGGCATGTACTGGGATGTACTGGAATGGAACTGGGAGTGAACTGTGTGTGAACTGTGAGGGAACTGGGATGTACTGTGAGGGAACTGGGATGTACTGGGATGTACTGGGACGGACTGGGAGGGATCTGGGATGTACTGGGAGGGATCTGGGATGTACTGGGCTGCACTGGTAGGGAACTGGGATGTACTGGGAGGAAACTGGAATGTCCCAGTTGACACCCACTTCCCTCCCAGTGCCTCCCAGTATATCCCAGTTTCCTCCCAGTACATCCCAGTAAATCCCAGCTCGCTGCCAGTACATGCCAATACATCGCAGTACATTCCAGTTCTGTTCCTGTACATCCCAATACATCCCCGTTCCATGCCAGTACATCCCAGTTTCCTACCAGTTCATCCCCGTACATCCCAATTCCCTCCCGGTTCACTACCACTTCTTTCCCAGTGCCTCCCAATACATCCCAGTTCCGTCCCATTACATCCCAGTTCCCTCCCAGTACGTCCCAGTTCCCTCCCAGTACATCCCAGTTCCCTCCCAGTACTGGGAGGGACCTGGGATGTACTGGGAGGCACTACAATGTGCGGGGATGTCCTGGGATGTACCGTGGAGGAACTAGGATGTACAGGCTTGTACTGGGTTGTACCGGGTGGAACTGGCAGGGATTTGGGATGTACCAGGATGTACTGGGATGTACTGGGATGTACTGGGAGGTAACTGTTATGTACTGGGAAGGAACTGGTAGGGAACTGGGATGTACTGGTAGGGAACTGGGATGTACTGGGAGGGAACTGGGACGTACTGTGAGGACACTGGGATGTACTGTTATGTACTGGGAGGGAAGTGTTATGTACTGAGGGGAACTGGGACGTACTGGGATGTACTGGGAGGGAACTGTGAAGTACTGGGATGTACTGGGAGTGAACTGGGAGGGAACTGGTATGTAGTAGGATGTACTGGGTGGGAACTGGGATGTACCGGGATGGAACTGGGATGTACTGGGAGGGAACTGGTATGTACTGGGAGGGAACTGGGATGTAGTGGGAGGGAACTGGGAGGGAACTGGTATGTACTGGGAGGGAACTGGGATGTGCTGGGAGGGAACTGGGATGTACTCGGACATACTGGCAGGGAACTGGGACGTACTGGGAGGGTATTGGGACGGACTGGGAGGGTACTGTTATGTACTGGGAGGGAACTGGGACGTACTGTGAGGACACTGGGATGTACTGGTATGTACTGGGAGGGAAGTGTTATGTACTGAGGGGAACTGGGACGTACTGGGATGTGATGGGAGGGAACTGTGAAGTCCTGGGATGTACTTAGCAGCAACTGGGAGGGAACTGGGATGTAGTGTGATGTACTGGGAGGGAACTGGCATGTACTGGGATGTACTGGAATGGAACTGGGAGTGAACTGTGAGTGAACTGGGAGTGAACTGTGTGTGAACTGTGAGGGAACTGGGATGTACTGGGAGGGAAATGGGAGAGAACTGAGATGTACTGGAGGGAACTGGGATGTAGTGGGATATACTGGAGGGAACTGGAATGGACTAAGAGGGAACTGGGACGTACTGGGAGGGAACTAGGACGCACTGGTAGGGAACTGGGACGGAACTGGGATGTACTGGGACGTACTGGGAGGGAACTGGGACGTACTGGGAGGTAACTGTTGTGTACTGGGAGTGAACTGGCAGGGAACTGGTATGTAGTAGGATGTACTGGGAGGGAACTGGGATGTACTGGGACGGACTGGGAGGGAACTGGGACGGACTGGGAGGGAAATGGGACGGACTGGGATGCACTGGTAGGGAACTGGGATGTACTGGGAGGAAACTGGAATGTCCCAGTTGACACCCACTTTCCTCCCAGTTTCCTCCCAGTATATCCCAGTTTCCTCCCAGTACATCCCAGTAAATCCCAGTTCGCTCCCAGTACATCCCAGTACATTCCAGTTCCGTTCCTGTACATCCCAATACATCCCAGTTCCATGCCAGTACATCCCAGTTACCTACCAGTTCATCCCCGTACATCCCAATTCCCTCCCGGTTCACTACCACTTCTTTCCCAGTGCCTCCCAATACATCCCAGTTCCGTCCCATTACATCCCAGTACATCCCAGTTCCCTCCCAGTACATCCCAGTTCCCTCCCAGTACTGGGAGGGACCTGGGATGTACTGGGAGGCACTACAATGTGCGGGGATGCCCTGGGATGTACCGTGGAGGAACTAGGATGTACAGGCTTGTACTGGGTTGTACCGGGTGGAACTGGCAGGGATTTGGGATGTACCAGGATCTACTGGGATGTACTGGGATGTACTGGGAGGTAACTGTTATGTACTGGGAAGGAACAGGGAGGGAACTGGGATGTACTGGGAGTGAACTGGTATGTAGTAGGATGTACTGGGTGGGAACTGGGATGTACCAGGATGTACTGGGATGTACTGGGAGGGAACTGGTATGTACTGGGAGGGAACTGGGATGTAGTGGGAGGGAACTGGGAGGGAACTGGGATTTACTGGGAGGGAACTGGGATGTACTGGGACATACTGGGAGGGAACTGGGATGTACTGGGAGGGGATTGGGACGGACTGGGAGGGAACTGGGATGTACTGGGAGGGAACTGGGACGTACTGTGAGGACACTGGGATGTACTGGTATGTACTGGGAGGGAAGTGTTATGTACTGAGGGGAACTGGGACGTACTGGGATGTGCTGGGAGGGAACTGTGAAGTACTGGGATGTACTGGGAGGGAACTGGTATGTACTTAGAGGGAACTGGGATGTAGTGGGAGGGAACTGGGAGGGAACTGGGATTTACTGGGAAGGAACTGGGATGTACTGGGACATACTGGCAGAGAACTGGGATGTACTGGGAGGGGATTGGGACGGACTGGGAGGGAACTGGGATGTACTGGGAGGGAACTGGGAGGGAAGTGTTATGTACTGAGGGGAACTGGGACGTACTGGGATGTGCTGGGAGGGAACTGTGAAGTACTGGGGTGTACTTAGCAGGAAGTGGGAGGGAACTGGGATGTAGTGTGATGTACTGGGAGGGAACTGGCATGTACTGGGATGTACTGGAATGGAACTGGGAGTGAACTGTGTGTGAACTGTGAGGGAACTGGGATGTACTGGGAGGGAACTGGCATGTACTGGGATGTAGTGGAATGGAACTGGGAGTGAACTTTGTGTGAACTGTGAGGGAACTGAGATGTACTGGAGGGAACTGGGATGTACTGGGATATACTGGAGGGAACTGGAATGGACTAAGAGGGAACTGGGACGTACTGGGAGGGAACTAGGACGCAGTGGTAGGGAACTGGGACGGAACTGGGATGTACTGGGACGTACTGGGAGGGAACTGGGACGCACTGGGAGGTAACTGTTGTGTACTGGGAGTGAACTGGGAGGGAACTGGTATGTAGTAGGATGTACTGGGAGGGAACTGGGATGTACTGGGACGGAGTGGGAGGGAACTGGGATGTACTGGGAGTGAACTGGGAGGGAACTGGTATGTACTTAGAGGAAACTGGGAGGCAACTGGCATGTACTGGGATGTATTGGAATGGAACTGGGAGTGAACTGTGTGTGAACTGTGAGGGAACTGGGATGTACTGGGAGGGAACTGGGACGGACTGGGAGGGAAATGGGATGTACTGGGCTGCACTGGTAGGGAACTGGGATGTACTGGGAGGAAACTGGAATGTCCCAGTTGACACCCACTTCCCTCCCAGTGCCTCCCAGTATATTCCAGTTTCCACCCAGTATATCCCAGTTTCCTCCCAGTACATCCCAGTAAATTCCAATTTGCTCCCAGTACCTCCCAGTACATCGCAGTACATTCCAGTTCCGTTCCTGTACATCCCAATACATCCCCGTTCCATGCCAGTACATCCCAGTTTCCTACCAGTTCATCCCCGTACATCCCAATTCCCTCCCGGTTCGCTACCACTTCTTTCCCAGTGCCTCCCAATACATCCCAGTTCCGTCCCATTACATCCCAGTACATCCCAGTTCCCTCCCAGTACATCCCAGTTCCCTCCCAGTACGTCCCACGTCCCTCCCAGTACATCCCAGGTCCCTCCCAGTACTGGGAGGGACCTGGGATGTACTGGGAGGCACTACAATGTGCGGGGATGCCCTGGGATGTACCGTGGAGGAACTAGGATGTACAGGCTTGTACTGGGTTGTACCGGGTGGAACTGGCAGGGATTTGGGATGTACCAGGATCTACTGGGATGTACTGGGATGTACTGGGAGGTAACTGTTATGTACTGGGAAGGAACTGGGAGGGAACTGTGAGGGAACTGTGAGGAGGGGGGCGGCCCCCCGGGCCCCAGCCCCTCACCCCCCGCCTGCGGCCAGGCCCCGCGGCCGCCGGCCCCTTCCTCCTCTGCCCGCTCCCGTCGCAGACGGCTCGGTATGTGTCACGAGCGGCAGCCCCGTTCAGCAGCTCTCGGAGGGCGCGCGGCTGTGCCCGGCCGTGACCGGGGCCCGCAGGGGTTTCCCGCTCGCCCCGAGAAGGCGCTGGCCCCGAGCCGGGGCGTCCCGCCCCGCCCCGCCCGGCCCTCGGCGCCCCTCGCGAGCTGAGCGCGGCCCGGCCAGCAGGGGGGCGATGGCGCTCACCCGCTGGGCGCGGGGGCGGTCCGGCGCGGGGGCGGGGCCGGTGGGGGCCGTTCCTTCCGGCCGCCCTTTAAGGGCCGCCCCGCGGGGCTCGGGCTTCCGGTGGCGCGTGCGCGTCGGAGCGGGGGCGGGAGCGGTGCGTGTGGCGGCCGAAGGGCCGGTGCGTGTGGCGGCCGGGTCGCGAGGCGTCCCTGTGCGGTGCCGGGGCCCCTCTGCGGCCCGGCGTGGGAAGCCCGCGGCCGGCGGAGCCTGCTCGGAGCTGGGCGGGGAGCGCCGCGGCGGTCCGGCCGCCGGCAGCCATCCCCTGCGGTGGCCGGCAGCCCCTCGGGACGCCTGGAGGCCTGGCGGTGCCCGAGCCTCGCCTGCGGCAGCCGCCTGAGAGAGCAGCGCGGCCGTGTCCGGGGGGCCGGAGAGCGCTGGTGGGTGAGTTCGGGCAGCGGGTGGGTCTCCGTGTGAGGTGAGGCCTGGCGCGGGCGCCGGGGGTATCTCCGTGCGGGTCGGGCCGGGGGCGGGGCGGGGGCCGGGCCCCGCAGAGAAGCCCCGGTCGGGCATCGTTCGCTTTTCCACAATGTGGGGCTCTCCCCGGTTATTTTTGTGTACTGTGTTTTGGGTCACCTGAAACCCTTTGGCCGGTTACGTTTGGTGCGGGGAGATGGCAGGTCTGGAGCCTGAAAGATCTCTGGTGGGGGGGTGGGGGAGGTATTTCTTGCCTTAAAACTCTGAGCCCACCTCGTGAGTCTCGTGACTGTGGCAAATGGCTGAGTCGGGCGTTTTCTGATAACTAACTTCTGAACGTGTGCGTGTGTAGGCACGGGGAGATTTGTGCAGTGTGACGGAGCCCCTTGTGCTTCTGTGCTAATGTCTACCTGTTCTAGACCTCCAGAGTTGGAAAGCCTTTGTTTAGTGCCTAGTTGTGCCTGCGTAACAAATGTTTTAGCTGCTGATGGGTTATACCTCTGCTGCGAACTTCTTGCTGGGTGGCTTGATTGTTTCTGGTTGTCTGTGTAAATCTAGGCAGCTATTTTCTGCCCGGTGGTGAAGCCTATCGCTTTGGATAACAAAGGGCAGGAGTGCAATAAAGAAAAAGGTGATTCGTCTGCTGCAGCTCCTTGGAAACAATTCGTTCCTTATTTTCTGCCCTTGGGCAGGCGTTGTGCTTTCCAGATAATGCAGCCTCTCCTGTGCCTGTCCACGCCGTGCATTTTGTCCTGCCCTTGCTTGAAAAGGCTCTCCTTGCCTTCCTCCCCTCTGCTGCAGTTGCCTTAATCTCTCGCTGCTGCTGCTGCTGCTGCTGGAAGAGGGATAAAGGGAGTGTTGTCGATCGGGTTGTTAAAAGCTTTTTCGCGGGCTGTAACGCGCGGAAAGGGGGGCCGGGGGGGAGGATCAGTTTGCGGGGAAAATGGGAAACCAACATCACCTTCCCCTCCTACGGCGCAGCCCGGCCGCACGGCTCCCCGGGGATGCCCCTGCCCGCGGGTGTACCGTGTGTGCGCCCCCCGCGTGGGGCGGGGGACGACGACACCCCCCCACACACCGTCGGCGGCACTGGGGCAACCCCTGCCCCAGGGCTCCGCGCTCGTACCCGGCTCTCCCCGCTCCGGCACGGCACGGGGCTGGACGCACCGAGAAGACCCCGGAGCGGCTTCTCGCGTCCGGGCGAGAACAGGGCCCGGCCCCGAGCAGCAGAGCGGGCACCGCCGGTAGCTCGGAGGAGCGGGGCCGGCTCGGCTCGAGGCGTCAGAGCGAAAAGGGACGAGAACCGTCCCGGAGCGTCCGGGGGTTGGGGGGGGTTGGCGGATGGTCCGGTGGCCGGGTTCGGCTCCGTGCCGGGCCGTGGGGCAGCCGGAGCCGCGCCAGAGCAGGTGAGGAGCCGCATGGCCGGGCGCGCTGTGGGTCGGCGGGTTTGGGCTGTGGGGTCTCCCGGTCCGCGGAGCCCCCGGGGGGGGCGGCGGGGGTGCGGGCAGCAGCGGCCCCGGGCCGAGCGCTGTCGTGGGTCGGTGGTTGGGTTTTGGGGCCGAGCCCGTGCCCGTCCCCGGGGAGTAGGGGCAGCCCCACCCGGCTCTCGACTGCTCCTCGTCGGGGTCGGGCGGCGGCGGCGGCGACCCCGGCGGGGGCTCCTGCGGTGCCGGGCGGGTCCCCCCTTGCCCGCGAGGCAGGCAGGGACCCCGGCTGCTGCCGCCGCGGTTTGCTGGAGGCGGGCCGGGCCCGGCCCCCTGTGGGGTTGGGGTGCGGGCCCGGCGCTGCCGGGGAAACGAGGCCTGCGAGAGCAGGAAGAAAGCGCTGCCGGGCCGGTGCTGGGCTGCCCCGCCGGGGTGCGGGGCCGGGCCCGCGCAGTTCAGTTCCCAAGGCCTCCCCGACAGTGCCCGCGTGGGCCGTGGGGGTGCAGGGCTGCGGGGTGGCTGCGCTCTCCGCGGCCCTGAGCGTTGCCCGTGGGGACTGCGGAGGGGGCCGGGACGCAGCCAGGTTCAGCTGGTTTGGTCCCTGAGCGTGGAGAGCACAGCTCTTCTGTTCCTGGGCCTTGAGAGCAGGCTCCTGTGGCTGACGCCGGGGCCCTGAAACAGATCGAGTCGTGCGTTTTGAGGGCCTGAGCGAGGGGACTAAGTGGTGTGGTTTTGGGCTGAGGAGCAGAGGTCAAGTGCTGCGCTTTTGGGACTTGAGAACAGGCTCAGCAGCTGGGCTTTTTGGCTCAGAACCGGTCCCAAAGTGAGCTGGTTTGGGGCCAAAAGCAGAAGCC